>NW_026577889.1:1903309-2220528 GCF_029407905.1 Bubalus kerabau | reverse complement strand
ACTTGGAGAAGGGTTAGGGTGCGGATTTCTACAAACTGTCAAGGACGACAGCAATGAGAATTCTCTTAGCAGTAAGGGAGAGCATTGTATGGATTCTCAAGCTGTTGTTTGAATGACAGCTTCAAAGCTACACAGAGAGAATCAGGCTCTCTGTTCCCCTATTTTGGCTGTGCAGCTTCACACACAGAATTTGACTCTGTTGGAGCCAGAAATATTCCTGAAAGCCTTAGGCTCACCAAAGCTGTCCTCCAGAGCAAAGACATTGGATGTGGTTTTGCCTTCCCTTGTCACTATGGGTCCCCTAGCTTGGCCCCAGCTCCGGGGATACAGCCTCTGAAAAAAATCTTCCAAGAAGCGATTTTCCTCCAGGCTGTTAAGCGGAATTCGCAGTTTGCAAGTTAAGGAAGCCTGCTTCGTGGAAGAGCAAGCAGCCAACTGGCCCTGTGTTAGAAAGCCTGTATTTGAAAGGAATGGGTTAGCTTCTACAGCGGGAGAACCTCAGATCTGCTCAGGGGACTGAAATACTAGAGTCAGGGTCGAGGTTCTCCCTTGTCCTTTGCGCACCTTGCAAAGACATTCCTAGCTTCTAGCGTTAGTGTCCCTGTAGTAGCAGGCTGCAGGAGCGTGTGATAAATGCCTGCCACGTTCCTGTCCTCAGCTCTGCTATTGACTTTCTATTCGAACTAGAACCCAGGCCTACTTTGAGAGGGGTTAGGGTCCAGTGTTTTCAAACTGCCAAGGGCTACGGCAATGTGAGCTCTGTCAGAGGTAAGAAAAGAGCAATTGGTTGGATTCTTCAGCTGCTGCGTGGCTGCACAGCTTCCGCGCCGCATGGAGAGCATGAGGCTCCTTGTGGCCCTATTTTGGGTATGCAGCAACGTGCACACAGAATGTCTGTGTTCACTTATGTACAGGCTTATGAACACTAGAGCTCTCCTACAGAGCAAAGACCACTCAGTGGGCTCCAAGAGATACCTGTCGCGACTCAAGAAGAGAGTGGAGTCATTTGCTTCCCCTCGAGATGAGGCCTGACTCCCCAGGTGAGTATGGAATGCAACCCCAAATCCCTGTCGCCTATGGAGAGGAACATTAAGTCCTGGATACAAGCCTAGATGAGGTCTAGTTTGCCCTTCAGTGAATGGAGCCCAATCCCCAGCTCTCCCTGGCAACTCGAATGGAAGATTAGACTTCCTGGGCCAGCACAAGAGGAAGCCTGAATTCCCCGTCGTAACTCGAGAATCCCACCGCAACTCGAGAAAAAACGCGTGCTTCCCTCGTCATCGCAAGATGAGGCCCTTTGTCCGCTACAGCATCTCAAGAGAAGTCCCAAGTTCCATCCTGAAGTGCGAAATGGTACTTGGCACCCTTGATACGACCCCAAAAGTTCCGCGACATACCAGACTCACTCAAGGGGAACACCGAGGTTCCCGGCACCACTTCATCTGAGCCCCTTCTCCTCTCCTGATTGCGACAGGAGGGTCGACTCCCCTTCTCTGTCTGCAAGGGGTTCCCGACCTTCCGGGCGCACCTCAGGATGAGGCCGGTCTCATGAGGAAGTTCGAGACGTAGCCTCGTGGGTGGTGCCACATGTCGAAAGACCCCAATTTCACGGTCCACTCTTGAAAAGAACCCGATGCCAGCACACCTCTTTGAAGGAAAACCTGTGGATGAAGGCACAACACGAAGGGGCACTGACACCCGCGTGCATCGTCCAGAAAAACCCGCAGGTCCCACAGACATTTCGACAAGTGGACTGTCACCCTGTAAACAACTCGAAAGGCAAACGAAGGTCCATTCCTCGACAGAAGACTAGGTGTGACTCTCTTGTCCCTACTCTGCAGGGACCATGGGATCCGAGTCACAAACGGAGAGGAAGCCTGAGGTTCCTGCGTCCACTCAAGATGAAGCCCGCTTCCATTGCACCACAACCAGTGGAGTCCCGAGAGGCCCCTACCAACTCCACAGTATCCCTGAGTTCTCAGAGGCACAATGAGAAGCTCCCTGAGGTCACAGGCAAAAGTTGAGGGAACCCTGGGTTTTCTGCCATGACTCGAGAAAGACCTCGAGAGTGCTTCAAAATGTGTTGAGTCGCGATTCCCCTACCATGACTCGAGAGCCATGACACGCGCCCCCTCTTCACGCGCATGGAGACCTGACTAACCTGGCACTGCACGAGAGGCTCCATGAGTTCCTCATCGTACCTCGTGAGGAAACCCACACTGGTGCGGCAGCTTGAGGAAACACATGAGACACCCCGGTCATCGCGAGATGAGGGCCTTATTTTCCTGCATGGCCTGGAGACCAATCACGAGTCCTCTCTCCAAAATGAAGAGGAGGTTGGACTCCCTTGAAGCCGCTCAGGGGGCTCAAAGAGATCCGCGTCGCGACTCGAGAGGAGAGCGGAGTCCTTGGCTTCCCCTCGAGACGAGGCCTGACTCCCCGGGGGAGCCTGGAATGCAACCCCGAGATCCCTGTCTTCCCTGGAGAGGAATATTAGGTCCCGGACACACGCCTAGGTGAGGTCTCTTCGGCCCTGCAGTGACTCGAGCGCAAACCCCAGCTTTCCCTCGCAACCCGAGGGGAAGTTGGGGCTTCCCAGGGCCAACCCAAGGGGAAGGCTGAGATCCCCGTCGTAACTCGAGAATGCCGCCGCAACTCGAGAAAAACCACGTGGTTCCCACCTCTTGGCAAGATGAGGCCCTTGCCCGCGACGGCGTCTCAAGGGAAGTCCCCTGTTCCACCCTGAAGGGCGAAACGGTCCCTGACAGCCTTCCTGCGACCCCCAAAAGTCCCCCAACACGCCGGGTTCCCCTGAGGGGAAGACCGAGGGTCCCGGCACGGCTTCCTCTGAGCCCCTTCTCCCCTCCTGATCGCGAGAGGAGAGGCGATTCCCCTGCGTGGTCTGGAAGGGGTTCCCGGCCTTCCCGGCGCACCTCAGGATGAGGCCGGACTCACGAGGAAAGTCGAGACGAGCCACGTGGGTGGGGCCACATGCCGAACGCCCCCGATTCCCCGGTCCGCTCTTGAGAAGGACCCGAGGCCCGGACCCATCTTCAAAGGCAACCCTGTGGGTGAAGGCACAACACGAAGGGGCACTGCCACCCCCGTGCATCGTCCGCAATGACCCACGGGTTCCACACACAGCTCGACGAGGGGCCTGAGACCCCCTGAGCAACTCGAGAGGCCAGCGGGGTTCCCTTCCTCAGACAAGACGAGGCCTGACTCTCCTGTCCCAACTCTGCAGGGACCCTGCGGTCGGAGTCCGAAACGGAGAGGAAGCCTGAGGTTCCTGCCTCCCCTCGAGGTGAGGCCCTCTTCCGTTGCGCCAGACCCAGCGGAGTCCCGAGGGGCCCCGCCACCTCCACAGGATCCCTCGCCTCTCAGAGGCACCCTGGGAAGTTCCCTAAGGTCCCCGGCAGAAGGCGAGGGAAACGAGGGTTTCCCGCCGCCCCCCGAGAAAGACCTCGAGAGTCCTTCTTCAACGCGTCTCGAGGCCCTAGTCCCCTCCCGTGACTCGAGAGCCAGGACGCGCTCCCCCTCGCCACGCGCATGGAGACCTGACTTCCCTGGCGCCGCACGAGAGGCTCCCTGAGATCCTCGTTGTGCCTCGGGAGAAAACCCCCACGGGCGCCGCAGCTCGAGGAAAGCCCTGAGACGCCCCCGTCCTCGCGAGCTGAGGGCCTTCTTTTCCTGCATGGCCTGGAGAGCAATCCCGGGTCCTCTCTCCAAACGGAAGAGGAGGCTGGACTCCCTTGAGGCCGCTCAGGGGGCTCCAAGAGACCCGCGTCGCGACTCGAGAGGAGAGCGGAGTCCTTGGCTTCCCCTCCAGACGAGGCCTGACTCCCCGGGGGAGCCTGGAATGCAACCCCGAGATCCCTGCCTTCCCTGGAGAGGAATATTAGGTCCCGGACACACGCCTAGGTGAGGTCTCTTCGGCCCTGCAGTGACCCGAACGCAACCCCCAGCTTTCCCTCGCAACTCGAGGGGAAGATTGGGCTTCCCAGGGCCAACCCAAGAGGAAGGCTGAGATCCCCGTCGTAACCCGAGAATCCCGCCGCAACAATAGAAAAACCACGTGGTTCCATCGTCTTCGCAGCATGAGGCCCTTGCCCGCGACGGCGTCTCAAGGGAAGTCCCACGTTCCGACTGAAGTGCAAAACGGTACTTGGCACCCATGATGGCACCCCCAAAGTTCCCCAACATACAGGCCTCTCTCTCGAGGGGAACACCCATGTTCCCCACACCACATCATTTGAGTCCCTTCTCCCCTCCTGATTGCAACAGTAGTGTCTATTCTCCTGCTTTGTCTGGAAGGGGTTACCGATCTTCCCAACGCACCTCAGGATGAGGCCGGTCTCACGAGGAAATTGGAGATGTAGCCTCTTGGTTGGTGCCACATGCGGAAAGACCGCATTTCCCGGTCAGCTATTAATAAGAATCCGATGCCTGTACACTTCTTCGAATGCATCCTGTTGGATGAAGGCACAACAAGGAGGGGCCCTGCACACCCGTGCATCTTTTGAAAATTCTGCAGGTTCCACATACAGCTCGGCAATTGACCTGTTACCTCGTGAAGAACTCGAGAGGCAAGCTAAGTTTCATTTCTCCACAGAATACGAGGCCTGACTCTCCTGTCCCAACTCTGCAGGAATCCTGAGATCGGAGTCTGAAATGGAGAGGAACCCTGAGTTTCCTTCCTCAACACGAGATGAGGCCCTCTTGCATTATACCACACCCAGTGGAGTCCCTAGAGGCCCCTCCCAACTCCACAGAATCCCTGACTTCTCAGAGGCACCATGTTAAACTCCCTGAGGTCACCAGAACAAGTCGAGAAAAACCAGGATTTCCTGCCACAACCGGAGAAAGACCTTGAGAGTCGTTCTTCAACGCCTCTTGAGGCCCGATGCCCCTGCCATGACTCAAGTGCAATGACGCGCTCCCCCTCCACACGTCCATGGAGACCTGACTTTCCTGTCACCACACGAGAGACTCCCTGAGCTCCCCATCGTATCTTGTGAGAAACCCCATCCTGGCACTGCACCTCGAGCAAACACACAAGACGCCCCCGTCATCACGATATGAGGGCCTTCTTTTCCTGCATGGCCTGGAGAGCAATCCCGAGTCCTCTCTCCAATCTCCACAGGAGGCTTGACTCCCTTTAGGCCACACAATGGGCTCTAAGAGATACCCGTCGCGACTCAAGAGGAGAGGGATGTCCATTCATTACCCTCGTGAAGAGGCCTGACTCCTCGAGAGGATCTGGAATGCAACTCCGAGATCCCTGTTGCCCCTTGAAAGGAACATTAGGTCCTAGACACAAGCCTAGATGAGGTCTCTTTTGCCCTGCAATAACTCGAACCAACCCCCAGCTCTAGCTCTCAACTCGTATGGAAATTTGGACTTCCCTGGGCCAACACAAGAGGAAGCCTGAATTCCCTGCCGCAACTCGAGAAAAACCACGTGGTTCCCCCGTCATCACAAGATGGGGCCCGTGCTCGCTACAGCGTCTCAAGAGAAGTCCCACGTTCCGTGTTGAAGTGCGAAATGTTACTTGGCACCCTTAATGCAACCCCAAATGTTCCCCGACACACCGGTTTCATTTGAGGGGAACACCGAGGTTCCCGGCACCACTTGTTTTGAGCCCCTTCTCCCCTCCTGATAGCGACAAGGGGGTCGATTCCCCTGCTTTGACTTAAAGGGGTTCCCGACATTCATGGCGCACCTCAGGATGAAGCTGGACTCATGGGAAATTTCGAGACGTGGCCTCGTGGGGGGTGCCACATGCTGAAAGACCCCAATTTCCCAGTACACTCTTGAGAAGAACCCGATGACCAGACACCTCTTTGAAGACAACCCTGTGGATGAAGGTACAACAAAAGGGGCACTGACACCCCTGTGCATCGTCCGGGAAAACCCTCAAGTTCCACATACAGCTCTACAAGAGGCCTGTCACCCCGTGAACAACTCGAGATGCAAGCGGATTTCCATTCCTCCACACAAGATGAGTCCTGACTCTCCTCTCCCAACTCTGCAGGAACATGCGATCCGAGTCAGAAATGAAGAGGAAACCTGATGTTCCTGCTTTATCTAAAGATGAGGCCTTTTTCCGTTTCACCAAACCCAGTGGGGTTCCGAGAGGTCACTCCCAACTCCACAGTATCCCTGATTTCTCAGAGGCACCTGAGAAGCTCCCTGACGTAACATGCATGAGTCGAGGGAACCCATGGTTTCCTGCCACAACCTGAGAAAGACCTTGAGAGTCCTTCTTCAATGCATCTTGAGGTCCAAATCCCCTATCATGACAAGAGAGCAATGACGCACTCCCCCTCGCCACGCGCATGGAGACCTGACTTCCCTGGCGCCACACATGATGCTCCCTGAGCTCCCAGCCTTACCACGTGGGAAACACCACACTTGTGCCTCAGCTCGAGAAAACCCACGAGATGCCCCTGTCATCGCGAGATGAGGGCCTTCTTTTTCTGCATGGCCTGGAGAGCAATACCGAGTCCTCTCTCCAAAATCCACAGGAAGCTTGGTTCCCTGTAGGCCACTCAGTGGGCTCCAAGAGATATCCGTCGCGACTCGAGAGGAGAGTGGAGTCATTTGCTTCCCCTCGAGACGAGGCCTGACTCCCCGGGTGAGTCTGGAATGCAACCCCGAGATCCCTGTCGCCCCTGGAGAGGAACATTAGATCCTGGACACAAGCCAAGATGAGGTCTTTTTTTCCCTACAGTGACTCGTGGGCAATCCCCAGCTCTCCCTCGCAACTCGAATTGAAGATTGGACTTCCCTGGGCCAACACAAGAGGAAGCCTGAAATCCCCGTCGTAACTCGAGAATCCCGCCGTAACTCGAGAAAAACCAAGTGGTTCCCCCATCATCGCAATATGAGGCACTTTCACGCTACAGCGTCTCAAGAGTAGTCCCACGTTCCATCTTGAAGTGCGAAACAGTACTTGGCACCCTTGATGTGACCCCAAAAGTTCCCCAACATACCGGTCTCACTTGAGGGGAACACCAAAGTTCCCGGCACCATTTCTTTTGAGCGCCTTCTCCCCTCCTGATCACGACAGGAGGATCGATTCCCCTGCTTTGTCTGCAAGGGTTTCCCGACCTTAACGGCGCACCTCAGGATGATGCCGGTCTCACGAGGAAGTTCGAGACGTAGCCTCGTGGGTGGTGCCACATGCCGAAAGACTCCGATTGCCCGGTCCGCTCTTGATAAGAACCCGATGCCTGGACACCCCTTAGAAGGCAATCCTGTGGATGAAGGCACAACACGAAGGGGCACAGACACACCCGTGCATCGTCCGGAAAAACCTACAGGTTCCACACACAGCTCTACCCGTGGTCTGTCACCCCGTGCACAACTCAAGAGGCAAGCTGAGTTCCATTCTCCACACAGGACGAGGCCTGACTCTCCTGTCCCAAATCTGCTGGGACCCTGTAATCCGAATCAGAAATGGAGAGGAACCCTGAGGTTCCTGCCTCAACTCGAGATGAGGCCCTCTTCCATAGCACCAAAACCACTGGAGTCCCAAGAGGTCCCTCCAACCCACAGTGTCCCTGACTTCTCAGAGGCACCCTGACAAGCTCCCTGAGATCTCCAGCACAAGTTGATGGAACCCAGGGTTTCCTGCCACAACCCGAGAAAGACTGGATAGTCCTTCTTTGATGTGTCTTGAGGCCCGATTCCCCTACCATGTCTCAAGATCAATGAAGCGCTCCCAGTACCCACGCGCATGGAGACTTAACTTCCCTGGCACCTCACGAGAGGCTCCCTGAGGTCCCCGTCGTACCTCGTGAGAAACCCCACACTGGCGCCGCAGCTCCAGAAAAAACACGAGACTCCCCCGACATCGCGAGATGAGGGCCTTCTTTTCCTGCATGGCCTGGAGAGCAATCCCGCGTGCTCTCTCCAAACTCTACAAGAGAGGAGCCAAGATTGCTGAAGAGTAGGATGGGGAGAACTCTTCCCCCCTCAAACAATTTCATCAAAAGAGCATTTAAACGTCGAGTAAATTCCGCAATACAACTTATGAATGCTGCCAGAGGACATCAGGCACCCAGAAAAGCAACCCAACTCTTGGAAAGTAGGTAGGAAAAAGTATAAAAGACAAAAAAAGAGACAAAAGAGGGAGGGAGGGATTTCCGTCCCGGGAAGATAGTCTTAAAAAGAGAAAAGTTTCCAAACACCAGGAAAGCTTTTCACTGCCAAATCTTTGCCAAGCTTTGGAAGCACAAAGGGCAACATAAGGGGGATAAAAATAAATAAACAATTAAAACTCGCAGATTGCAAGCCCTACGGTAACTCCCCCAGCCGCGAAGCAGTGCAGACGCCTGCTCACACCATTAGCAAGCAGGGGCTGGGCAGGGAGGCGCGGCACGGGCTGCATCGCTTAGAGTAAGAATCTGGCCTGAATACCATGAGCGCTATCTGAACGAAATAACTTGGGCTAGCAAACCAGACTCTGGGATATCTACCACGCAAAAAGCCAGCCCTAACCTAAGACACCGCCAGGCCCGGGCACGGAACAAAGGACTGAACAGAGGTAGCCGGCTGCAGACCTTCCCCCTCTGGTGACAGGCAGCCAGAGCCGGAAGGGGGCAATCGCAGCCCCAGAGAGACATTATCTATAAAACTGTAAGCAGGCTTCTTTGCTAACTAAAACTTCTTGGGGATCTGGACGGTCAACATCTGCCTGAGAAGGTGCGCCTGTTTTACACCCAGATAACCGAGTGGCAGGGAGGCGATAAGTCACAACATTGGCGCTCGCCAAACATCTCATCACCTGAGCTGCTCGGACCTGGGAAGAGCACAAAACGCAGGCCCAACTGAGCCTGTGCCTCTGAGGACTACCCGAGTGCCTGAACCTGAGTGGCTTGGACCTGGGAGGTGCATGCAGCCCAGGGCCAGCCTCGGATTGTTCCCGGTGGAACAACCTAGAGCCAGAGCAGTGTGGGCAGGGAGGCTACACGCGCCGTGAGCGGGGGCAGACCCAGTGTGGCTGAGGCACTGTGACCGCACGCCAGTGTTATTTGTTTGCAGCATCCCTCCCTCCCTCCCCACAGTGCAACTGAACAAGTGAGCCTAAAAAAAAAAGTGTCCTCCACCGTCCCCTTTGTGTCAGGGCGTAAACCAGACACTGAAGAGACCAGCAAACAAAAGAAGCTATAACAGAGGGAAACGCCTTGGAAGCTACAGGCAATAGATTAAAACCCTGTGGTTACTAGGACTACATAGGAAGGTGCCTATAGATCTTGAGAAATATAAGCCGGACCAAGGAACTAGCCAAAAATGAACTGAACCCACGATACTCACAACAAAACCAGAGAAAGTCCTAGATATATTTTTATGATCATTCTTTCTTTTTTTTAATTTTATTAATTTTAAGTCCTCTATTGTTCCTTTAATTTTCACTTTTATAACCTATTACTTTGCAAAAAAAAGACCCTATTTTTTTCTTCTTCAGCAAACTTCATATATATATATATATATATATATATATATATATATAAAATAATTTTTTGACCTTGTTTTTTTGTTTTGTTTTTTTTTTTCTTCTTTTAACATTGTATTTTTGAAATTCCAAGCTGTACTCTAGATTTTTAATTTATGCTTTTTGATATTTGATATCAATTTTGTACCTGTAGTTTCTTTATAATTTTTGTGACATTGCTTGTTTTTGTTTGTTTGTTTTTTCTTTAGTTTTCTTCTTCCTTTTTTTTAACATTGTATTTTTGAAATTCCAAATTCTACTCTAGATTTTTAATTTTTGCTTTTTGATATTAGTTATCAATTTTGTACCTGTATTTTCTTGATAATTTTTGCGACCTTGTTTGTTTTTCTTTGTTCGTTTTTTCTCTCTTTCTTTTCCTTCTTCTTTTCTTTAACATCGTATTTTTGAAATTCCAAACTCTACTCTAGATTTTTAATTTTTGCTTTTATGTATTTGTTACCAATTTTGTACCTTTAAGAACCCAATCTTCAGTACCCATTTTTCACTAGGGAGCGAGATTACTGGCTTGACTGCTCTCTCTCCCTTTGGACTCTCCTTTTTCTCCACCAGGTCGCCTGTGTCTCCTCCCTAACCCCTCTCTACTCTACCCAACTCTGTGAATTTCTGTGTATTCCAGACGGTGGAGAACACTTAGGGAACTGATTACTGGCTGGATCTGTCTCCCTCCTTTTCATTCCCCCCTTTTATCCTTCTGGCCACCTCTGTCTCCTTCCTCCTTCTTCTCGTCTCTGTATAACTCTGTGAACATCTCTGAGCGGTCCAGTTGTGGAGTGCACATAAGGAAGTGACTACTGGCCAGCCCACTCTCTCCACTATTGATTCCACCTCATCTCATTTGGGTCACCTCTAACTCCCTCCTCCCTCTTCTCTTCTCCATGTAACGCTGTGAACCTTTCTGAGTGACCCTCACAGTAGAGAAACTTTTCTTCTTTAACGTAGATGTTTTATCAATGGTGCTGTATAGAAGGAGAAGTTTTGAAACTACTGTAAAAGTAAGACAGATAACTGGAAGCAGGAGGCTTATGTCCAAACCCTGACTCCAGGGAACTCCTGACTCCAAGGAACATTAATTGACAGGAGCTCATCAAATGCCTCCATACCGACACTGAAATCAAGCACCACACAAGAGCCAACAAGTTCCAGGGCAAGACATACCAAGCAAATTCTCCAGCAACAAAGGAACACAGGAACATAGCCTTGAGCTTCAAGATACAGGCTGCCCAAAGTCACCCCAAAACCACAGACATCTCATAACTCATTACTGGACACTTCATTGCACTCGAGAGAGAAGAAATACAGCTCCACCCACCAGAACACGGACACAAGCTTCCCTAACCAGGAAACCTTGACAAGACACCTGTACAAACCCACACACAGCGAGGAAATGCCACAGTAAAGAACTCCACAAACTGCCAGAATACAGAAAGGACACCCCAAACTCAGCAATTTAAACAAGATGAGACAGAGGAATACCCAGCAGATAAAGGAACAGGATAAATGCCCACCAAACCAAACAAAAGAGGAAGAGATAGCGAATCTACCTGATAAAGAATTCCGAGTAAGGATAGTGAAATGGATCTAAAATCTTGAAATTAAAATGGAATCACAGATAAATAGCCTGGAGACAAGGATTGAGAAGATGCAAGAAAGGTTTAACAAGGACCTAGAAGAAAAAAAAAGAGTCAATATATAACGAATAATGCAATAAATGAAATTAAAAACACTCTGGAGGCAACAAATAGTAGAATAACAGAGGCAGAAGATAGGATTAGTGAATTCGAAGATAGAATGGTAGAAATAAATGAATCAGAGAGGATAAATGAAAAACGAATTAAAAGAAATGAGCACAATCTCAGAGACCTCCAGGACAATATTAAACGCTACAACATTCGAATCATAGGGGTCCCAGAAGAAGAAGACAAAAAGAAAGACCGTGAGAAAATACTTGAGGAGATAATAGTTGAAAACTTCCCTAAAATGGGGAAGGAAATACTCACTCAAGTCCAAGAAACCCAGAGAGTCCCAAACAGGATACAGCCAAGGCGAAACCCCCCAAGACACATATTAATCACATTAACAAAAATCAAACACAAAGAACAAATATGAAAAGCAGCAAGGGAAAAACAACAAATAACACACAAGGGAATTGCCATAAGGATAACAGCTGATCTTTCAATAGAAACTCTTCAAGCAAGGAGGGAATGGCAAGACATACTTAAAATGATGAAAGAAAATAACCTACAGCCCAGATTATTGTACCCAGCAAGGATCTCATTCAAGTATGAATGAGAAATCAAAAGCTTTTCAGACAAGCAAAAGCTGAGAGAATTCTGCACCACCAAACCAGCTCTCCAACAAATACTAAACAGGAAACACAAAAACGGTGTATAAATTCGAACCCCAAACAATAAAGTAAATGGCAATGGGATCATACTTATCAGTAATTACCTTAAACGTAAATGGGTTGAATGCTCCAACCAAAAGACAAAGACTGGCTGAATGGATACAAAAACAAGACCCCTACATATGTTGTCTACAAGAGACCCAACTCAAAACAGGGGATACATACAGACTGAAAGTGAAGGGCTGGAAAAAGATTTTCCATGCAAATAGGGACCAAAAGAAAGCAGGAGTAGCGATACTCATATCAGATAAAACAGACTTTAAAACAAAGGCTGTGAAAAGAGACAAAGAAGGTCACTACATAATGATCAAAGGATCAATCCAAGAAGAAGATATAACAATTATAAATATATATGCACCCAACGCGGGAGCACCACAGTATGTAAGACAAATGCTAACAAGTATGAAAGGAGAAATTAACACTAACACAATAATAGTTGGAGATTTTAATACCCCACTCACACCTATGGATAGATCAACTAAACAGAAATTTAACAAGGAAACACAAACTTTAAACGATACAATAGACCAGTTAGACCTAATTGATATCTATAGGACATTTCATCCCAAAACAATGAATTTCACCTTTTTCTAAAGTGCACATGGAACCTTCTCCAGGATAGATCACATCCTGGGCCATAAAGCTAGCCTTGGTAAATTCAAAAAAATAGAAATCATTCCAAGCATCTTTTCTGACCACAATGCAGTA
The DNA here is from genome assembly GCF_029407905.1 of Bubalus kerabau. Classification (NCBI taxonomy): domain Eukaryota; kingdom Metazoa; phylum Chordata; class Mammalia; order Artiodactyla; family Bovidae; genus Bubalus; species Bubalus kerabau. The sequence goes on along the minus strand of NW_026577889.1, from coordinate 2,207,896 downwards.
AGATTAGATCTCAATTACAGGAGAAAAACTATTAAAAATTCCAACATATGGAGGCTGAACAACACGCTGCTGAATAACCAACAAATCACAGAAGAAATCAAAAAAGAAATCAAAATTTGCATAGAAACGGATGAAAATGAAAACACAACAACCCAAAACCTGTGGGACACGGTAAAAGCAGTCCTAAGGGGAAAGTTCATAGAAATACAGGCACACCTCAAGAAACAAGAAAAAAGTCAAATAAGTAACCTAACTCTACACCTAAAGCAACTAGAAAAGGAAGAAATGAAGAACCCCAGGGTTAGTAGAAGGAAAGAAATCTTAAAAATTAGAGCAGAAATAAATGCAAAAGAAACAAAAGAGACCATAGCAAAAATCAACAAAACCAAAAGCTGGTTCTTTGAAACGATAAATAAAATTGGCAAACCATTAGCCAGACTCATCAAGAAACAAAGGGAGAAAAATCAAATCAATACAATTAGAAATGAAAATGGAGAGATCACAACAGAAAACACAGAAATACAAAGGATCATAAGAGACTACTATCAACAATTATATGCCAATAAAATGGACAACGTGGAAGAAATGGACAAATTCTTAGAAAAGTACAACTTTCCAAAACTGGACCAGGGAAGAAATAGAAAATCTTAACAGACCCATCACAAGCACGGAAATTGAAACTGTAATCAAAAATCTTCCAGCCAACAAAAGCCCAGGTCCAGACGGCTTCACAGCTGAATTCTACGAAAAATTTAGAGAAGAGCTAACACCTATCCTGCTCAAACTCTTCCAGAAAATTGCAGAGGAAGGTAAACTTCCAAACTCATTCTATGAGGCCACCATCAGCCTAATACCAAAACCTGCCAAAGATCCCACAAAAAAAGAAAACTACAGGCCAATATCACTGATGAACATAGATGCAAAAATCCTTAACAAAATTCTAGCAATCAGAATCCAACAACACATTAAAAAGATCATACACCATGACCAAGTGGGCTTTATCCCAGGGATGCAAGGATTCTTCAGTATCCACAAATCAATCAATGTAATACACCACCTTAACAAATTGAAAAATAAAAACCATATGATTTTCTCAATAGATGCAGAGAAAGCCTTTGACAAAATTCAACATCCATTTATGATAAAAACTCTCCAGAAAGCAGGAATAGAAGGAACATACCTCAACATAATAAAAGCTGTATATGACAAACCCACAGCAAACATTATCCTCAATGGTGAATAATTGGAAGCATTTCCTCTAAAGTCAGGAACAAGACAAGGGTGCCCACTTTCACCATTACTATTCAACATAGCTTTGGAAGTTTTGGCCACAGCAATCAGAGCAGGAAAAGAAACAAAAGGAATCCAAATTGGAAAAGAAGAAGTAAAACTCTCACTGTTTGCAGATGACATGATCCTCTACATAGAAAACCCTAAAGACTCCACCAGAAAATTACTAGAACTAGTCAATGACTATAGTAAAGTTGCAGGATATAAAATCAACACACAGAAATCCCTTGCATTCCTATACACTAATAATGAGAAAACAGAAAGTGAAATTAAGGAAACAATTTCATTCACCATTGCAACGGAAAGAATAAAATACTTAGGAATATACCTACCTAAAGAAACTAAAGACCTATATATAGAAAACTATAAAACACTGGTGAAAGAAATCAAAGAGGACACTAATAGATGGAGAAATATACCATGTTCATGGATTGGAAGAATCAATATAGTGAAAATGAGTATACGACCCAAGGCAATTTATAGATTCAATGCAATCCCTATCAAGCTACCAACGGTATTCTTCACAGAGCTAGAACAAATAATTTCACAATTTGTATGGAAATACAAAAAACCTCGAATAGCCAAAGCAAACTTGAGAAAGAAGAATGGAACTGGAGGAATCAACCTACCTGATTTCAGGCTCCACTACAAAGCCACAGTTATCAAGACAGTATGGTACTGGCACAAAGACAGAAATATAGATTAGTGGAACAAAATAGAAAGCCCAGAGATAAATCCACACACATATGGACACCTTATCTTTGACAAAGGAGGCAAAAATATACAATGGATTAAAGACAATCTCTTTAACAAGTGGTGCTGGGAAATCTGGTCAACCATTTGTAAAAGAATGAAACTAGAACACTTTCTAACACAATACACAAAAATAAACTCAAAATGGATTAAAGATCTAAACGTAAGACCAGAAACTATAAAACTCCTAGAGGAGAACATAGGCAAAACACTCTCTGAAATACATCACAGCAGGATCCTCTATGACCCACCTCCCAGAATATTGGAAATAAAAACAAAAATAAACAAATGGGACCTAATTAACCTTAAAAGCTTCTGCACATCAAAGCAAACTATTAGCAAGGTGAAAAGACAGCCTTCAGAATGGGAGAAAATAATAGGAAATGAAGCAACTGACAAACAACTAATCTCAAAAATGTACAAGCAACTCCTACAGCTCAACTCCAGAAAAATAGATGACCCAATCAAAAAATGGGCCAAAGAACTAAATAGACATTTCTCCAAAGAAGACATACAGATGGCTAACAAACACATGAAAAGATGCTCAAAATCACTCATTATCATAGAAATGCAAATCAAAACCACTATGAGGTACCATTTCACGCCAGTCAGAATGGCTGCAATCCAAAAGTCTACAAATAATAAATGCTGGAGAGGGTGTGGAGAAAAGGGAACCCTCTTACACTGTTGGTGGGAATGCAAACTAGTACAGCCACTATGGAGAACAGTGTGGAGATTCCTTAAACAACTGGAAATAGAACTGCCTTATGATCCAGCAATCCCACTGCTGGGCATACACACTGAGGAAACCAGAAGGGAAAGAGACACGTGTACCCCAATGTTCATCGCAGCACTGTTTCTAATAGCCAGGACATGGAAGCAACCTAGATGTCCATCAGCAGATGAATGGATAAGAAAGCTGTGGTACATATACACAATGGAGTATTACTCCGCCATTAAAAAGAATAGAATGAATCAGTTCTAATGAGGTGGATGAAACTGGAGCCTATTATACAGAGTGAAGTAAGCCAGAAAGAAAAACACCAGTACAGTATACTAACGCATATATATGGAACTTTGAAAGACGGTAACAATAACCCTGAGTACGAGACAGCAAAAGAGACACTGATGTATAGAAGAGTCTTATGGACTCTGTGGGAGAGGGAGAAGGTGGGAAGATTTGGGAGAATGGCATTGAAACATGTAAAATATCATGTATGAAAAGAGTTGCCAGTCCAGGTTTGATGCATGACACTGGATGCTTGGGGCTAGTGCACTGGGACGACCCAGAGGGATGCTATGGGGGGGAGGAGGGAGGAGGGTTCAGGATGGGGAGCACATGTATACCTGAGGCGGATTCATTTTGATATTTGGAAAAACTAATACAATTATGTAAAGTTTAAAAATGAAATAAAATTAAAAAAAAATCCACAGGAGGCTTGACTCCCTTTAGGCCACTCAGTGGTCTCCAAGAAATATCCGTCGGGACTCGAGAGCAGAGCAGAGTCCTTTCCTTCCTCTCGAGATGAGGCCTGACTCCTCGGGTGCGTCTAAAATGCAACCCCGAGATCTCTGTCGCCCCTGGAGAGGAACATTAGGTCCTGGACACAAGCTTAGATGAGGTCTCTTTTGCCCTGAAGTGACTCGAGTGCAATCCCTAGCTCTCTCACGCAACTCGAATGGAAGATTGGACTTCCCTGGGCCAACACAAGAGGAAGCCTGAATTCCCCATCGTAACTCGAGAATCCCGCCGAAACTCGAGAAAAACCACATGGTTACCCCGTCATCGCAAGATGAGGCCCTTGCCCGCTACAGCGTCTAAAGAGAAGTCCCACGTTTCTTCTTGAAGTGTTTTCACACTTCAAGTGTGAAAACTCGGCACCCTTGATGTGATTCCAAAAGTTCCCCGACACCCTGGTCTCTCTCGAGGGGAACACCAAGGTTCCCGGTACGACTTCATCTGAGTCACTTCTCCCCTCCTGATTGCGACTGGAGGGTCGACTCCCGTGCTTTGTCTGGAAGGGGTTCCCAACCTTCCCGGCGCACCTCAGGATGAGGCCGGTCTAACGAGAATATTTGAGACGTAGCTTCATGGGTGGTAACACATGCCGAAAGACCCCGATTCCCCGGTCCGCTCTTGATAAGAACCCGATGCCCGGACACCTCTTCAAAGGCAACCATGTGGAAGAAGGCACAACACGAAGGGGCACTGACACCATCGTGCATCGTCCGGAAAAACCCGCAGATTCCAAACACAGTTCGACAAGTTGCCTGTCACCGCGTGAGTAACTCGAGAGGCAAGCGTAGTTCCATTCCTCCTTACAAGACGAGGCCTGACTCTCCTGTCCCAACTCTTCAGGGACCCTGCGATCAGAGTCAGAAATGGAGACGAACCCTGAGGTTCCTGCCTCCACTCGAGATGAGGCCCTCTTCTATTGCACCAAACCCAGTGGAGTCCCGAGAGGGCCCTCCCAACTCCAGGGTATCCCTGACTTCTCAGAAGCACACTGAGAAGCTCCCTGAGGCCACCGGCACTAGTCGAGGGAACCCAGGGTTTACTGCCGTGACCCAAGAAACACCTTGAAAGTCCTTCTTTAACGGTTCTTGAGGCCCGATACACCTACCATGACTCTAGAGCAATGACGCGCTCCCCCTCGCAATGCGCATGGAGACCTGACTTCCCAAGCGCCACATGAGAGGCTCCCTGAGCTCCCCGTAGTACCTCATGAGAAACCCCACACTGGCGCTGCAGCTCGAGAAAACCCATGAGACGCCCCCTTCATCGCGAGATGATGGCCTTCTTTTCCTGCATGGGCTGGAGAGCAATCCCGAGTCCTTTCTCCAAACTCCACAGGAGGCTTGAATCCCTTTAGGCCACTCAGTGGGCTCCAAGAGATACCCGTCGCAACTCGAGAGGAGAGCCGAGTCCTTTGCTTCCCCTCGAGACAAGGACTGACTCCCCGGGTGCATCAGGAAAGCAACCCCGAGATCCCTGTCCCCCCTGGAGACGAACATTATGTCCTGGACACAAGCCTAGATAAGGTCTCTTTTGCCCTGCAGTGACTCAAGCGCAATCCCTAGCTCTCCCTCGCAACTCGAATGGAAGACTGGACTTCCCTGGGCCAACACAAGAGGAAGCCTGAATTTCCTGACCTAACTCGAGAATCCCGCCACAACTCGAGAAAAACGACGTGGTTAACCCGTCACCACAAGATGAGGCCCTGGCCAGCTACAGCATCTCAAGAGAAATCTCACGTTCCGTCTTGAAGTTTGAAACGGTACTTAGCACCTTTGATGCGACCCCAAAAGTTCCCCGACATCCCAGTTTTACTCGAGGGGAACATCGAGGTTCCCGGCACCACTTCATCTGAGCCCCTTCTCCCCTCCTGATCGGGACAAGAGGGTCGATTCACTTGCTTTGTCTGAAAGGGTTACCGACCTTCCTGGTGCACCTCAGGTTGAGGTCCGTCTCAAGAAGAAATTCGAGACGTAGGCTTGTGGGTGGTGCCACATGCCGAAAGACCCTGATTTCCTGGTCTGCTCTTGATAAGAACCTGAAGGCTGGATACCTCTTCGAAGGCAACCCTGTGTATGAAGGCAAAAAACAAAGGGGAACTGACACCCCCATGCATCGTCCGGATAAAACCGCAGGTTCCACACACAGCTCGACAAGTGGCCTGTTATCCGGTGAACAACTCGAGAGTCCAGCGGAGTTCCATTCCTCCACACAAGACGAGGCCTGACTCTCCTGTCCTAACTCTGTAGGGACTCTGTGTTCAGAGTCAGAAATGGAGAGCAACCCTGAGGTTCCTGCTTCAAATCGAGATGAGGCCCTCTTCTGACAAGGTCCAGCCTCGGCTGGTCCAGGGTTTTCGAAGGGGAGACAGAGTAGGCGACCTATTGATTTATTTATCAAAGATATAAAGAGTAATAGAATGAGGATAGCTCAGTAGGAAAATTTAGTGGAGAAAAGAAGCTGAGTAGCTTGGTTTATGCGGAAAATCAGTATAACCCGTGACACCAGGTTAGCTCTGACCAAGGAGGCCGCAGGCTCCCTCTCGAATAGCGAAAAGTGCCCCACTTTAGACACCTTCTCAAGTGGTCATCGAAGCCCAGGCAAATAAATGGTCGCAGAGGATATCCGCGCTCCAGATGGACACTCATCTGAAAATTGAGGGGAAGAATGACATTAGGAGACTAAGCATTGGCAATCAAGGCCCGTAGCTTTATTTTCAACAGGGTTTTTTTTACCCTAAGTTACACATAGAGGATAATGGGGATGCAAAGTCAGCAGCCGTTGATCCTTATCAAAAACCAGGGTTTCTTTCCTGCAAATGTATCGTATACAAATGGTTTAGGTGATTTACATCATCTTCTAGCCAGAAGGCCTATTAACATTTTATGACTCTTGACAAAGACTTATCAACCGTAAGACTTATTTTCTCTAAGAGTAATTATTTTAAGGTTTGGCCCCATCTTTCGAAGATAAAATTGCATTCCTATAGGGCAGATGTGTAATGGGTTTACAACAAAGGAAAGAATTTATTACCTTAAGGGTCTAAAGTTAGTAACACAAAGGCCACTACTTATTTCTTCTACATACCAACTATATTAATTAATACACATTCAAGGATACAATTCAGGGGATGTGGAAACTTGGCAACAAGCATTGGTTCATCAATGAAATCTTTTACTAGTTTTATTCTGACAGTTTCTAACTCTCTGAGAGGCTCTAAGCTATTTGAATATCTTAAGCTTCCCGTGCCTCTCGAGGCTCGGAGACTGTAAACAATTGTATGCATTGCTGTAGGAGACCGGGTAAACTTGTCAGGCGAGTTAGAGAGCCATCTGACGTGTTTGGATTTAAACACTCCTAATTGCCCAGGAGCTTTATTAATTGGAGCTGTAAGTTAGCTCTTTGACAGAGAGAGTGAGATGGTGGTGGGGGACAGCCCCCAGTAAAGTCAGAGGTGAGAGCACAAAGCAATAAAGTAGGCAGACTCTGGTTTTGGGGGGTAGATGCTCAAGAATATCCGGGAGGACTCCCGAGGCTCGATCCCGCCTTTGTGTATGCCCAGCCTCCTTCCTCATGACCTTTGTCACGAGTGGAATGTCTCTCGACAGCTCCCGGCATCTCCCCATTTTTTATTTCTTAAAACAGCCAGATGTAGCTCAGTCGCAAGCCTCTGAATACTCTGCTGAAGAATCCTGACAATACAAGGAAGAATGATTATGAGAAGCAGAATTAAAGCAGCCACCCCAGCATAGCTAAAGACATTAGACAGAATATTCTTTCCTGAGATGTAGTTAGGGAAAGTATGGAAGAAATCATTTGCTGTTCCAGCAGCAGTAAAATCTAATCGGGAGTGCTCCATGGTTGCTATTTGATAGTGAAGTTTCCCTACGTCTCAAACAATGTCAGAGCTGTTCCAGATACCTGAAATATGGTTTTTAATCTTTTCCCATTCAAAATCTGTCTCATTTACTTTCAGGGGTGTTACACATATCCACCGATAGTCAGCATGACAAGACAATGTCATTTTCACCTTTAAAGCCTGCAATTCAGTCCCAATATGTATTACTGCTTCCTCTAGGGCGTCTACCCACATTTCTAATTTTCTCTCTATAGCTTTCTGTGTTGCCAATGTTAAAGAAACATTTTTGGACATAGAATCAACATATTGAGCAGTATGTACTTGTTGAGTCAATGATATTGCTGCCACAGTAACAGAAGTGATTGCACTTATCAAAGCTGCTGTTCCCAAGATAAGTAAGCCCACAAACCGTCGTGTTTGCATTAAATCCTGTAGTTGTTGTAATACAGCAAGACCATAATTCAATAAGTGGTTACATCATAAGATAAGGTGGATGTTGTAGCATTACAAAGGAGCAAACATTATATTGAGGGTTTAAACAAGATGAACCAGGGAGCAGCTGTAGGCGTCAGCCCAGGGGAGCAGTGTCCCCAGCATCAGGAGGCAGAATGCGAGCGGCAGGCTGTGGGCCAAGGCGCCTATGGCGGGCGGATGGGCAGGGTTCGTGGTTTAGGGCTAGCCGCCACCGCTTGGGCTCAAGGCGGTCCCCTCTTGCCAGTGGGGCCACGCTGGTCTGGATGGCACTCCGCGGGCGCGCTTTCCTCTCTGGCCCTCACTCGCTGCACAGACTTCTTTGCTCTAGGTCACGGGGTGCAGCGAGGAGGGTGCGAGGCGCTGCTGGTGGCACGGAGGCGAGAGCTGGCTGGGGGAGGGGGAGCCAGTGAGTGCGCACGCCGCGAACCTGGTCTTTGGGGAATGTGACATGACGAATTTGTCTGAGATCCAAACCGGAGAATCTGCATTCTGTAGAAATATACAAGCATACCCTCTCCCACAAGTTAGCAACACATCTGGCTTTTTCACTCTCCCGTAAGGAGGCCTTTTTACTTGACCAGGGGCCGAGTCGTAGCCTGTAATTCAGGCATCTAGTGTCTCATCATTGTAGTCTGCCCCTGTGTGTTTACGTTTAAGTGATTAATTACAATTGGAACATAACTTCACTATTTGTCTAGCTGTTTCCCTATGGATATGTTAATTTAGGTCTACTGTTTAGATTAGGTCTCTGTATAAATTAAAGTAATAAATGTATAACCTCCTTATCTCATTTTGGTATACAGGTATACAGATATACCTAAATGCAAAATGCATTTATATATGTATTTATATATGGCAACAAGTATAAAGTTATTGACATATAATATATATAAATCAATATACTTGAATTAATCTTTATAATTAATATATTAATTAATATATATTACAGCAATACAACACATACACAGCTAATACCAACCAACACAAACCAATATACTGTAATAATACATGTCACACATTTATAATTATACAGTATATAGAACATTTATCATCACAGCACATCAATCCATACCAATTAATATCAGCCACACACACATTATATTACTGCCATATATATTTAATTATACAGTATATATATATGTGTGTGTATATAGTATACATATTAATTTATATACAAATTAATTAAGTATAGATCTATAAATAGAATTAGGTATACCTTTATTATATTTTATTTATACCCATACCTAATTAGGCAAACTGTAATTAGGCAAATATATTTATATTATGTATTTATAACAATATATAAAGTATTGTTAAATGTACCACCTGTACAGCATCTCCACCCCACATACCACTTTCTCTAATCCCACCAACTCATTTTCAGTATTATGTGTTGGCCAGGAGCTGGGCCAGTCTTTCCCAGCAATGTTAAGAGACGTCTGTTCCTGTGTCTAATAGCCCTGGCGTTTTATTCTCTTGAATTAAAAGATCTTTTAAAGGCCTTGGAACTGTAATTTCCTGCACCCAAAAGGCTAGATCACTAGATCCAAATGTTTTGTGGCTCTTAGCTTGAGAAGTCAAGTTTTTCCTTGTTTGATAGTAAGGTAAAAGTAAAAGCTGTGTTACTCTTTGACCTTTATTAATTTCTACAGTTTTGATAGGCAGTGAGATCAAGACTTTAATTTCTCAATATCATCAGAATCTACTACACCATGCACCAGCGAAATTTCTTTTCTTTCTTTTTTTTTTTTTTTAATTTTTTTTTTAAAAGAAAGCGAGCTACGCCCCAGGACAAATCTTACAATGTCCTCAGATAGGGGGCCAGCCACTCCGGTTGGAAATGGAGTAAGTGGCACATCAGGGGTTAATATTGTTATTAAATCTCCTTGCCTTTTCGCTTTTCTCCTAGCCTGGGTGAGACCCCCCTGAGGGAGTTTTCTCCAAGGAGCACGCTCTGAATATTGTGTACTAAAAGCTCCTTTGTTTAAAAAACTTTTTATCTTCCTCCGTCTTAGGCAACACTTTGGGAGGCTTTGGGGGCAAAGTGGGGAACTCCTGGGTCCTGGGAGGCACAATCGAAGGCGGTGGCGGTCACCTTAAATCAGAAAGTGGTGGATAAGTTTTTTAAAGGTTTGCGCAGAGGGGGAGGGAGCTCGCCAGGGCTCTCGGCCGCAGCGTCCTGTAAGCCCTCTCCTTCCTCGGGAGGTAGACCACTTTCTCCCTCCTTTTTTTTTTTTTTCAATGGCAGAAAATATGATCTGTGCAGTAAATGGAGACTCACCACCATCCACCTCTATAGCCTCCCCCATAGGCTATTTAACAGCCTCGTGACGGAGGTCCAGGACATTTCTAATCATATTCCACAGTCAATAAATATTTGTCTATTCTTTGATGCAGAGAAATCCATTTTTATTTTTTTTTTTAATTTTAGAGAATATTTTTATTTATTTTGTAACCTCTTTACCCTGGCTAAACTGCAGAGGGGACTAGAAAAGAAGCCTCAAGGTGAGGATCAAGTTCATCCTTGGGACTAGAGAAAATCCTTCTCCGGGAAACTCCTAGTGGTGGCCCTTTACCCTGACATGGAGGAGGAGGCATAGGGGGATGGGAGCATCCCGAAGTTTTCCTCTTCTCTTCCGGAGATCCTTTAACTGTTTGGTAACTAAATCTTACGAACTGTCTGATCGGGGATGTTTCCCTCAACCTCCTAGGAGCGGATGGTCTGATTAGGGATGTTTTCTTAAACTTTTAGGAGCATCTTTAGCTAAAAAAAACCCAATCCTCATCAGAATGGCATCGAGCTGCTGTTTCCTCTAAACCTTTTTCAAATTGAGGGGAGAGCTGATCTTTCTTTTCATCCCTATCTTTTACATGCTCATTGGCAGTCATAGCGGCTAGCCATTCATTTAGCTGTCGATAGCTAGGTATAGCCTCTTCATTTTCACTTTTCTTTATAACAGGTACCTTTTCAGATTTGCTTTTTTGTTTAACAGGTACTTTTCCAACTTTACTTTCCTCTTTAACAGGTACCTTTTCAAATTCATGAGCTGGATCTAAAACATCTCTAGTCATATTCCACAGAGGAAAGGTGTAAGTAGGGATTTTTTCCAAACCTTGCTGAGCACAATAAGCTCTTAGCTGTCTTCCTAGTTTTTTCAAGATACCTAGGTTAACAGTGCCTTGTTGTAGAAACCAAGGGCAGTGGTCTTGTACAAATGTAAAAAATGATTGAATGGAAGATGTTTTAACCTTGATTCTTCTTTTACTTAATAACTGTAAAATTACTCCTATAAAGAGCTGTCTTTCATTTGATTCAGTGTTGCCCATGTCAGAATATTAAGGATAGTAAAAGATTTTGCTTTTAGCTATCTAAAGATTAGGCCTTTTTTGTCAGCCTTTTTAGAAACCGTTTTTTCTCTCTAACTCTTCAACACTTCCCACTCCTCTCGCCCTGTCTATTCTACAGGGGGATCTGCAGCCCCCTAAGTGGGATCCTATCTGTCCCCAAAACTGAACACTGGGGGAATGGGGTTGGGGATTTACCTTCGAAATGCCTGTCTCGGGCGCCACCTGCAGAGGTCCAGCCCCAGCTGATCCAGGGTATTCGAAGGGAAGATGGAGTAGGCGACCTATTTATATATTTATTTATTCATCAAAGATATAAAGAGTAATAGAATGAGGATAGCTCAGTAGGAAAATTCAGTGGAGAAAAGCAGCTGAGTAGCTTGGTTTACGCGGAAAATCAATATAACCCGTGACACCAGGTTAGCTCTGACCACGGAGGCTGCAAGTGCCCTCTAGAATAGAGGAAGGTGCCCCACCTTAGACACCTTATCGAGTGGGTCTTCGAAGCCCAGGCAAATAAATGGTCGCAGAGGATATCCGCGCTCCAGATGGACACTCATCTGAAAATTGAGGGGAATAATGACATGGGGAGACCAAGCGTTGGCGAGCAAGGCCCGTAGCTTTATTTTCAACACAGGTTTTAATACCCTAAGTTACACATAGAGGATAATAGGGGATGCAAAGTCAGCAGTCTTTAATCCTTATCAAAAACCAGGGTTTCTTTTCTGCAGATTTATCGTATAAAAATGGTTTAGATGATTTACATCATCTTCTGGCCAGAAGACCTATTAACATTTTATGACTCTTGACAAAGACTTATCAACCATAAGAGTTATTTTCTCTAAGAGTAATTGTTTAAGGTTTGGCGCCATCTTTCGAAGATAAAATTGCATTCCTATAGGGCGGATGTGTAATGGGTTTACAACAAAGAAAAAAATTTATTACCTTAAGGGTCTAAAGTTACCAACATCAAGGCCACTACTTATTTTTTCTACATACCAACTATATTAATTAACACACATTCAAGGATACAATTCAGGGGATGCGGAAACTTGGCAAAAAGCATTGGTTCATCAATGAAATCTTTTACTAGTTTTATTCTGACAGTTTCTAACTCTCTGAGAGGCTCTAAGCTATTTGAATATCTTAAACTTCCCGTGCATCTCGAGGCTGGGAGACTGTACACAATCGTATGCATAGCTGTAGGAGACCGGGTAAACTTGTCAGGCGAGTTAGAAAACCATCTGAGGGGTTTGGATTTAAACACTACTAATTGCACAGGAACATTATTAGTTGGAGCTGTAAGTTAGCTCTTTGACAGAGAGAGTGAGATGGTGGTGGGAGACATCCCCAGTAATGTCAGAGGTGAGAGAACAAAGCAATAAAGAAGGCAGACTTTGGTTTTGGGGGGTAGATGCTGAAGAATATACGGGGGAACTCCCGGAGGCTCGATCCCGCCTTTGCGTATGCCGAGACTCTTTCCTCATGACATTTGTCACGAGTGGAATGTCTCTCGCTGGCTCCCGGCAATCTTCCATTGCACCAAACGCAGTGGAGTCCCGAGAGGCCCCTCCCAACACCACAGTATCAGTGTCTTCTCAGAGGCACCCTGAGCAACTCCCTGAGGTCACCGGCACAAGTCGAGGGAACACAGGGTATCCTGCCGCAACCCGAGAAAGACCTCAAGAGTCCGTCTTCAACGCGTCTTGAGGCCAGATTCCCCTACCATGACTCGAGAGCAATGACACGCTCCCCCTCGCCATGCGCATGGACACCTGACTTCCCTGGCGCCACATGAGAGGCTCCCTGAGCTCCCCGTCATACCTCGTGAGAAACCCCACACTGGCGCCGCAGCTCAGGAAAACCCACGAGACGCCACCGTCATCGCGAGATTGGGGACTTCTTTTCCTGCCTGACCTGGAGAGCAATCCCTGGTCTTTTCTCCAAACTTCACAGGAGGCTTTACTCCCTTTAGGCCACTCAATGGGCTCCAAGAGATACCTGTCGCAACTTGAGAGGAGAGCAGAGTACTTTGTTTCCCCTCGAGACGAGGCCTGACTCCCTGGGTGAGTCTGGAATGCAACCCCGAGATCCCTGTTGCCCCTGGAGAGGAACATTATGTCCTGGACAAAAGCCTAGATGAGGTCTATTTTGCCCTACAGTGACTCGAGAGCAACACCCATCTCTCCCTCGCAATTCGAATGGAAGATTGGTCTTCATTGGGCCAACACAAGAGGAAGTCGGAATTTCCCGTTGTAACTCGAGAATCCCGCCGCAACTCTTAAAAACCACGTGGTTGCCCATTCATCGCAATATGAGGCCTTTGCCCGCTACAGAATCTCAAGAGAAGTCCCATGTTTCGTCATAAAGTTCGAAATGCTACTTGGCACCCTTGATGCGACCCCAAAAGTTCCCCAATATACCGGTCTCACTCCAAGGGAACACCGAAGTTCCTGGCACCACTTCATTTGAGCCCCTTCTCCCCTCCTGATCACGGCAGGAAGATCGATTCCCCTGCTTTGTCTAGAAGGCGTTCACAATCTTCATGGCGCACCTCAGGATGAGGCCAGTCTCACGAAGAAATTCGAGACGTAGCCTCGTGTTGGTGCCACGTGCCGAAAGACCCCGATTTCTCGGTCTTGCTCTTGATAAGAACCCGATGCCCGGACACCTCTTCTAAGGCAACCCTGTGGATGAAGGCACTACATGAGGGGGCACTGGCAACCCTGTTCATCGTCCGGAAAACCCCACAGGATCCACATACAGCTCCACAACTGGCCTGTCACCCCTTAAACAACGAGAGAGGCAAGCGGAGTTCCCTTCCTCAGACAAGACGAGGCCTGAGTATCCAATCCCAACTCTGCAGGCACGCTTCGATCTGAGTCAGAAATGGAGAGGAAACCTGAGGTTCCTGCATCAACCCGAGATGAGGCCCTCTTCCATTAAAACAAACCCAGTGGAGTCCCGAGAGGCCCCTCCCATCTCCACAGTATCCCTGACTTCTCCTAGGCATTCTGAGAAGCTGCTTGAGGCCACCGGCAAACGTCGAGGGAAATAAGGGTTCCCTGTCGCAACCCGAGAAAGACCTCAAGAGTCCTTCTTCAATGCGTCTTGAGGTCAGATTCCCCTACCATGGCTCGAGAGCAATAACCCGCTCCCCCTCACCATGCACATGGAGACCTGACTTCCCTGGCTCCACACGAGATGCTCCCTGAGCTCCCTGTTGTACCTCGTGTGAAACCCCACACTGGCGCCGCAGCTCGAGAAAACCCACAAGACCCCTCCGTCATCGCGAGATGAGGGCCATCTTTTCCTGTATGGCCTGGAGAGCAGTCCCAAGTCCTCTCTCCAAACTTCACAGGAGGCTTGACTCCCTTTAGGCCACAAAGTGGGTTCCAAGAGGTGCCCGTCGCGACTCGAAAGGAGAGCGGAGTCCTTTGCTTCCCTTCGACACGAGGCCTGACTCCCTGGGTGAGTCTGGAATGCAAACCTGAGATCCCTGTGGCCCTTGGAGAGGAACATTAGGTCCTGGACACAAGCCTAGATGAGGTCTCCTTTGCCCTGCAGTGACTCGAGCGCAACCCCCAGCTCTCCCTCGCAACTCGGATGGATGATTGGACTTCCCTGGCCCAACATAAGAGGAAGCCTGAAATCCCTGTGTAACTCGAGAATCCCACCGCAACTCGAGAAAAACCACGTGGCTCCCCCGTCATCGCAAGATGAGGCCCTTGGCCGCTACAGCGTATCAAGAGAAGTCCCACGTTCCATCCTGAAGTACAAAACGGTACTTGGCACCCTTGATGCGACCCCCAAAGTTCCCTGACATACCAGTCTCACTCGAGGGAAACACCAAAGTTCACGGCACCACTTCCTGTGAGCCCCTTCACCCCTCCTGATCGCGACAGAAGGGTCGATTCCCATGCTTTGTCTGCAAGGGGTTCCCGACGTTCCCCGCGAACCTCCGGATGAGGCTGGTCTCATGAGGAAATTCGAAAAGTAGCCTCATGGTTGGTGCCACATGCTGAAAGATCCCGAATTCCCGGTCCACTCTAGATAAGAACCTGAGGCCCGGACATCTCTTCGAAGGCAACCCTGTGGATGAAGGCACAACACGAAGGGACACTGACATCCCCATGCATCGTCTGGAAAAACCCGCAGATTCCACTCATAGCTCCAAATGTGGACTCCCACCCCGTGAACAACTCGAGAGGCAAGTGAAGTTGCATTCCTTCACACAAGACGAGGCCTTACTCTCCTGTCCCAACTCTTCAGGGACCCTGCGATCGGAGTCAGAAATGGAAAGGAACCCTGAGATTCCTGCCTCAACTAGAGAAGAGGCCCTCTTCCATTGAACCAAACTCAGTGGTGTCCCGAGAGGCCCCTCCCAACACCACAGTATCACTGAATTCTCAGAGGCTCCCTGAGAAGCTACCTGAGGTCACTGGCACAAGTCGAGGGAACCCAGAGTTTCCTGAAGTAACCCGAGAAAGACTTGGAGAGTCCTTTTTCAACGTCTCTTGATGCCCGATTCCCCTACCATGACTCCAGAGCAAGGACGCGCTCCCCTCGCCACAAGCAGGAAAACTGACTTCCCTAGTACCACACAAGAGGCTCCCTGAGTACCCCATCGTACCTCGTGAGAAAACCCACAGTGGCGCCGCAGTTCGAGAAAAACCACAAGATGCCCCCGTCAAGGAGAGATGGGGGCCTTCTTTTCCTGCCTGACCTGGAGAGCAATCCCTGGTCCTCTCTCCAAACTTCACAGGAGGATTGACTCCCTTTAGGCCACTCAGTTGGGTCCAAGAAATACCCGGTGCGACTCGAGAGGAGAGCGGAGTCCTTTGCTTCCCTCGAGACGAGGCCTGACTCCCCGGGTGAGTTTGGAATGCAACCCCGAGATCCCTGTCGCCCCTGGAGTGGAACATTATGTCCTAGACACAAGCCTAGATGAGGTCTATTTTGCCCTACAGTGACTCGAGAGCAACCTCCATCTCTCCCTCACAATTTGAATGGAAGATTGGTCTTCCCACGGTCAACACAAGAGGAAGTCTGAATTTCCCATCCTAATTCGAGAATTCAGCCTCAAATCTTAAAAACCATGTGGTTCCCCCTTCATCGCAATATGAGGCCGTTGCCAGCTAGAGTCTCAAGAGAAGTCCCACGTTCCATCTTAAAGTTCGAAATGCTACTTGGCACCCTTGATGCGACCCCAAAGTTCCCCAACATACAGGTCTCAATCCAGGGGAAAACCAAAGTTCCTGGCGTCTCCAGGAAAGTCCCATGTTCCGTCCTTACGTGCTAAACGCTACTTGACAACCTTGATGCGACCGCAAAAGTTCCCCGACACGCTGGGTTCCCTCGAGGGGAACACTGAGGGTCCCGGCACCACTTCATCTGAGCCCCTTCTCCCCTCCTGATCGCGACAGGAGAGTCGATTCCCCTGTTTTCTCTGGAAGGGGTTCCCGGCCTTCCTGGTGCACCTCAGGATGAGGCCGGTCTCAGGAGGAAATTCGAGACTAGCCACATGTGAGGTGCCACGTGCCAAACGACCCCGATCTTCCAGTCCGCTCTTGATAAGAACCCGATGCACGGACACCTCTTCGAAGGCAACCCTGTGGATGAAGGCACAACACGAAGGGGCACTGACACCCCCGTGCATCATCCGGAAAAACCCGCAGGGTCTACACACAGCTCGACAAGGGGCCTGAGACTCCCGGAACAACTCGAGAGGCAACCAGAATTCTATTCCTCAGACAAGACTAGGCATGACTCTCCTGTCCCAACACTGCAGGGACCGTGCAGTCAGAGTCAGAATCGGAGAGGAAGCCTGAGGTGCCTGCCTCCCCTCGAGATGAGGCCCTCTTCCATTGCGCTGAACCCAGCAGAGTCCCGAGAGGCCCTGCCAACTACACAGGATCCCTCACCTCTCAGAGGCACCCTGGGAATTTCCGTAAGGTCCCCTGCAGAAGTCGAGGGAAACGAGGGTTTCCCGCCGCAACCCGAGAAAGACCTCGAGAGTCCTTCTTCAACGCGTCTTGAGGCCCTAGTCGCTTCCCATGACTCGAGAGTGATGACCAGCTCCCCCTCGTCATGCGCATGGAGACCTGACTTCCCTGGCGCCGCACGAGAGGCTCCCTGAGGTCCTCGTCGTGCCTCGTGAGAAAACCCCCACGGGCGCCGCAGCCTGAGGAAACACATGAGACCCCCTGTCATCGCGAGATGAGGGCCTTCTTTTCCTGCCTGGCCTGGAGAGCAATCCCGAGTCCTCTCTCCAAACGGAAGAGGAGGCTCGACACCCTTGAGTGCACTCAGTGGGCTCCAAGAGATCCGTGTCTCGACTTGAGAGGAAAGCGGAGTCATTTGCTTCCCCTCCAGGCGAGGCCTGACTCCCCGGGGGAGTCTGGAATGGAAACCCGAGATCCCTGTCTTCCATTGAGAAGAATATTAGGTCCTGGACACACGCCTCGATGAGGTCTCTTTGGCCCTGTAGTGACTCGAGCAGAACCCCCAGCTTTCCATCGCAACTCGAATTGAAGATTGGGCTTCCCAGGGCCAACCCAAGAGGAAGCCTGAAATCCCCGTCGTTTTCGAGAATCCCGACGCAACTCGAGAAAAAAGACGTGGTTCCAACGTCTTCACAGGATGAGGCCGTTGCCTGCTACAGCGTCTCCAAGGAAGTCCCATGTTCCGCCCTGAAGTGTGAAACGGCACGTGACACCCTTCATGCGACCCCCAAAAGTTCCCCGACACGCCAGGTTCCCTCGAGGGGAACACCGAGGGTCCCGGCACCACTTCATCTGAGCCCCATCTCTCCGCCTGATAGCGACAGGAGAGTCGATTCCCCTGCTTTGTGTGGAAGGTGTTCCTGGCCTTCCCGGCGCACCTCAGGATGATGCTGGTCTCACGAGGAAATTCGAGATGAGCCACGTGGGTGGTGCCACATGCCAAACGACCCCGATTTCCCGGTCCGCTCTTGAAATGAACCCAATGCCCGGACACCTCTTTGAAGGCAACCCTGTGGGGGAAGGCACAAAACGAAGGGGCACTGACTCCCCCATGCATCTTCTGGAAACACCCGCAGGTTCCACACACAGCTCGACAAGGGGCCTGAGACCCCCTGAATGACTCGAGAGGCAAGCAGAGTTTCATTACTCAGACAAGACGAGGCCTGACTCTCCTGTCCCAACTCTGCAGGGACCCTGCGGTCGGAGTCAGAAATTTAGAGCAAGCCTGAGGTTCCTGTCTCCAATCGAGATGAGGCCCTCTTTCATTTCGTCAAACCTAGTGGAGTCCCGAGAGGCCCCTCTAACTCCTCAGTATCCCTCACCTCTCAGAGGCACCTGGGAAGTTCCCTAAGGTCCCCGGTAGAGGTCGAGGGAAACGAGTGTTTCCCGCCCCAACCCAAGAAAAACCTGGAGAGTCCTTCTTAAATGCGTCTTGAGGCCCTAGTCCCTCCCATGACTCGAGAGCAATGACGCGATCTGCCTGGCCACACGCATGGAGGCCTGACTTCTCTGGCGCTGCACGAGAGGCTCCCTGAGCTCCCCATCATATATCCGGAGAAACCACACACTGGCGCTGCAGCTCGAGAAAACCCATGAGATGCCCCCGTCATCACAAGAGGAGGGCCATCTTTAACTGCATGGTATGCAGATCAAGCGTGAACCTTCTGTCCAAGCTACACAGGACGCTTGAATCCCTTTAGTCCACTCATATGGCTCCAAGAGTTACGCGTCGGGACTCGAGAGGATAGTGGAGTCCTTTGCTTCCACTCGAGACGAGGCGTGACCCACCGGGTGAGACTGGAATGCGACCCCGATATCCCTGTCGCCCCTGGAGAGGAACATTACGTCCTGGACCCAAGCCTAGATGAGGACTCTTTGCCCTGAAGTGACTCGAGAGCAACCCCCAGCTCTCTCTGACAAGTTGAATGGAAGATTGGACTTCCTGGGCCAACACAAGAGGAAGCCTGAATTCCCCGTCGTAACTCGAGAATCCCGCCTCAACTCGAGAAAAACCACGTGTTTCCCTCGTCATCGCAATATGAGGCCCTTGCCCGCTACAGCATCTCCAGAGAATTCCCACGTTCCATCTTGAAGTGCGAATCTGTACTTGGCACCCTTGATGCGACCTCAAAAGTGCCGTGACATACCGGTCTTACACGAGGGGACCACCGAGGTTCCCGGCACCACTTCATCTGAGCCCCTTCTCCCCTTCTGATCGCGACCGGTGGGTCGATTCCCCTGCTTTGTCTGCAAGGGGTTCCCAACCTTCCCGGCGCACCTCAGGATGAGGCTGGTCTCCCGAGGAAATTCGAGACATAGCCTCGTGGGTGGTACCACATGCTGAAAGACCCCAATTTTCCGGTACGCTCTTGAAAAGAACCCGATGCCCGGACACCTCTTTGAAGGCAACCCTTTGGATGAAGGCACAACACGAAGGGGCACTGACACCCCCGTGCATCGTCCGGAAAAACCCGCAGGTTCCACACACAGCTCAACAAGTGGCCTGTCACTCCGTGAACAACTCGAAAGGCAAGCGGAGATCCATTCCTCCACAGAAGACGAGGCGTGACTCTCTTGTCCATACTCGGCAGGTAGCCTGCGACCCGAGTCAGAAATGGAGAGGACCCCTGAGGTTCCGGCCTCCATTCGAGATGAGGCCCTCTTCGATTGCACCAAACCCAGTTGAGTAACGAAAGGCCCCTTCCAAATCCACAGTGTCCCTGACTTCTCAGAGGCACCCTTAGAAGTTGCCTGAGGTCACCGACACAAATCAAGGGAACCCAGGGTTCCCTGCCGCAACCCGAGAAAGACATCGAGAGTCCTTCTTCAATGCGTCTTGAGGCCCGATTCGCCTACTATGACTCGAGAGCAATCACGCACTCCTCTTCACCACACGCACGGAGACCTGACGTCCCTAGCACCACACGAGAGGCTCTCTGAACTCCCCGTCGTACCTCGTGAGAAATCTGATACTGGCGCCACAGCTGGAGAAAACCCACGAGACGCCCCCGTCATTGCGAGATGAGGGCCTTTTTTCCTGCATGGCCAGGAAAACAATCCCGAGTCATCTCTCCAAACTCCATAGGAGGCTTCACTCCCTTTACGCCACGCAGTGGGCTCCAAGAGATACCCGTCGCGACTCGACAGGAGAGTGGAGTCCTTTTTTTCCCCTCAAGACGAGGCCTGACTCTCCGGGAGAGTCGAGAATGCAACCCTGAGATCCCTGTCGGCCCAGTAGTGGAACACTAGGTCCTGGACACAAGCGTAGATGATGTCTATTTTGCCCTGCAGTGACTGGAGAGCAATCCCCAGTTCTAACTCGCAACTCGAATGGAATACTGGATTTTCCTGGCGCCACACAAGAGGCTCCCTGAGATCCCCGTGGTACTTCATGAGACACCCCACACTGGCGCCGCAGCTCGAGAAAACCCACGAGACGCCACCGTCATCTCGAGATGAGGGCCTTCTTTTCCTGCATGGCCTGGAGTCCAATCCCGAGTCCTCTCTCCAAACTCCACAGGAGGCTTGACTCCCTTTAGTACACACAGTGGGCTCCAAGAGATACCCATCGTGACTCGAGACGAGAGTGGAATTCTTTGATTACCCTCGAGGTGAGAACTGACTCCCCGGATGAGTCTGGAATGCAAACCCGAGATCCCTGTCGCCCCTGGAGAGCAACATTAGATCCTGGACACAAGCCTAGATTAGGTCTCTTTTGCCCTGCAGTGACTCTAACGCAATCCCCAGCTCCCCCTCGCAACCCGAATGGAAGATTGGATTTCAAGGCCAACAAGAGGAAGCCTAAATTCCCGGTCATAACTCGAGAATCCCGCCGCAACTCGAGCAAAACCACGTGGTTCTCCCGTCATCGCAAGATGAGGCCCTTGCCCGCTACAGCGTTTCAAAAGATGTCCCAGGTTCCGTCTTAAAATGCGAAACGGTACTTGGCACCCTTGATGCGACCCCAAAAGTCCCCCAACACGCCAGTCTCACTCAAGGGGAACACCGAAGTTCCCGGCACCACTTCATTTAAGCCCCTTCTCCCCTCCTGATCGTGACCGGTGGGTCGATTCGCCTGCTTTGTCTGCAAGGGGACCCGACCTTCCCTGCACAACTCAGGATGAGGCCGGTCTCATGGGGAAATTCGATACGTAGCTTTGTGGGTGGTGCCACTTGCTGAAAGACTCCAATTTCCCGGTCCGCTCTTGATAAGAATCCGATGTTCAGACACCTCTTGGAAGGCAGCCTTGAGTATGAAGGTACAACACGAAGGGGCACTAACACACCTGTGCATAATCCGGAAAAACGGGCAGGTTACATACACAGCGCGACAAGTGGCCTGTCACCTCGAGAACAACTCGAGAGGCAAGAGGAGTCCCATCCTCCAGAAAAGATGAGGCCTGACTCTCCTGTACCAACATGCAGGGACCTTGCGATCTGAGTCAGAAATGGAGAGGAACACTGAGGTTCCTGCTTCAACTCGAGATGAGTCCCTCTTACATTCCACCAAATGCAGAGGAGTCTCGAGAGGCCCCTCCAAACTGCACAGTATCCCTGACTTCTCAGAGGCACTCTGAGAAGCTCCCTGAGGTCGCAGGCACAAGTCAAGGGAACCCTGGGTTTTATGCAGTGACCCGAGAAAGACCTCGAGAGTCCTTCTTCAACCCGTCTTGAGGCCCGATTACCCTACCATGACTCGAGAGCAATGACGAACTCCCCCTAGCCATCTCATGGGGACCTGACTTCCCTGGCGCCACACGAGAGGCTCCCTGAGCTCCCTCTCGTACCTCGTCAGAAACCCGGCACTAGCGCGGCAGTCTAGAAAACCCACGAGACGCCGCCATCATCGCGAGATGAGGGCCTTCTTTTCCTGCATGGCCTGGAGAGGAATCCCGAGTCCTCTATCCAAACAGCACAGGAGGCTTGACTCCCTTTAGGGCACACAGTGGGCTCCAAGAGATACCCATCGCGACTCAAAAGGACAGCGGAGTTCTTTGCTTCCCCTCGAGACGAGGCCTGATTCCCCGGGTGAATCTGGTATGCAAGCCCGAGATCCCTGTCGCCCCTAGGGATGAACATTAAGTCCTGGACACAAGTCTAGATGAGGTCTATTTTGCCCTGCAGTGACTCGAGGGCAATCCCCAGCTCTCCCTTGAAACTCAAATGGAAGATAGGACTTCCCTGGGCCAACACATGAGGAAGACTGTATTCCCCGTCGAAACTCGAGAATCCCGCCACAACTCGAGAAACGCTACGTGGTTCCCCCGTCATCGCAAGATGAGGCCCTTGCCCCCTACAGTGTCTCAAGAGAAGTCCCACGTTCCGTCTTGAAGTGCGAAACGGTATTGGCACCCTTGATGCGACCTCAAAAGTTCCTCAACACACCGGTCTGACTCGAGGAGAAAACCGAGGTTCCCGGCACCACTACATCTGGGCCCCTTCTCCCCTCCTGATCGTGACAGGAGGGTCGATTCCCCTGTTTTGTCTTGAAGGGGTTCCCACCTTTCCCGGTGCATCTCAGGATGAGGCCGGTCTCACGAGGATATTCGAGACATAGCCTCGTGGATGGTGACACATGCCGAAAGACCCCGATTTCCCAGTTCGCTCTTGATAAGATCCCAATGCCCGGACACCTCTTTGAAGATAACCCTTTTGATGAAGGCACAACACGAAGGGGCACTGACACCCCCTGGGTGTCATCCGGAGAAACCCGCAGGTACCACACACAGCTCGAGAAGTGACCTGTCACCCCGTGAACAACTGGATAGGCAAGCAGAGTTCCATTCCTCCACACAAGACGAGGCCTGACTCTCCTGTTCGAACTCTGCAGCGAAACTGTGATCCGAGTCAGATCTGGCCCAGGGGAAGTCAGGAGAGGAAACATGAGTTTCCTGCCTCCACTCGAGATGAGGCCCTCTTCCATTGCACCGAACCCAGTGGAGTCCCGAGAGACCCCTCCCAACTGCACAGTATCCCTGACTTCTCAGAGGCACCCTTAGACCTTCCTGAGATCATCGGCACAAGTCGAGGGAACCAAGGGTTTCCTGCCCCAACCCGTAAAAGACCTCGAGAGTCCTTCTTCAATGCGTCTTGAGGTGCGATTCCCCTACCATGACTCGAGAGCAATGACGCGCTCCCCCTAGCCACGCGCATAGAAACCTGACTTCCCTGGCGCCACAGGAGAGGCTCCCTGAGCTCCCCATTATACCTCGTGAGCAACACCACACTGGAGCCGCAGCTCGAGAATACCCACGAGACGCCCCAGTCCTCACGAGATGAGGGCCTTCTTTTGCTGTATGGCCTGGAGAGCAATCCTGAGTCCTCTCTCCAAACTCCACAGGAGACTTGACTCATTTTAGGCCACACAGTGAGCTCCAAGATATACCCGTCGCGACTCGACAGGAGAGTGGTGTCCTTGGCTTCCCCTCGAGACAAGGCCTGATTCCCAGGGTGAGTCGAGAATGCAATGCCGAGATCGCTGTCGCCCCAGCAGAGGAACATTAGGTCCTGGACACAAGCCTAGATGAGGTCTATTTGGCCCTGCAGTGTCTCGAGAGCAATCCCCAGTTCTAACTCGCAATTCGAATGAAAACTGGACTTCCCTGGGCCAGTTGAAGAGGAAGCCTGAATTCCCCGTCGTAACTCGAGAATCCCGCCGCAACTCAAGAAAAACCACGTGGTTCCCCCGTCATCGAAAGATGAGGCCCTTGCCCGCTACAGCGTCTCAAGAGAAGTCCCATGTTCCTTATTGAAGAGCGAAAAGTTACTTGGAACCCTTGATGCGACCCCAAAATTTCCCCGACATACCAGTCTCACTTGAGGAGAACACCGAGGTTCCCGGCACCACTTCATCTGAGACTCTTCTCCCCTCTTGATCGCGACAGGAGGTTCGATTCCCCTGCTTTGTCTGGAAGGCGTTCCCGACCTTCCTGGCGCACATCAAGATGAGGCCAGTCTCACGAGGAAATTTGAGACATAGCCTCGTGGGTGGTGCAGCATGACAAAAGACCCCAATTCCCTGGTCCGCTCTTGATAAGAACCCGATGGCAGAACCCAACTCGAAGGCAATCCTGTGGAACAAGGCACAACACGAAGGGGCAGTGACACCCCGGTGCATTGTCCAGAAAAAACCGCAAGTTCCACATACAAATCGACAAGTGGCCTGTCACCCCATGAACAATGCGAGAGTCAAGCGGAGATCCATTCCTCCACACAAGATGAGGCCTGACTCTCCTGTCCCAACTCTGCAGGGACTCTGCGATCCGAGTCAGATCGGGCGCATTTGAAGCCAGGAGAGGAACCCTGTGGTTCCTGCCTCAACTTGTCATGAGGCCCTCTTCCATTGCAGCAAACCCAGTGGAGTTCCGAGAGGCCCCTCCCAACTCCACAGTGACCCTGACTTCTCAGAGGCACGCTGAGAAGCTTCCTGAGGTCACTGGCACAAGTTGATGGAACCCAGGGTTTCCGGCTGCAACCCAAGAAAGACCTTGAGAGTCCTTCTTTAACACGTCTTCAGGCCCAATTCCCCTACCATGACTCGAGAACAATGACGGGCTCCCTCTCACCACGTGCATAGAGACCTGACTGCCCTGGCACCACGTGAGAGGCTCACTGAGCTCCCAGTCTTACTTCGTGAGAAACCCCACACTAGCGCCACAGCTCGAGAAAACCTACAAGACGCCCCAGTCATCGGGAGATGAGGGCCTTCATTTCATGCATTGCCTGGAGAGCAATCCCGTGTCCTCCCTCCAAACACCAGAGGAGGTTTGACTCCCTTTAAGCCACTCAGTGGGCTCCAAGACATACCCGTCCGACTCGAGAGGAGAGCAGAGTCCTTTGCTTCCCCTCGAGACGAGGCCTGACTCCAAGGTGAGTCTGGAATGCAACCCCGAGATTTCTGTGGAGTCTTGACATGAACATTAGGTCCTGCACACAAGCCTTGGTGGGGTCTCTTTTGCCTTCAGTGACTAGAGCGCACCTCCAGCTCTTCCTCGAATCTCGAATGGAAGATAAGACTTTTGTGGGCCAACACAAGAGGAAGCATGAATTCACTGTGGTAACTCAAATATCCCACCGCAACTCGAGAAAAATCAAGTGGTTCCGCAGTCATTCCAAGATGAGGCCCTTGCCCGCTGGAGCACCCCAAGAGAAGTCCAACGTTCCATTTTGAAGAGGGAAACGGTACTTGGAACGCTTTATGCGACCCCAAAAGTTACCCGACATACCTGTCTCACTTGAGGGAAACACCGAGGTTCCCAGCAGCACTTCATCTGAGCCACTTCTCCCCTCCTGATCGCCACAGGAGGGTCGATTCCTCTGCTTTGTCTGGAAGAGTTTCATGACCTTCGCGGCACACCTCAGGATGAGGCCGGTTTCATGAGGAAATTCGAGACAACCCACGTGGGTGCTGCCAAATGCTGAACGACCCCGATATCCTGGTCCGCTCTTCATAAGAACCCGATGCCCGGACACCTCTTCGAAGGCAACCCTGTGGATGAAGGCACAAATCGAAGGGTCAGTGACACCACCGTGCATCATCTGGAAAAACCTGCAGATTCCAAACACAGTTTGACAAGGGGCCTGAAACCCCATGAACAACTCGAGAGGCAAGCGGAGTTCCATTCCTCAGAAAAGACGTAGCCTGACTCTCCTGTCCCAACTCTCCAGGGACCCTGATGTCGGAGTCCGAAACAGAGAGGAAGACTGAGGTTCCTGCCTCCCCTCGAGATGAGGCCCTCTTCCATTGCGACAAACCCAGCGGAGTCCCGAGAGGCCCCACCAACTCCACAGTATCCATCAACTCTCAGAGACACCCTGGGAAGTCCCCTAAGGTCCCCGGCTGAAGGCGAGGGAAACGACTTTTCCCGCCACAACCCGAGAAAGACCTCGAGAGTCCCTATTCAACGCGTCTCGAGGCCCTAGTCCCCTCCCGTGACTCGAGAGCCATGACACGCTCCCCCTCGCCACGCGCAGGGAGACCTGACTTCCCTGGCGCCGCACGAGAGGCTCCCTGAGATCCTCGTCGTGCCTCGCGAGAAAACCCCCAAGGGCGCAGCAGCTCGAGGAAACCCCTGAGACGCCCCCGTCCTCACGAGGTGAAGGGCCTTCTTTTCCTGCATGGCCTGGAGAACAATCCCGAGCCCTCTCTCGAAATTGAAGAGGAGGCTTGACTTCATTGAGGCCACTAGGGGGCTCCAAGAGATCCGCGTCGCGACTCGGGAGGACAGCGGAGTCCTTTGCTTCCCCTCGAGACGAGGCCTGACACCCCGGGGGATCCTGGAATGCAACCCCGAGATCCCTGCCTTCCCTGGAGAGGAACATTAGGTCCTGGACACACGCCTAGATGAGGTCTCTTTGGCCCTGCAGTGACTCGAGCGCAGCCCCCAGCTTTCCCTCGCCACTCGAATGGAAGACTGGGCTTCCCAGGGCCAACAGAGGAGGAAGCCTGTAATCCCCGTCGTCACTCGAGAATCCCGCCGCAAATCGAGAAAAAACACGTGGTTCCAACGTCTTCGCAAGATGAGGCCCTTGCCCACTACGGCGTCTCAAGGGAAGTCCCATGTTCCGCCCTGAAGTGCGAAACGGTACCTGACACCCTTCGTGCGACACCCAAAAGTTCCCCGACACGCCGGGTTCCCTCGAGGGGAACACCGACAGTCCCGGCACAGCTTCATCTGATCTCCTTCTACCCTCCTGATCGCGACAGGAGAGTCGATTCCCCTGCGTGGTCCAGAAGGGGTTCCCGGCCTTCCCAGCGCACCTCAGGATGAGGCCGGTCTCACGGGGAAATTCGAGACGAGCCACGTGGGTGGTGCCACATGCCGAACGCCCCTGATTCCCCGGTCCGCTCTTGAGAAGGACCCGAGGCCCGGACCCCTCTTCGAAGGCAACCCTGTGGGTGAAGGTACCACTCGAAAGGGCACTGACACCCCCGTGAGTCGTCCGGAAAAACCCACGGTTTCCACACACAGCTCGACGAGGTGCGTGAGACACCCTGAGCAATTCGAGAGGCAAGCGGAGTTCCCTTCCTCAGACAAGACGAGGCCTGACTCTCCTGTCCCAACTCTGCAGGGACCCTGTGGTTGGAGTCCGAAAGGAGAGGAAGCCTAAGTTTCCTGTCTCCCCTCGAGATGAGGCCCTCTTCCATTGCGCCAAGCCCAGCGGAGTCCCGAGAGGCCCTGCCAACTCCACAGCATCCCTCACCTATCAGAGGCACCATGGGAAGTTCCCTCAGGTCCCCGGCAGAAGTCGAGGGAAATGAGGCTTTCCCGCCGCAACCCCAGAAAGACCTCGAGTGTCCTTCTTCAACGCGTCTGGAGGCCCTAGTCCTCTCCCATGACTCGAGAGCCATGACGCGCTCCCCCTCACCACGCGCACAAAGACCTGACTTCCCTGGCACCGCATGAGAGGCTCCCTGAGATCCTCGTCTTGCCTCGTGAGAAAACCCCCACGGGCGCCGCAGCTCGAGGAAACCCCTGAGAAGCCCCCATCCTCGCGAGGTGAGGGCCTTCTTTTCCTGCCTGACCCAGAGCGCAATCCCGAGTCCTCTCTCCAAACTGAAGAGAAGGCCTGACTCCCTTGAGGCCACTCAGTGGGCTCCAAGAGATCTGCGTCGCGACTTGAGAGGAGAGCGGAATCCTTTGCTTGCCCTCGAGGCTAGGCCTGACTCCCCGGGGGAGTCTGGAACGCCACCCTGAGATCCCTGTCTTCCCTTGAGAGGAACGTTAAGTCCCGGACACAGGCCTAGATGAGGTCTCTTTGGCCCTGCAGTGACTCGAGTGCAACCCCAAGCTTTCCCTCGCAACTCGAATGGAAGATTAGGCTTCCTGGGGCCAACACAAGAGGAAGCCTGAAATCCCCGTCGTAACTCTAGAATCCCGCCGCAACTCGAGAAAATCCACATGGTTCCAACGTCTTCGCAAGATGAGGCCCTTGCCCGCTACGGCGTCTCAAG
This sequence comes from Bubalus kerabau, assembly GCF_029407905.1. Taxonomy (NCBI): domain Eukaryota; kingdom Metazoa; phylum Chordata; class Mammalia; order Artiodactyla; family Bovidae; genus Bubalus; species Bubalus kerabau. Next base: position 2,179,700 of record NW_026577889.1, on the reverse strand, counting down.
GGAAGTCCCAGGTTCTGTCCTGAAGTGCGAAACGGTACCTGACTCCTTTCATGCAACCCCCAAAAGTCCCCCACACGCCGGTTTCCCTCGAGGGTAACACCGAGGGTTCCGGCCCCACTTCATCTGAGCCCCTTCTCCCCTCCTGATGGCGACAGGAGAGTCGATCCCCCTGCGTTGTCTGGAAGGGTCCCCGGCCTTCCCGGCACACGTCAGGATGAAGCCGGCCTCACTAGGAAATTTGAGACTAGCCCCGTGGGTGGTCCCACATGCCGAAAGACCCCGATTTCCTTGTCCGCTCTTGAAAAGAACCCGAGGCCCAGACACCTCTTCGAAGGCAACCCAGTGGGTGAAGGCACAACACGAAGGGGCACTGTCACCATCGTGCATTTCCGGAAATACCCGCAGGTTCCACACACAGCTCAACAAGGGGCCTGATACCCCCTGAGCACCTCGAGAGGCAAGCGGAGTTCCCTTCCTCAGACAAGACGATTCCTGACTCTCCTGTCCCAACTCTGCAGGGACCCTGCAGTCGGAGTCCGAAACGGAGAGGAAGACTGAGGTTCCTGCCTTCCCTGGAGATGAGGCCCTCTTCCATTGCGCCAAACCCAGCAGAGTCCTGAGAGGCCCCACCAACTCCTCAGCATCCCTGATCTGTCAGAAGCACACTGGGAAGTTCCCTAAGGTCACCGGTAAACTTTTATTGCACAAGGTCCCCATGAAAAGGCCCACGCAGCAGGACAGCCACAGATTCTGTCTGCCATTAAAGGGCAGTAAGGTGCCCTCCCCCCTTCTTTGCTGCCTCGGCGGCCACCAGGGTGCAATTCGCGTACCCTTCCCTTTCCCATCCTAGCAGGTGCTCCAGGGCCCGCTGGCCTACAAAGTGCCAGAAGCAGGGCTGGGCCAGCCGGCTAGAATTCAGGGTTCTGTCCCTTGGACTTCCAGCGGACACTAGGCTGCTTGGGAAAACCGCGCAGACTCTGAGGTTTTTCAGCAGAGGGGTGGAGCGGTAAAGGCCTTGACCCCAAAGACGAGGCCTTCCTGCGACTGCCAGGTTGGGGAGCTCTGAGACTGTGACAACACAGGGCGGAATACATGGTTCCCTGCTCCACGCAGTCCCCGTTCCCTTACCTGTGTTCCGCACCCCTCCGCTGTGGCCAATGGATGCCGATCCTTGGGGATCCAGGAGTTCACGAAATGGGCATTCCCAGCCGCAATGGCGACCCCCAACAGCACATCTGGAAAGCCCTCCCCCACCCCGGCCAGGAGCCGACCCCCACTGCGAACGGAACCCCACCCCGCCCCGCGCCGCCAGGTTTCGCCCCGGCCCTGCCGGGCTCCCGGCGGGTTCCCAGCCACATTGGCGACCCCCGGGAGCACAACAGGGACCGACCCCCCACCCACAGCGAGCGGAATCTCGACCTGTGCAGCCCAGGTTTACCCCACCCTGGCTGCGCTCCCGGCGCATTTCCTGCCGCAGTGGCCATCTCCGAGAGCACAACTGGGAAGCCCTCCCCTACCCCCGCCAGGAGCCGACACCCGCCCTGTGCCACCCGGGTTCGCCCCGCCCCTGCCGCGCTCCAGGGGCGCTGCCCACCTTCACCAGCGGCTCTCGGTGAGCCCCGTCCCCACGCCCGGTTCCAGGAGAGGCTCTCGGACCTCGCTGCTGCCACCAGGTCAAACATGAGGACAATACATACACCCCACAGAGACAATCCAAGCTGTCTATGATTTAGGGATAAAACGAGGACTACAGAAAGGCAAGATGACCTGACCTAGGAGGGCCATGATATTCTATAGAACCAGACAAAGTTGGTTACCAAGGAAACTTTTTTCCTTGGAACCCGGAAAGCTGGTTCTTTGCATATGCAATGACCAACAATTAGCTTGTTACCCAAGCCTGCCTTACTGCCACCCCCATCCCCCCACTCCCCAGAAGACTGGCTCAAAGAAATATTTTAAATCTCAGGCGGAAACCTGGAAGATGTCTTGTCTGTCTGTTTGGATTAAGGTATGTGTCAGTGTGAGCCTTGTGTTTTTTGATAATATTGCTCAAGTTCTGTGTTCTGATTTCAATGGTCTCAAGACAAGGCAGCCCTTCCAAATCAAACTGCTGGAAATACAAGAAAACATTGACCTAAATGAATGTCAGAGTCCCGTGAACTGGGAACTAGTCAATATTAAATATCTAGTATTTTTGGTTTTGCTCCTCCATTATAGACATGTCTAAGAGTCAACAACATTAAGCACAACATGTTCATAGTGCCTAGGTTTCTTTTGAGGTAAAAATTGCTCTATTGTTATATGTGTCACAAGCTTGTCAGCAAGAAACTACCTGGAAACGACAACAACAAAAGTAAAAAATGTAAATGTGATATGAGCTTTTAGACAAACTCTTTACAATAATTATACTCTAAAATATCTGCCTCTCATAGTCTTGATTGAAGGCAGAGGAGAAGGGGATGACAGAGGATACGATGGTTGGATGGCATCACTGACTCGATGGACATGAGTTTGAGCAAGCCCCTGGAGCTGGTGACAGACACGGAAGCGTGGCGTCCTTCAGGGCACGGGGTCCCAAAGAGTCAGACACGACTGAGCAACTGAACTGAACTGAACTAACAAACGTTTCTCCAGGTGTTTTGGTTACCCGAGTTTCTATCCTTGTGACGACAGTGTATTGAATAGCTAGGTCATTTCCAAATAAATCAAAGTTCTGAAACATTCACGACTTGAAAGGACCTCCCTTTTACACAGAAACAAAAGAGATTTTTGACTCTGCATGAATAGTGTCTGGCACCATCCTGACATGTTAAATGTAAGAAAGGTTTTGTTTTGTTTTGTTCTGTTCTTGGGGGTGGGGGGAGGGGGGCGGGCTATAGCCAATGCCAATATAAAAGTCAGTTCTTGGTTGCTGAAGGGAAATGTATGACTTGTTATTACAAGAAAGTATGTGGAATGCAATGGCACTTGAGGAAGGAAAACGAAGTAGTTCTGTCTTACAGGTGGCCGTTTCAGGATGGGAGAAGCAAAGGAATGGGTACAGAATGGGATAAGGAGGTTGTAGGGAAAGTGGACCCCCAGAAAAGAGTTCTGTGCCTAGCACAAGTTTTCTTGAGATGTCGAACTGCCTTTGCTAATGGAGTTTAAGTTTCTTTACCTCTTAAGTGATCTCTTCTAGGTTGACCTAGAACAGAAATCTTTGGTTAGCTTTGGCTAAGTGGAGAAGTAGTGTTTCACGGTGACATATGTGATCCTTCCTGACTGTTTGCAGCCCTTTTGATATCGATGCACTGCTTCTGCTGCTGCTGCCGCCGCTGCTGCTGCTAAGTCGTTTCAGTCGTGTCCGACTTTGTGCGACCCCATAGACGGCAGCCCACGAGGCCCCGCAGTCCCTGGGGTTCTCTAGGCAAGAACACTGGAGTGGGTTGCCATTTCCTCCTCCCATGCATGAAAGTGAAAAGTGAACGTGAAGTCGCTCAGTGGTGTCCGACTCTTAGCGACCCCATGGACTGCAGCCTACCAGGCTCCTCCATCCATGGGATTTTCCACGCAAGAGTACTGGAGTGGGGTGCCATTGCCTTCTCCCTTATCTATGCACAAGCCTGCCTAAATAATTGACTTCTAGCTAGCTTTGGGATGCCAATGACCATCCACCCTTACCAGGCAACAGAGAAGAGAAAAACACTTACCACAGGAGGTCCTGGTAAGGAACAAGGAACTAACAAGCTCCCGCCAACCAGGATTCTGCAGAGGTCAACAAGAGGTCAGTAAGAGATAGAAGACTGCAGTCCAGAGGTCCTAGCAACTTCCATCTTGCAGCAGAGACCCAGCATAGTCAAAACGAATTCAATGTTGCAAAAAATAAGTAAACAAATAAAGGACAGAAGTTCTTTGAACACATGACTGAGATTAGGGGTGAGGCAGTACATGTACGGTGCCCGGAAAATCTTAAAGTATGAGAAAGGAAAGAAATTAAAGATAACTATCAAGCTGTCTGAACTGATAAAAACGAAAGATTACACAGTTTTTTCTGTATATATTACCAGATAATAATCTGAAAAGGAATTAAAAAAAATTCCCTTTCAATAATGTCAACATGAATACAACACTTTGCCATGGATGTAACGAGGATGACAAGACTGGCACACTGGAAATTATACACCCTGGCTGAAAACTATCCTGAATACATGGACAGATATTCCATAACAATGGAAAGACTTAAGATGGCAATACCATGGAATGCATCTTCAATCTGAAATGAAGATTTGATATGATTTGATCGCTCAGAGCTTTTGTGTCATCAATTGTTATTAAAGTATAAATGAGATAGAGAAAGCTGCTGACTTAGATTTGAGGCGGGGTGTACGCCCTGCTGGTCTCTAGCCAGATATTCTACAGGCACTAGCAGTCAGCTAAGGAAAGAAAGGCACTGTCTCAGGGAATGGCACCAGGCCCCTCCCCCACGACATGCCTTGAGGTCACATTGGCAGCAGATGAGTCATCCTGGGCCAAAAACTGATTGACATGAATCTTGAAGAAAGGCAGTATTCCAGGCAAATATATCATTTCCTTAACATAGATTAGGAGAACAAGGTACGAGGAAAACATACTGTTTTGTTCAAGTCGCTTCTGAGGCTATTGGGGGAACCGACCTGAATCCAGAGTCCAGCAGATATACATAGGATATTTACATCGCTTAAGACAAACATTTCCTCAGGAACAAATGCATTGCTTAGCTCAAGGTTTGTCTGCGAAATTCTTACACATCAGGAGATGGCTCCGAGCTGGGTTTCTACACACAAGAACATGAATGCAAAGGACAAGCCTGCACAGCCCATCTGCCCCCCTCCCCCACAGCCAGCAGCATTTCCAAGTGACCTCCTAAGGCCTTCCCCAAAATACAGGGGCACCTCTGGGTTTCCTGTTTCCCTCACTTCAAACACTTTTCTTAAAAAAAAAAAAAATCCTGCACACTTCTTGATAGAATGCCACAGTGCAAGGAAAACAGGCCTTCAATACTTAAACCTCCCTGTGCCAAACACTTGGGGCTTGGTTTTGTTTTGTTTTGTTTTTTAATTACACCACCACATAATTTAAACTTTTTACAATTTCTAATTATTCAGTACCAAAACACCAAACTTTTATTGCACAAGGTCCCCATGAAAAGGCCCACGCGTCAGGACAGCCACAGATTCTGCCATGAAAGGGCAGCAAGGTGCCCTCCCCACTTCTTTGCTGCCTGGGCGGCCACCAGGGTTTGAAATCCATGCACCCTACTAACTTTCTAGGGTGCAATTCGCGGACCCTTCCCTTTCTCATCCTAGCAGGTGCTCCAGGGCCCGCTGGCCTACAAAGTGCCAGAAGCAGGGCTGGGCCAGCCGGCCAGAGTTCAGGGTTCTGTCCCTTGGACTTCCAGGGGACACTAGGCTGCTTGGGAAAACCGTGCAGACTGAGATTTTTCAGCAAAGGGGTGGAGCGGTAAAGGCCTTGACACCAAGGGCGAGGCCTTTCTGCAACTGCCAGGTTGGGGAGCTCCGAGAATGTGCCAACAGAGGGCGGAATACGTGGTTCCCTGCTCCAAGCAGTCCCAGTTCCCTGACCTGTGGCCCGCAGCCCTCCGCTGCACCCACTAGATGTGGATCCTTGGGGACACAGGAGCGTAGGAAATGGGCGTTCCTAGCCGCAGTGGCGACCCCGGAGAGCACAACTGGGACCGAACCCCCACCCACAGCCATCTAAATCTCGACCCGCGCAGCCCAGGTTTACCCCGCCCCGGGTGCGCTCCCGGCGCGTTTCCAGCCTCAGTGGCCACCACCGAGAGCACAACTGGGAAGCCCTCCCCCACCCCCGCCAGGAGCCGAACCCCGCCCCGCGCCACCCGGGTTCACCCCGCCCCTGCCGCACTCCCAGCGCGTTTCCAGCTGCAGTGGGGACCCCCGAGAGCACAACTGTTACCGCCCCTCACCCCCTCCCGACCAGAACCCCGACCCGCGCCGCCCGGGATCGCCCCGGCCCTGGCGCGCTCCCGGCGCGTTGCCCACTTCCACCAGGGGCTCCCGGTGAGCCCCGTCCCCACGCCCGGTTCCAGGAGAGGCTCTCGGACCTCGCTACTGCCACCAGGTCAAACACGAGGACAATACATCCACCCCACAGAGACAATCCAAGCTGTCTATGATTTAGGGATAAAACGAGGACTACAGAAAGGAAAGATGTCCTGACCTAGGAGGGCCATGAGAGTCTATAGATCCAAAAAAAATTGGGTACCAAGGAAACTTTTTTCCTTGGAACCCGGAAAGCTGGTTCTTTGCATATGCAATGACCAACAATTAGCTTGTTACCCAAGCCTGCCTCGCTGCCACCCCCACTCCCCCCCCCACTTCCCAGGAAAACGGCTCAAAGAAATATTTTAAATTTCAGGCGGAAAACTGGAAGATGTCTTGTCTGTCTGTCTGTCTGGATTAAGGTATGTGTCAGTGTGAGCCTTGTGTTTTTTGATAATATTGCTCAAGTTCTGTGTTCTGATTTCAATGGTCTCAAGACAAGGCAGCCCTTCCAAATCAAACTGCTGGAAATACAAGAAAACATTGACCTAAATGAATGTCAGAGTCCCGTGAACTGGGAACTAGTCAATATTAAATATCTAGTATTTTTGGTTTTGCTCCTCCACTATAGACATGTCTAAGAGTCAACAACATTAAGCACAACATGTTCATAGTGCCTAGGTTTCTTTTGAGGTAAAAATTGCTCTATTGTTATATGTGTCACAAGCTTGTCAGCAAGAAAGTACCTGGAAACAGCAACAACCAATGTAAAAAATGTAAATGTGATATGAGCTTTTAGATAAACTCTTAACAATAATTATACTCTAAAATATCTGCCTCTCATAGTCTTGATTGAAGGCAGAGGAGAAGGGGATGACAGAGGATAAGATGGTTGGATGGCATCACTGACTCGATGGACATGAGTTTGAGCAAGCCCCTGGAGTTGGTGATGGACACGGAAGCCTGGCGTCCTGCAGGCCAGGGGGTCCCAAAGAGTCAAACTCGACTGAGCAACTGAACTGAACTGAACTTACAATCGTTCCTCCAGGTGTTTTGGTTACCTGAGTTTCTATCCTGGTGCTAAACTAAGTGACGACAGTGTATTGAATAGCTAGGTCACTTCCAAATAAATGAAACTTCTTTAACATTCACGACTTGAAAGGACCTCCCTTTTACACAGAAACAAAAGAGATTTTTGACTCTGCATGAATAGTGACTGGCACCATCTGAACATATTAAATGTAAGAAAGCAATTTTTTTGTTTTGTTTTGTTTTGTTCTGTTCTTGCAGGAAGCAGGGTGGGCGCTATTATCACTGATAGGTATGCTCACCAATCTATCAAATGCCAATATAAGAGTGAGTTCTTGGTTGCTGAAGGGAAATGTATGACTTGTTATTACAAGAATGTATGGAATGCAATCACACTTTAAGAAGGAAAACGAAGTAGTTCTGTCTTACAGGTGGCATTTTCAGGACGGGAGAAGCAAAGGAATGGGTACAGAATGGGATAAGGAGGTTGTAGGGAAAGTAGGCCCCCAGAAAAGAGTTTTGTGCCTAGCACAAGTTTTCTTGAGATGTTGAACTGCCTTTGCTAATGGAGTTTAAGTTTCTTTACCTCTTAAGTGATCTCTTCTAGGTTGACCTAGAACAGAAATCTTTCGTTAGCTTTGGCTAAGAGGAGAAGTATTGTTTCACGATGACATATGTGATCCTACCTGACTGTTCGCATCCCCTTTGATATCTATGCACTGCTGCTGCTGCTGCTGCAGCTGCTAAGTGGTTCAGTTGAGGCCGACCCTGTGCCACCCCATAGATGGCAGCTCACCAGGCCCCGCAGTCCCTGGGGTTCTCTAGGCAAGAACACTGGAGTGGGTTGCCATTTCCTCCTCCTATGCATGAAAGTGAAAAGTGAAAATGAAGTCACTCAGTGGTGTCCGACTCTTAGCCACCCCATGGACTGCAGTCTACCAGGCTCCTCCGTCCTTGGGATTTTCCAGGAGTGGGGTGCCATTGCCTTCTCCCATATCTATGCACAAGCCTGCCTAAATAATTGACTTCTAGCCAACTTTGGGATGCCCATGACCACCCACCCTTACCAGGCAACAGAGAAGAGAAAAACACTTACAACAGGAGGTTCTGATAAGGAACAAGGAACTAAGAAGCTCCCACCTACCAGGAATCTGCAGAGGTCAACAAGAGGTCAGCAAGAGATGAGAGACTGCAGTCCAGAGGTCCTAGCTACTTCCATCTAGCAACAAACACCCAGCATAGTCAAAACGATTTCAATGTTAAAGAATAAATAAATAAATAAAAGGACAGAAGTTCTTTGAACACATGTCTGAATTTAGGGGTGAGGCATTACATATGTGTCCCAGGATAATCTTAAAGTGTCAGAAAGTAAAGAAATTAAAGACAACTATCAAGCTGTCCAAACTGATAAAAATGAATGATTACACAGTTTTATCTGTATACATTAGCATATAATAATCTGAAAAGGAATTTTAAAAAATTCCCTTTCAATAATATCAACATGAATAAAACACTTTGCCATGGATGTAAAGAGGATGACAAGACTGGCACACTGGAAATTATACACCCTGGCTGAAAACTATCCTGAATACATGGACAGATATTCCATAACGATGGAAAGACTTAAGATGGCAATACCATGGAATGCATCTTCAATCTGAAATGAAGATTTGATATGATTTGATCGCTCAGAGCTTTTGTGTCATCAAGTGTTATTAAAGTATTAAAGAGATAGAGAAAGCTGCTGACTTAGACTCGAGGCGGGGTGGGGGGGGGTAGTAAGAGTACCCCCTGCTGGTCTTTAGCCAGATATTCTACAGGCACTAGCAGTCAGCTAAGGAAAGAAAGGAACTGTTTCAGGGAATGGCACCAGGCCTCTCCCCCACGACATGCATTGAGATAATATTGGCAGCAGGTGAGTCATCCCGGGCCAAAACTTGATTGACATGAATCTTGAAGAAAGGCAGTATTCCAGGCAAATATATCATTTCCTTAACATAGATAAGGAGAACAAGCTAGGAGGAAAACATGCTGTTTTGTTCAAATCGCTTCTGAGCCTTTTGGGGGAACCGACCTGAAGCCAGAGTCTAGCGGAAATACATAGGATATTTACATCGCTTAAGACAAACATTTTCTTAGGAAAAAATGCATTGCTTAGCTCAAGGTTTGTCTGCGAAATTCTTACACATCAGGAGATGGCTCCGAGCTGGGTTTCCACACACAAGAACATCCATGCAAAGGACAAGCCTGCACAGCCCATCTGCCCCCCTCCCAAACAGCCAGCAGCATTTCCAAGTGACCTCCTAAGGCTTTCCCCAAAATACAGGGGCACCTCTGGGTTTCCTGTTTCCCTCACTTCGAACACTTTTCTTAAAAAAAAAAAAATCCTGCACACTTCTTGATAGAATGCCACAGTGCAAGGAATACAGTCCTTCAATATTTAAACCTCCATTTGCAAAACACTTGGAGCTTGGTTTTGTTTTGTTTTGTTTTTTAATTACACCACCACATAATTTAAAGCTTTTACACGTTCTAATTATTCAGTTCCAAAACACCAAACTTTTATTGCACAGGGTCCTCATGAAAAGGCCCACGCAGCTGGACAACCACAGATTCTGCCATGATAGGGCAGCAAGGTGCCCTCCCCCCTTCTTTGCTGCCTGGGCGGCCACCAGGGTTTGAAATCCATGCACCCTACTAAGTTTCTAGGGTGCAATCCATGGACCCTTCCCTTTCCCATCCCAGCAGGTGCTCAAGGGCCCGCTGGCTTACAAAGTGCCAGAAGCAGGGCTGGGCCAGATGGCCAGAGTTCAGTGTTTTGTCCCTTGGACTTCCAGCGGACACTAGGCTGCTTGGAAAAACCGCGCAGACTCAGATTTTTCTGCAGAGGGGTGGAGCGGTAAAGGCCTTGACCCCAAAGGCAAGGCCTTTCTGCGACCGCCAGGTTGGGGAGCTCCGAGAATGTGCCAACAGACGGCGGAATACTTGGTTCCCTGCTCCACGCAGTCCCAGTTCCCTTACCTGTGGTCCGCAGCCCTCCACTGCACCCATGGGATGGCGATCCTTGGGGACCCAGGAGCGGACGAAATGGGCGTTCCCAGCCGCAGTTGCAACCCCCGAGAGCGCAACTGGGAACCCCTCCCCATCCCCCCGTGAGCCGACCCCGCCCCGCTCCGCCAGGGTTAGCCCCGCCCCTGCCGCGCTCCCCGCGCGTTCCCAGCCGCAGTGGCGACCCCCGGGAGCACAACTGGGACCGACCCCCACCCAAAGCCATCTGAATCTCGACCCCCGCAGCCCGGGTTTACCCAGTCCCGGGTGCGCTCCCGGCGCGTTTTCAGCCTCAGTGTCCACCTCCGAGAGCACAACTGGGAAGCCCGCCCCCACCCCCGCCAGAAGCCGACCCCCGCCCCACGCCGCCCGCGTTCGCCCCTCCCCTGCACGGTCCAGGTACCTTCCCAGCTTCTAGCGTTCACGCCCGGGTAGGAGCAGGATGTAGGAGTATGGGAGATGTGTCTGGAGCCTGACAGCCTCAGCTCCGCTCTGGCCTGCCCTTTGGACCTAGGAGCCAGGCCAAGTTGCAGAGGGCTTAGGGCCCCATTGTATGCAAACTACCAAGGCCTACCGCAAGGAGAGCTCTGTCCGAGGGAAGGGAAGCGCCCCAGGCTGCGTTCCCAATCTGTTGCTTGGCAATGCAGACTCAGCGGTAAACGGAGGGAATCAGGCTCTCTGTAGCCGCAGCTTCACACACAGGTGTGTCTCCGTAGGAATCAAGAAAGATCCTGACAGAGTGAGGTTCATTAGAGCTATACTAAAGAGCAAAGGCTTGTCCATGTGGTCTTGCCTTCCCCTGTGCCTTTGGGTCTCCAGGCTCGGCCCCAGCTCCGTGGAAACAACCCCTGAGAAAATATCTTCAAGATCCACTTTTCCCAGTGTCTGGGAACCGGGGTTCGTAGGAGGAGAGAAAAGCACGCCTCCATCGGGAACAAAAAGGCAGCCCACCTGCCTCTGTTTTGAAGCCTCTATTTGGAAGGAATGGGTTAGCTTCTCCTAAAGGAGACCTCCAGATCTGCTCAGAAGTCGGTAATTCCAGAGGCAGGGTACTGGTTCCTGACTGCCCTTTGCTAGCCTTGCAAAGATATTCCTAGATTCTAGAGTTATTTTCCATGAAGGAGCAGGCTTCGGGAATGTGTCAGACGGGACTGGCTCCTTATTGACCTCAGCTCAGCTATTGCCTTTCCATTCAAACTAGGACAAGGCCCTACTTTATGAAGGGTAAGGGTCTTCTTCTTTGCAAACTGCCAAGGGCTACAGCAATGAGACCTCTGTCAAGGTGAGGGAAGCCTAAGAGGATGGATTCTCAAGCAGGTGCTTTGCCACAAAGCATCAGCACCCCACGGAGAGAATCAAGCTCCCTGTGCACCAATGTTGGGAGTGTAGCTTCACACACAGAGTTGTCTCTACAGGAGCCAAGAATGTTCCTGAGAGATTAGGTTCACTAAACCTCTCCTACAGAGCATAGACCTGTCAATGTGGTTTTGCCTTCCCCTGTGAGTTGGGTCCCCGAGGTCCGCCACACCTCCGGGGAAACTGTCCCTGAGAAAAGATCTCCAGGAACCGCTTCGCCGAGGCTGGGAAATGCTGTTCACAGGAAGTAAGGCAAGCGAATCTCCTGCAGAGTAAAAGAGGCCTTACAGTCCCTGGAGTAGCAGGCTGCCAGAGTGTGTGAAACCTGACTGTTGCCTTACTGGCCTCAGCTCCGCCATTGCCTGTTCATCCGAGCTAGCACCCAGGCCTACTTGGAAAAGCGTTTGGGTGCAGATTTGTACAAAGTGCCAAGGGCTACAGCAGTGAGAATTCTCTCGGTGGTAAGGGAGAGCATTTTATGGATTCTCAAGCTGTTTTCTGAAAGTCAGCGTCAAAATGAACAGAGAGAATCAGGCTCTCCGTGCCCCTATGTTAGGTACGCAGCTTCACACACAGAGGTGTCTCTATAGGAGCCAAGAATGCTCCTGAGAGATGAGGTTCACTAGAGGTCTGCTACAGAGCATAGACCTGTCCATGTGGTCTTGCCTTCCCCTGTGCCTTTGGGCCCCGGGCTCGGCCCCAGCTCCGTGGAAACAACCCCTGAGAAAATATCTTCAAGATACGCTTTTCCCAGAGGCTGGGAACTGGAGTTCATAGGAGGAGAGGAAAGCAAGCCTCCTTCTGGCACGAAAGGCAGCCAACCTGCCTGTGTTTTGAAGCCTCTATTTGGAAGGAATGGGTTAGCTTCTCCTAAAGGAGACTTCCAGATCTGCTCAGAAGTCGGTAATTCCAGAGGCAGGGTGCTGGTTCCTGACTGCCCTTTGCCAGCCTTTCAAAGACATTCCAAGATTCTAGAGTTATATTCCATGAAGGAGCAGGCTTCGCGAATGTGTCAGAGGGGACTGGCTCCTTATTGGCCTCAGCTCAGCTATTGCCTTTCCATTCAAACTAGGACAAGGGCCTACTTTATGAAGGGTAAGTGTCTTCTTCTTTGCAAACTGCCAAGGGCTACAGCAATGAGACCTCTGTCAAGGCGAGGGAAGCCTAAGAGGACGGATTCTCAAGCAGGTGCTTTACTACAAAGCATCAGCACCCCACGGAGAGAACCAAGATCACTGTTCCCCAATGTTGGGAGTGTAGCTTCACACACAGAGTTGTCCCTATAGGAGCCAAGAATGTTCCTGAGAGATTAGGTTCACTAAACCTCTCCTACAGAGCATAGACCTGTCCATGTGGTTTTTCCTTCCCCTGTGAGTTGGGTCCCCGAGGTCCGCCACACCTCCGGGGAAACTGTCCCTGAGAAAAGATCTCCAGGAACCGCTTCACTGAGGCTGGGAAACGCTGTTCACAGGAAGTAAGGCAAGCGAATCTCCTGCAGAGAAAAATAGTCCTTACTGTCCCTGGAGGAGCAGGCTGCCAGAGTGTGTGAAACCTGACTGTTGCCTTGCTGGCCTCAGTTCCACCATTGCCTGTTCCTCCGAACTAGGACCCAGGCCTATTTGGAGAAGCATTTGGGTGCGGATTTCTACAAAGTGCCTAGGGCTACAGCAGTGAGAATTCTCTCAGCAGTAAGGGAGAGCATTTTATGGATTCTCAAGCTGTTTTCTGAACGACAGGGTCAAAATGAACTGAGAAAATCAGGCTCTCTGTGCCCCTATGTTAGGTACGCAGCTTCACACACAGAAGTGTCTCTATAGGAGCCAAGAATGTTCCTGAGAGATGAGGTTCACTAGAAGTCTGCTACAGAGCATAGACCTGTCCATATGGTTTTGCCTTGCCCTGTGAGTTGGGTCCCTGAGGTCCGCCCCAGCTCAGGGGAAGGAGGCCCTGAGAAAAGATCTCCAGGGACCGCTATTCCCTCAGGCTGGCAAACGCAGTTCACAGGAGGTAACACAAGCGAGCCTCCTGCAAGGCACAACAGGCCTTAGTGTCCCTGGACGATCAGGCTGCCAGAGTGTGTGAGACCTGACTGGTGCCTTACTGGCCTCAGCTCCGCCATTGCATGTTCCTCCGAACTAGGACCCAGGCCTACTAGGAGAAGGGTTTGGGTATGGATTTCTAAATACTGCCAAGGGGTATAGCAATGAGAACTGTGTCACGGGTAAGGAAGAGCATTGTATGGATTTTCAAGCTGTTGTTTGAACGACAGCTTCAAAGCTGCACAGAGAGAATCAGACTCTGTGTCTCCATGTTCGGTACACAGCTTCACAGACAGGGGTGTCTCCATAGGAAACAAGAACGTTCCTGACAGAGTGAGGTTCACTAGAGCTCTCCTAGAGAGCAAAGACTTGTCCATGTGGTTTTTCTTCCCCTGTGCGTTTGGGGCTCCAGGCTCGGCCCCAGCTCCGTGGAAACAACACCTGAGAAAAGATCTTCAAGATCCGCTTTTCCCAGAGGCTGGGATGTGGGGTTCATAGGAGGCGGGAAAAGCAGGCATCCTTCAGAGAGCAAGAGGCAGCCAAGCGGCCTGCGTTTGGAAGCCTCTATTTGGAAGAATGGGTTAGCTTCCCCTAAGGGAGACCTCCAGATCTGTTCAGAAGTCGGTAATTCCAGAGGCAGTGTGCAGGGTGCTGACTGCCCTTTGCCAGCCTTGCAAAGACATTCCTAGATTCTACAGTTATCTTCCTGAAGAAGCAGGCTTTGGGAATATGTCAGACTTGACTGGCGCCTTATTGGCCTCAGCTCAGCTATTGCCTTTCCATTCAAAGTAGGACAAGGCCCTACTTTATGAAGGGTAAGGGTCTTCTTCTTTCCAAACTGCCGAGGGCTACAGCAATGAGACCTCCGTAAATGCGAGGGAAGCATAAGCGGATGGATTATCAGGAAGGTTCTTTGCCACCAAGCATCAGCACCCCACGGAGAGAATCAGGCTCCCTTTGCCCCTATGTGGGGTGTGTAGATTCACAAACAGTGGTGTCTCTACAGGAGCCAAGAATGTTCCTGAGAGATGAGGCTCACAAGAGCTCTCCTACAGAGTGCTCACCTGTACATGTGGTTTCGCCTTCCCCTGTGAGTTGGGTGCCCGAGGTCCGCCCCAGCTCCGAGAAAACAGCCTCTGAGAAAAGATCTCCAGGAACCGCTTTTCGCCCAGGCTGGGAAAAGCTGTTCACAGGAAGTAAGGCAAGTGAGCCTCCTGCAGAGAAAAAGAAGCCTTACTGTCCCTGGAGGAGCAGGCTGCCAGAGTGTGTGAAAACTGACTGGTGCCATACTGGTCTTAGCTCCGCCATTGCTTGTTCCTCCGAACTGGGACTCAGGCCTACTTGGAGAAGGGTTAAGGTGCAGATTTCTACAAACTGCCAAGGGCTACTGCAATGAGAACTCTCTCAGAGGTAAGGGCGAGAATTGTATGGATTCTCAAGCTGTTTTCTGAACGACAGCATTAAACCTGCACAGAGAGAATCAGGCTCTCTGCCGCCATGTTGGGTACGCAGTTTCACACACAGAGGTGTCCGCATAGGAGCCAAGAACGTTCGTCAAAGACTGAGGTTCACTAGAGCTCTCTTAGAAAGCAAAGACTTGTTCATGTGGTTTTGCCTTCCCCTGTATGTGTGGGTCTCTGGGCACAACCCCAGCTCCGTGGAAACAACCCCTGAGCAAAGATCTCCAAGATCTGCTTTTCCCCCATGCTGGGAACCAGGGATCATAGGAGGCAGGAAAAGCAAGCCTCCTTCAGGCAAGAAGAGGCAGCCAACCGGCCTGTTTAGAAGCCTCTATTTGCAAGGAATGGGTTAGCTTCTCCAGAAGGAGACCTCCAGATCTGCTCAGAAGATAGAAATTCCAGAGGCAGGGTCGAGGTTCCTGACTGCCCTTTGCCAGCCTTGCAAAGACATTCCTAGATTCTAGCAATATTTTCCATGAAGGAGCAGGCATCGGGAATATGTCAGAGTTGACGGGTGCCTTACTGGCCTCAGCTCAGCTATTGCCTTTCCTTTCAAACTAGGATCAGGGCCTACTTGGTGAAGGGTAAGGGTCTACTTCTTTCCCAACTGCCAAGAGACACAGCAATGAGACCTCTGTCAAGGCGAGGGAAGCGTAAGCGGATGGATTCTCAAACAGGTGCTTTGCCACAAAGCATCAGTACCCCACGGAGAGAATCAGGCTCCCTGTGCCCCTATGTTCGGTGTGTAGCTTTACACACAGAGGTGTCTCTGTACGAGCCAAGAATGTTCCTAAGAGATGAGACACACTAACGTCTCCTACAGAGCATAGACCTGTCCATGTGGTTTTTCCTTCCCCTGTGAGATGGGTCCCCGAGGTCCACCCCAGCTCTGGGGATAGAGCCCCTGAGAAAAGGTCTCCAGGAACCGCTTTTTGCCCAGGCTGGGAAACGCAGTTCACAGGAGGCAAGGCAAGCGAGCCTCCTGCAGGGAAAAATAGGCCTTACTGTCCCTGGAGGAGCAGGCTGCCAGAGTGTGTGACACCTGACTGGTGCCTTACTGACCTCAGCTCCGCCATTGCATGGCCATCCAAACCAGGACCCAGGCCTACTTGGAGAAGGGTTTGGGTGCGGATTTGTAAAAACTGCCAAAGGCTACAGCAATGAGAAGTCTCTCAGAGGTAAGGGAGAGCATTCTATGGATTCTCAAGCTGTTGTTTGAACGACAGCTTCAAAGCTGCAAAGAGAGAATCAGGCCCTGTGTGCCCCCTTGTTGGGTATGCAGCTTCACACACAGGGGTGTCTCCATAGGAGTCAAGAATGTTCCTGACACAGTAAGTTTCACTTAGAGGTCTCCTGGAGAGCAAAGACTTGTCCATGTGGTTTTCCTTCCCCTGTGCGATTGGGTCTCTGGTCTCGGCCCCAGCTCCATGGAAACAACCCCTGAGAAAATATCTTCAAGATCCGCTTTTCCCAGAGGCTGGGAACAGGGCTTCATAGGATGCGAGAAAAGCAGGCCTCCTTCGGGCGCAAAGAGGCAGCCAACTGGCCTGTTTGAAAGCCTCTATTTGGAAAGAATGGGTTAGCTTCTCCTAAAGGAGACCTCCAGATCTGCTCAGAAGTCGGTAATTCCAGAGGCAGGGTGCTGGTTCCTGACTGCCCTTTGCCAGCCTTGCAAAGACATTCCCAGATTCTAGAGTTATTTTCCATGAAGGTGAAGGCTACGGGAGTATGTCAGACTTGGCAGGCACCTTATTGGCCTCAGCTCAGCTATTACCTTTCCATTCAAACTAGGACAAAGGCCTACTTTATGAAGGGTAAGGGTCTTCTTCTTTCCAAACTGCCAAGGGCTACAGCAATGGGACCTCTGTCAAGGCGAGGGAAGCCTAAGTGGATGGATTATCAAGCAGGTGCTTTGCCACAAAGCATCAGCACCCCACGGGGAGAATCAGGCTCCATTTGCCCCTATGTTGGGTGTGTAGCTTCACATACAGAGGTGTCTCTATAGGAGGCCAGAATGTTCCTGAGAGATGAGGTTCACTAGAGCTCTCCTACGGAGCATAGACCTGTCCATGTGCTTTTGCCTTCCCCTGTGAGTTGGGTCCTCGAGGTCCTCCCCAGCTCCGGGGAAGGAGCCCCTGAGAAAAGATCTCCAGGGACCTCTTTTCCCCCAGGCTGGGAAATGCAGCTCACAGGAGGGAAGTCAAGTGAGCCTCCTGCAGGGAAAAAGAGGGCTTACTGTCCCTGGACGATCAGGCTGCAAGAGTGTGTGAGACCTGACTGGTGCCTTACTGGCCTCAGCTCCGCCATTGCATGTTCCTCCGAACTAGGACCCAGGACTACTTGGAGAAGGGTTTGGGTGCGGATTTCTAAAAACTGCCAAGGGCTACAGCAATGAGAACTCTGTCACGGGTAAGGAAGAGCATTGTATGGATTTTCAAGGTGTTTTTTGAACGACATCTTTAAAGCTACACAGAGAGAATCAGGCTCTCTGTGCCCCCATGTTGGGTACGCACCTTCGCACACAGGGGTGTCTCCATATGAATCAAGAATGTTCGTGACAGAGTGAAGTTCACTAGGGCTCTCCTAGAGAGCAAAGACTTGTCCATGTGGTTTTTCTTCCCCTGTTAGTTTGGGTCTCCAGGCTTAGCCCCAGCTCCGTGGAAACAACCCCTGAGAAAAGATCTTCAAGATCCGCTTTTCCCAGAGCCTGGGAAGCTGGGTTCATAGGAGGCAGGAAAATCAAGCCTCCTTCGGGCACGAAGAGGCAGCCGACCGGCCTGTTTTTGGAAGTCTCAATATGGAAGGAATGAGTTAGATTCTCCTAAAGGAGACCTCCAGATCTGCTCAGAAATCGGTAATTCCAGAGGCAGGGTGCAGGCTCCTGACTGCCCTTTGCCAGCCTTGCAGAGACATTCCTAGATTCCAGCGTTATTTTCCATGAAGGAGCAGGCTTCGGGAATATGTCAGACTTGACTGGCGCCTTATTGGCCTCAGCTCAGCTCTTGCCTTTCCTTTCAAACTAGGACAAGGGCCCACTTTATGAAAGGTAAGGGTCCTCTTCTTTCCAAACTGCCAAGGGCTACAGCAATGAGACCTCTGTCAATGCGAGGGAAGCGTAAGCTGATGGATTCTCAAGCAGGTGCTTTGCCACAAAGCATCAGCACCCCACGGAAAGAATCTGGCTCCCTTTGCCCCTACGTTGCGTGTGTAGCTACACACACAGAGGTGTCTCGATAGGAGCCAAGAATGTTCCTGAGAGAGGAGGTTCACTGTTGGGGGCCAGAGTGAGATACTCTGCCCATGGCAAAGGTCATGAGGAAGGAGGCTCGACATATGCAAAGGTGGGATCAAGCCTCAGGAGTCCCCCTGGAAATCCTCGAGCATCTACCCCCATAACCAGAGCCTGCCTACCTTACTACTTTGTGCTCTCACCTACACCTCTGACTTTACGGGGGGCTGTCCCCCACCACCTCTTTCGGAGAAGGAGTTAACCTAGAGCTCCAGTTGATAAAAACCCCTGGGTGTGACAAGAGTGTTTTAACCTACAAACTCCTCTGAAGGTTCTCTAGCCTGCCTGACAGGCTTGTCCGGCCACATGTGATTGCTCACAGCCTCCCAACCATGAGAAGCACGAGATGCTTTAAACCTTCTAAAAACAGGTTCCTTAGAAAAGTTAGAAAATTATTAGTATAAGTATAATGGGCTGATTAGAAATCATATTGGTGAAGGGTTTTTCATTTGTTGAGCTGATGTTTACTGCTAAGTCTCCACATCCCCTGCCCTTATACACATTAATGAATATATAGAAGAAATAAGTATTAACCTTTGATATAAATCACGTTAGACCTTAGGCTAAGTAAATTCTTTCCTTAACTAAAACCCACTACACCCTCACCCTATAGGAATGTAACTTTATTTGGGTGGCGTCTGTTTTAAGAATAATCACCCCTGGAGAAATAAGTGTCCTGGTTGACTGACCGCTGTCACAAGGAGAGGGTCGTAAATTGTCAGCAGGCCCCCCGGCCAGAAGATGATGTAACACCCCTAAGACCTCTGTATACTTTTGTATGAAGCACCTGACTTTGATAAAAGTCAGGACTGCTGACCCCACGTGACTTTGGCATAACATCTCAGTGTATAAAAGTAGACCATGGAAAATAAAGAATTGGGATCAGTTTCTCGAAATACTGGTCTCCCCATGTCTCTCTCTCTCTCTCACTCTGGTTGAGTCTCCATCTGGAGCGCGGAACCCACCAAGCTTACTAATTTTGCCTGGGCTTCTAAGATCCGACCGGGGAGGCCTCAGTGTCTCCTCTCCTTCGGGAGAACGGAAGGACGCCTGCGGCCTACGTAAGTGGTGCAAGCTTCTTGTCTTGAAGTTTTATTGGTCCCCCGCGTAAACCAAGCTACTCAGCCTCTTTTCTCCACTGAATTTTCCTACTGAGCTATCCTCATTTTATTACTCTTTATATCCTTAGTTAACGTTTAATTAAGCAGTTGTTCCCTGACCCTCGCCTACGCCGTCTCTGCTTCGAATACCCTGGATCAGCTGGGGCTGGACCCCGGCAGTTCACTAGAGATCTCCTACAGAGCATAGACCTGTCCATTTGGTTTTGCCTTCCCCTGTGAGTTGGGTCCCCGAGGTCCGCCCCAACTCCGGGGAAACAGCCCCTGAGAAAAGATCTCCAGGAACTGCTTTCCGCCCAGGCTGGGAAACGCTGTTCACAGGAAGTAAGGCAAGCGAGCCTCCTGAAGGGAAATAGAGGCCTTACTGTCCCTGGAGGAGCAGGCTGCCAGAGTGTGTGACACCTGACTGGTGCCTTACTGGCCTCAGCTCTGCTATTGCATGTTCATCTGAACTTGAACCCAGGCCTACTTGGAGAAGTGTTTGTGTGCCGATTTCCAGAAACTGTGAAGGGCTACAGCAATGATAACTCTCTCAGTGGTAAGGGAGAGCATTGTGTGGATTCTCAATTTGTTGTTTGAACGACAGCGTCAAAGCTGCACAGAGAGAATCAGGTCTCTGTGTCTCTATGTTGGCTATGCAGCTTCCCACACAGAGATGTCCCCGTTGGAGCCAAGAACATTCCGCATAGACTGAGGTTCACTAGAGCACTCCTAGAGAGCAAAGACTTATCCATGCGGTTTTCCCTTCCCCTGTGCGTGTGGGTCTCCGGGATCGGCCCCTGCTCCGTGGAAACAGCCTCTGAGAAAAGATCTCCAAGAACCTCTTATCCCCCAGGCTGGGAAGCGGAGTTCGCAGGAGGTGGGATAAGCAAGCTTCCTTCGGCAAGAAGAGACAGCCAACCGGCCTGTGTTTGGAAGCCTATATTTGCAAGGAATGGGTTAGTTTCTCCTGACCGAGACCGCCAGATGTGCTGAGAAGATAGAAATTCCAGAGGCAGGGTCGAGGTTCCTGACTGCCCTTTGCCAGCCTTGCAAAGACATTCCCAGATTCTAACGTTATTTTCCATGAAGGAGCAGGCATCGGGAATATGTCAGACTTGACTGGCGCCTTACTGGCCTCAGCTCAGCTACTGCCTTTCCATTCAAACAAGGACAAGGGCCTACTTGGTGAAGGGTAAGGGTCTGCTTCTTTCCAAACTGCCAAGGACTACAGCAATGAGACCTCTGTCAAGGTGAGGGAAGCCTATGCGGATGGATTCTTAGCAGGTGCTTTGCCATAAAGCATCAGCACCCATGGAGAGAATCAGACTCCCTTTGCCACTATGTTGGGTGTGTAGCTTCATGCACAGAGGTGTCTCTGTAGAAGCCAAGAATGTTCCTGAGAGATGAGGTTCACTAGAGCTCTCCTACAGAGCATAGACCTGTCCATGTGGTTTTGTCTTCCCCTGTGAGTTGGGCCCCCGAAATCCGACCCAGCTCCAGGGAAACAGCCCCTGAGAAAAAATCTCCAGGAACAGCTTTGCGCCCAGGCTGGGAAATGCAGTTCACAGGAGGCAAGGCAAGCGAGCCTCCTGCAGCGAAAAAGAGGCCTTACTGCTCCTGGACGATCAGGCTGCAAGAGTGTGTGAGACCTCACTTGTGCCTTACTGGCCTCAGCTCCGCCGTTGCCTGTTGTTCCGAGCTAGGACCCAGGCCTACTTGGAGAAGGGTTAGGGTGCGGATTTCTACAAACTGTCAAGGACGACAGCAATGAGAATTCTCTTAGCAGTAAGGGAGAGCATTGTATGGATTCTCAAGCTGTTGTTTGAATGACAGCTTCAAAGCTACACAGAGAGAATCAGGCTCTCTGTTCCCCTATTTTGGCTGTGCAGCTTCACACACAGAATTTGACTCTGTTGGAGCCAGAAATATTCCTGAAAGATTTAGGCTCACCAAAGCTGTCCTCCAGAGCAAAGACATTGGATGTGGTTTTGCCTTCCCTTGTCAGTATGGGTCCCCTAGCTTGGCCCCAGCTCCGGGGATACAGCCTCTGAAAAAAATCTCCCAAGAAGCGATTTTTCCTCCAGGCTGTTAAGCAGAATTCGCAGTTTGCAAGTTAAGGAAGCCTGCTTCGTGGAAGAGCAAGCAGCCAACTGGCCCTGTGTTAGGAAGCCTGTATTTGAAAGGAATGGGTTAGCTTCTACAGCGGGAGAACCTCAGATCTGCTCAGGGGGCTGAAATACTAGAGTCAGGGTCGAGGTTCTCCCTTGTCCTTTGCGCACCTTGCAAAGACATTCCTAGCTTCTAGCGTTAGTGTCCCTGTAGTAGCAGGCTGCAGGAGCGTGTGATAAATGACTGCCGCGTTCCTGTCCTCAGCTCCGCTATTGACTTTCTATTCGAACTAGAACCCAGGCCTACTTTGAGAGGGGTTAGAGTCCAGTGTTTCCAAACTGCCAAGGGCTACGGCAATGCGAGCTCTGTCAGAGGTAAGAAAAGAGCAATTGGTTGGATTCTTCAGCTGCTGCGTGGCTGCACAGCTTCCGAGCCGCATGGAGAGCATGAGGCTCCTTGTGGCCCTATTTTGGGTACGCAGCAACATGCACACAGAGTGTCTGTGTTCACTTATGTACAGGCTTATGTACACTAGAGCTCTCCTACAGAGCAAAGACCACTCAGTGGGCTCCAAGAGATACCTGTCGCGACTCGAGAAGAGAGTGGAGTCCTTTGCTTCCCCTCGAGATGAGGCCTGACTCCCCGGGTGAGTATGGAATGCAACCCCAAATCCCTGTCGCCTATGGAGAGGAACATTAAGTCCTGGATACAGCCTAGATGAGGTCTAGTTTGCCCTTCAGTGAAAGGAGCCCAACCCCCAGCTCTCCCTGGCAACTCGAATGGAAGATTGGACTTCCTGGGCCAACACAAGAGGAAGCCTGAATTCCCCGTCGTAACTCGAGAATCCCACCGCAACTCGAGAAAAACCACGTGCTTCCCTCGTCATCGCAAAATGAGGCCCTTTGTCCGCTACAGCATCTCAAGAGAAGTCCCGCGTTCCATCCTGAAGTGCGAAACGGTACTTGGCACCCTTGATGCGACCCCAAAAGTTCCGCGACATACCAGACTCACTCAAGGGGAACACCGAGGTTCCCGGCACCACTTCATCTGAGCCCCTTCTCCTCTCCTGATTGCGACAGGAGGGTCGACTCCCCTTCTCTGTCTGCAAGGGGTTCCCGACCTTCCGGGCGCACCTCAGGATGAGGCCGGTCTCATGAGGAAGTTCGAGACGTAGCCTCGTGGGTGGTGCCACATGCCGAAAGACCCCAATTTCACGGTCCACTCTTGAAAAGAACCCAATGCCAGCACACCTCTTTGAAGGAAAACCTGTGGATGAAGGCACAACACGAAGGGGCACTGACACCCGCGTGCATCGTCCAGAAAAACCCGCAGGTCCCACAGACATTTCGAAAAGTGGCGTGTCACCCTGTAAACAACTCGAAAGGCAAACGAAGGTCCATTCCTCAACAGAAGACTAGGTGTGACTCTCTTGTCCCTACTCTGCAGGGACCATGGGATCCGAGTCAGAAACGGAGAGGAAGCCTGAGGTTCCTGCGTCCACTCGAGATGAGGCCCTCTTCCATTGCACCACACCCAGTGGAGTCCCGAGAGGCCAATACCAACTCCACAGTATCCCTGAGTTGTCAGAGGCACAATGAGAAGCTCCCTGAGGTCACAGGCACAAGTCGAGGGAACCCTGGGTTTTCTGCCGCGACTCGAGAAAGACCTCGAGAGTGCTTCAAAATGTCTTGAGTCGCGATTCCCCTACAATGACTCGAGCGCCATGACACGCTCCCCCTCGCCATGCGCATGGAGACCTGACTAACCTGGCACTGAACGAGAGGCTCTCTGAGATCCTCATCGTACCTCGTGAGGAAATCCACAGTGGTGCGGCAGCTCGAGGAAACACATGAGACACCCCGGTCATCGCGAGATGAGGGCCTTATTTTCCTGCATGGTCTGGAGACCAATCACGACTCCACTCTCCAAACTGAAGAGGAGGCTGGACTCCCTTGAGGCCGCTCAGGAGGCTCCAAGAGATCCGCGTCATGACTCGAGAGGAGAGCGGAGTCTTTGGCTTCCCCTCGAGAAAAGGCCTGACTCCCCAGGGGAGCCTGGAATGCAACCCCGAGATCACTGCCTTCCATGGAGAGGAATATTAGGTCCCGGACACACGCCTAGGTGAGGTCTCTTCGGCCCTGCAGTGACTCGAGCGCAACCCCCAGCTTTCCCTCGAAATTCGAGGGGAAGATTGGGCTTCCCAGGGCCAACCCAAGAGGAAGCCTGAGATCCCCGTCGAAACTCGAGAATCCAGCCGCAACTCGAGAAAAACCACGTGGTTCCCAACACTTCGCAAGATGAGGCCCTTGCACGCGACGGCGTCTCAAGGGAAGTCCCCTGTTCCGCCCTGAAGGGCGAAACGGTACCTGCCAGCCTTCATGCGACTCCCAAAAAGTCCCTGACACGCCGGGTTCCCTCGAGGGGAACAGCGAGGGTCCCGGCACTGCTTCATCTGAGCCCCTTCTCCCCTCCTGATCGCCACAGGAGAGTCGATTCCCCTGCGTGGTCTGGAAGGGTTTCCCGGCCTTCCAGGCGCACCGCAGGAGGAGACCGGTCTCACGAGGAAATTCGAGACGAGCCACATGGGTAGTGCCACATGCCGAACGCCCCCGATTGCCCGGCCCGCTCTTGATAAGGACCCGTGGCCCGACTCCTCTTCGAAGGCAACCCTGTGGGTGAAGGCACAACACGAAGGGGCACTGCCACCCCCGTGCATCGTCCGCAAAGACCCGCGGGTTCCACACAGAGCTCCACGAGGGGCCTGAAGCCCCCTGAGCAACTCGAGAGGCAAGCGGGGTTCCCGTCCTCAGACACGACGAGGCCTGACTCTCCTGTCCCAACTCTGCAGGGACCCTGCGGTCGGAGTCCGAAACGGAGAGGAAGCCTGAGGTTCCTGCCTCCCTTCGAGGTGAGACCCTCTTCCGTTGCGCCAGACCCAGCGGAGTGCGGAGGGGCCCCGCCACCTCCACAGGATCCCTCGCCTCTCAGAGGCACCCTGGGAAGTTCCCTAAGGTCCCCGACAGAAGGCGAGGGAAACGAGGGTTTCCCGCCGCCCCCCGACAAAGACCTCGAGAGTCCTTCTTCAATGCGTCTCGAGGCCATAGTCCCCTCCTGTGACTCGAGAGCCATGACGCGCTCCCCCTCGCCACGCGCATGGAGACCTGACTTCCCTGGCGCCGCACGGGAGGCTCCCTGAGATCCTCGTCGTGCCTCGGGAGAAAACCCCCACGGGCGCCACAGCTCGAGGAAACCCCTGAGACGCCCCCGTCCTCGCGAGCTGAGGGCCTTCTTTTCCTGCATGGCCTGGAGAGCAATACCGGGTGCTCTCTCCAAACGGAAGAGGAGGCTGCACTCCCTTGAGGCCGCTCAGGGGGCTCCAAGAGACCCGCGCCGCGACTCGAGAGGAGAGCGGAGTCTTTGGCTTCCCCTCGAGACGAGGCCTGACTCCCCGGGGGAGCCTGGAATGCAACCCCGAGATCCCTGCCTTCCCTGGAGAGGAATATTAGGTCCCGGACACACGCCTAGGTGAGGTCTCTTCAGCCCTGCAGTGACCCGAGCGCAACCCCCAGCTTTCCCTCACAACTCGAGGGGAAGATTGGGCATCCCAGGACCAACCCAAGAGGAAGCCGGAGATCCCCGTCGTAACTCGAGAATCCCGCCGCAACTCGAGAAAAACAACGTGGTTCCCACGTCTTGGCAAGATGAGACCCTTGCCCGCGACGGCGTCTCAAGGGAAGTCCCCTGTTCAGCCCTGAAGTGCGAAACGGTCCCTGACAGCCTTCCTGCGACCCCCAAAAGTTCCCCGACACGCCGGGTTCCCTCGAGGGGAACACCGAGGGTCCCGGCACCGCTTCATCTGAGCCCCTTCTCCCCTCCTGATCGCGACAGGAGAGGCGATTCCCCTGCGTGGTCTGGAAGGGGTTCCCGGCCTTTCAGGGGCACCTCAGGAGGAGGCCGGTCTCACGAGGAAATTCGAGACGAGCCACGTGGGTGGGGCCACATGCCGAACGCCCCCGATTCCCCGGTCCGCCCTTAAGAAGGACCCGAGGCCCGGACCCCTCTTCGAAGGCAACCCTGTGGGTGAAGGCACAACACGAAGGGGCGCTGCCACCCCCGTGCATCGTCCGCAAAGACCCGCGGGTTCCACACACAGCTCGACGAGGGGCCTGAGACCCCCTGAGCAACTCGAGAGGCCAGCGGGGTTCCCTTCCTCAGACAAGACGAGGCCTGACTCTCCTGTCCCAACTCTGCAGGGACCCTGCGGTCGGAGTCCGAAACGGAGAGGAAGCCTGAGGTTCCTGCCTCCCCTCGAGGTGAGGCCCTCTTCCGTTGCGCCAGACCCAGCGGAGTCCCGAGGGGCCCCGCCACCTCCACAGGATCCCTCGCCTCTCAGAGGCACCCTGGGAAGTTCCCTAAGGTCCCCGGCAGAAGGCGAGGGACACGAGGGTTTCCCGCCGCCCCCCGAGAGTCCTTCTTCGACGCGTCTCGAGGCCCTAGTCCCCTCCCTTTACTTGAGAGCCAGGACGCGCTCCCCCTCGCCACGCGCATGGAGACCTGACTTCCCTGGCGCCGCACGAGAGGCTCCCTGAGATCCTCGTCGTGCCTCGGGAGAAAACCCCCACGGGCGCCGCAGCTCGAGGAAACCCCTGAGACGCCCCCGTCCTCGCGAGCTCAGGGCCTTCTTTTCCTGCATGGCCTGGAGAGCAATCCCGGGTCCTCTCTCCAAACGGAAGAGGAGGATGGACTCCCTTGAGGCCGCTCAGGGGGCTCCAAGAACCCCGCGTCGCGACTCGAGAGGAGAGCGGAGTCCTTGGCTTCCCCTCGAGACGAGGCCTGACTCCCCGGGGGAGCCTGGAATGCAACCCCGAGATCCCTGCCTTCCCTGGAGAGGAATATTAGGTCCCGGACACACGCCTAGGTGAGGTCTCTTCGGCCCCGCAGTGACTCGAGCGCAACCCCCAGCTTTCCCTCGCAACCCGAGGGGAAGATTGGGCTTCCCAGGGCCAACCCAAGGGGAAGGCTGAGATCCCCGTCGTAACTCGAGAATCCCGCCGCAACTCGAGAAAAACCACGTGGTTCCAACCTCTTGGCAAGATGAGGCCCTTGCCCACCACGGCGTCTCAAGGGAAGTCCCCTGTTCCGCCCTGAAGGGCGAAACGGTCCCTGACAGCCTTCCTGCGACCCCCAAAAGTCCCCCGACACGCCGGGTTCCCTCGAGGGGAACACCGAGGGTCCCGGCACCGCTTCCTCTGAGCCCCTTCTCCCCTCCTGATCGCGACAGGAGAGGCGATTCCCCTGCGTGGTCTGGAAGGGGTTCCCGGCCTTCCCTGCGCACCTCAGGATGAGGCCGGACTCACGAGGAAATTCGAGACGAGCCACGTGGTTGGGGCCACATGCCGAACGCCCCCGATTCCCCGGTCCGCACTTGAGAAGGACCCGAGGCACGGACCCCTCTTCGAAGGCAACCCTGTGGGTGAAGGCACAACACGAAGGGGCACTGCCACCCCCGTGCATCGTCCGCAAAGACCCGCGGGTTCCACACACAGCTCGACGAGGGGCCTGAGACCCCCTGAGCAACTCGAGAGGCCAGCGGGGTTCCCTTCCTCAGACAAGACGAGGCCTGATTCTCCTGTCCCAACTCTGCAGGGACCCTGCGGTCGGAGTCCGAAACGGAGAGGAAGCCTGAGGTTCCTGCCTCCCCTCGAGGTGAGGCCCTCTTCCGTTGCGCCAGACCCAGCGGAGTCCCGAGGGGCCCCGCCACCTCCACAGGATCCCTCGCCTCTCAGAGGCACCCTGGGAAGTTCCCTAAGGTCCTCAGCAGAAGGCGAGGGAAACGATGGTTTCCCGCCGCCCCCCGAGGAAGACCTCGAGAGTCCTTCTTCAACGCGTCTCGAGGCCCTAGTCCCCTCCCGTGACTCGAGAGCCAGGACGCGCTTCCCCTCGCCACGTGCATGGAGACCTGACTTACCTGGCGCCGCACGAGAGGCTCCCTGAGATCCTCGTCGTGCCTCGGGAGAAAACCCCCACGGGCGCCGCAGCTCGAGGAAAGCCCTGAGACGCCCCCGTCCTCGCGAGCTGAGGGCCTTCTTTTCCTGCATGGCCTGGAGAGCAATCCCGGGTCCTCTCTCCAAACGGAAGAGGAGGCTGGACTCCCTTGAGGCCGCTCAGAGGGCTCCAAGAGACCCGCGTCGCGACTCGGGAGGAGAGCGGAGTCCTTGGCTTCCCCTCGAGACGAGGCCTGACTCCCCGGGGGAGCCTGGAGTGCAACCCCGAGATCCCTGCCTTCCCTGGAGAGGAATATGAGGTCCCGGACACACGCCTAGGTGAGGTCTCTTCGGCCCCGCAGTGACTCGAGCGCAACCCCCAGCTTTCCCTCGCAACCCGAGGGGAAGCTTGGGCTTCCCAGGGCCAACCCAAGGGGAAGGCTGAGATCCCCGTCGTTAACTCGAGAATGCCGCCGCAACTCGAGAAAAACCACGTGGTTCCCACCTCTTGGCAAGATGAGGCCCTTGCCCGCCACGGCGTCTCAAGGGAAGTCCCCTGTTCCGCCCTGAAGGGCGAAACGGTCCCTGACAGCCTTCCTGCGACCCCCAAAAGTCCCCCGACACGCCGGGTTCCCTCGAGGGGAACACAGAGGGTCCCGGCACCGCTTCCTCTGAGCCCCTTCTCCCCTCCTGATCGCGACAGGAGAGGCGATTCCCCTGCGTGGTCTGGAAGGGGTTCCCGGCCTTCCCGGCGCACCTCAGGAGGAGGCCGGTCTCACGAGGAAATTCGAGACGAGCCACGTGGGTGGGGCCACATGCCGAACGCCCCCGATTCCCCGGTCCGCCCTTGAGAAGGACCCGAGGCCCGGACCCCTCTTCGAAGGCAACCCTGTGGGTGAAGGCACAACACGAAGGGGCACTGCCACCCCCGTGCATCGTCCGCAAAGACCCGCGGGTTCCACACACAGCTCGACGAGAGGCCTGAGACCCCCTGAGCAACTCGAGAGGCCAGCGGGGTTCCCTTCCTCAGACAAGACGAGGCCTGACTCTCCTGTCCCAACTCTGCAGGGACCCTGCGGTCGGAGTCCGAAACGGAGAGGAAGCCTGAGGTTCCTGCCTCCCCTCGAGGTGAGGCCCTCTTCCGTTGCGCCAGACCCAGCGGAGTCCCGAGAGGCCCCGCCACCTCCACAGGATCCCTCGCCTCTCAGAGGCACCCTGGGAAGTTCCCTAAGGTCCCCGGCAGAAGGCGAGGGACACGAGGGTTTCCCGCCACCCCCCGAGGAAGACCTCGAGAGTCCTTCTTCAACGCGTCTCGAGGCCCTAGTCCCCTCCCGTGACTCGAGAGCCAGGACGCGCTCCCCCTCGCCACGCGCATAGAGACCTGACTTCACTGGCGCCGCACGAGAGGCTCCCTGAGATCCTCGTCGTGCCTCGGGAGAAAACCCCCACGGGCGCCGCAGCTTGAGGAAACCCCTGAGACGCCCCCGTCCTCGCGAGCTGAGGGCCTTCTTTTCCTGCATGGCCTGGAGAGCAATCCCGTGTCCTCTTTCCAAACGGAAGAGGAGCTGGACTCCCTTGAGGCCGCTCAGGGGGCTCCAAGAGACCCGCGTTGCGACTCGAGAGGAGAGCGGAGACCTTGGCTTCCCCTCGAGACGAGGCCTGACTCCCCGGGGGAGCCTGGAATGCAACCCCGAGATCCCTGCCTTCCCTGGAGAGGAATATGAGGTCCCGGACACACGCCTAGGTGAGGTCTCTTCGGCCCTGCAGTGACTCGAGCGCAACCCCCAGCTTTCCCTCGCAACCCGAGGGGAAGCTTGGGCTTCCCAGGGCCAACCCAAGGGGAAGGCTGAGATCCCCGTCGGAACTCGAGAATCCCGCCGCAACTCGAGAAAAACCACGTGGTTCCCACCTCTTGGCAAGATGAGGCCCTTGCCCGCCACGGCGTCTCAAGGGAAGTCCCCTGTTCCGCGCTGAAGGGCGAAACGGTCCCTGACAGCATTCCTGCGACCCCCAAATGTCCCCCGACACGCCGGGTTCCCTCGAGGGCAACACCGAGGGTCCCGGCACCGCTTCCTCTGAGCCCCTTCTCCCCTCCTGATCGCGACAGGAGAGGCGATTCCCCTGCGTGGTCTGGAAGGGGTTCCCGGCCTTCCCGGCGCACCTCAGGAGGAGGCCGGTCTCACGAGGAAATTCGAGACGAGCCACGTGGGTGGGGCCACATGCCGAACGGCCCCGATTCCCCGGTCCGCCCTTGAGAAGGACCCGAGGCCCGGACCCCTCTTCGAAGGCAACCCTGTGGGTGAAGGCACAACACGAAGGGGCACTGCCACCACCGTGCATCGTCCGCAAAGTCCCGCGGGTTTCACACACAGCTCGACGAGGGGCCTGAGACCCCCTGAGCAACTCGAGAGGCCAGCGGGGTTCCCTTCCTCAGACAAGACGAGGCCTGACTCTCCTGTCTCAACTCTGCAGGGACCCTGCGGTCGGAGTCCGAAACGGAGAGGAAGCCTGAGGTTCCTGCCTCCACTCGTGGTGAGGCCCTCTTCCGTTGCGCCAGACCCAGCGGAGTCCCGAGGGGCCCCGCCACCTCCACAGGATCCCTCGCCTCTCAGAGGCACCCTGGGAAGTTCCCTAAGGTCCCCGGCAGAAGGCGAGGGACACGAGGGTTTCCCGCCCCCCCCCCGAGGAAGACCTCGAGAGTCCTTCTTCAACGCGTCTCGAGGCCCTAGGCCCCTCCCGTGACTCGAGAGCCAGGACGCGCTCCCCCTCGCCACGCGCATGGAGACCTGACTTCCCTGGCGCCGCACGAGAGGCTCCCTGAGATCCTCGTCGTGCCTCGGGAGAAAACCCCCACGGGCGCCGCAGCTCGAGGAAACCCCTGAGACGCCCCCGTCCTCGCGAGCTGAGGGCCTTCTTTTCCTGCATGGCCTGGAGAGCAATCCTGGGTCCTCTCTCCAAACGGAAGAGGAGGCTGGACTCCCTTGAGGCCGCTCAGGGGGCTCCAAGAGACCCGCGTCGCGACTCGAGAGGAGAGCGGAGTCCTTGGCTTCCCCTCGAGACGAGGCCTGATTCCCCGGGGGAGCCTGGAATGCACCCCGAGATCCCTGCCTTCCCTGGATAGGAATATTAGGTCCAGGACACACGCCTAGGTGAGGTCTCTTCGGCCCTGCAGTGACTCGAGCGCAACCCCCAGCTTTCCCTCGCAACCCGAGGGGAAGCTTGGGCTTCCCAGGGCCAACCCAAGGGGAAGGCTGAGATCCACATCGGAACTCGAGAATCCCGCCGCAACTCGAGAAAAACCACGTGGTTCCCACCTCTTGGCAAGATGAGGCCCTTGCCCGCCACGGCGTCTCAAGGGAAGTCCCCTGTTCCGCCCTGAAGGGCGAAACGGTCCCTGACAGCCTTCCTGCGACCCCCAAAAGTCCCCCGACACGCCGGGTTCACTCGAGGGGAACACCGAGGGTCCCGGCACCGCTTCCTCTGAGCCCCTTCTCCCCTCCTGATCGCGACAGGAGAGGCGATTCCCCTGCGTGGTCTGGAAGGGGTTCCCGGCCTTCCCGGCGCACCTCAGGAGGAGGCCGGTCTCACGAGGAAATTCGAGACGAGCCACGTGGGTGGGGCCACATGCCGAACGCCCCCGATTCCCCGGTCCGCCCTTGAGAAGGACCCGAGGCCCGGACCCCTCTTCGAAGGCAACCCTGTGGGTGAAGGCACAACACGAAGGGGCGCTGCCCGCCCCGTGCATCGTCCGCAAAGACCCGCGGGTTCCACACACAGCTCGACGAGGGGCCTGAGACCCCCTGAGCAGCTCGAGAGGCCAGCGGGGTTCCCTTCCTCAGACAAGACGAGGCCTGACTCTCCTGTCTCAACTCTGCAGGGACCCTGCGGTCGGAGTCCGAAACGCAGAGGAAGCCTGAGGTTCCTGCCTCCCCTCGAGGTGAGGCCCTCTTCCGTTGCGCCAGACCCAGCGGAGTCCCGAGGGGCCCCGCCACCTCCACAGGATCCCTTGCCTCTCAGAGGCACCCTGGGAAGTTCCTTAAGGTCCCCGGCAGAAGGCGAGGGACACGAGGGTTTCCCGCCGCCCCCCGAGGAAGACCTCGAGAGTCCTTCTTCAACGCGTCTCGAGGCGCTAGTCCCCTCCCGTGACTCGAGAGCCAGGACGCGCTCCCCCTCGCCACGCGCATGGAGACCTGACTTCCCTGGCGCCGCACGAGAGGCTCCCTGAGATCCTCGTCGTGCCTCGGGAGAAAACCTCCACGGGCGCCGCAGCTCGAGGAAACCCCTGAGACGCCCCCGTCCTCGCGAGCTGAGGGCCTTCTTTTCCTGCATGGCCTGGAGAGCAAGCCCGGGTCCTCTCTCCAAACGGAAGAGGAGGCTGGACTCCCTTCAGGCTGCTCAGGGGGCTCCAAGAGACCCGCGTCGCGACTCGAGAGGAGAGCGGAGTTCTAGGCTTCCCCTCGAGACGAGGCCTGACTCCACGGGGGAGCCTGGAATGCAACCCCGAGATCCCTGCCTTCCCTGGATAGGAATATTAGGTCCCGGACACACGCCTAGGTGAGGTCTCTTCGGCCCTGCAGTGACTCGAGCGCAACCCCCAGCTTTACCTCGCAACCCGAGGGGAAGATTGGGCTTCCCAGGGCCAACCCAAGGGGAAGGCTGAGATCCCCGTCGTAACTCGAGAATCCCGCCGCAACTCGAGAAAACCCACGTGGTTCCCACCTCTTGGCAAGATGAGGCCCTTGCCCGCGACGGCGTCTCAAGGGAAGTCCCCTGTTCTGCCCTGAAGGGCGAAACGGTCCCTGACAGCCTTCCTGCGACCCCCAAAAGTCCCCCGACATGCCGGGTTCCCTCGAGGGGAACACCGAGGGTCCCGGCACCGCTCCCTCTCAGCCCCTTCTCCCCTCCTGATCGCGACAGGAGAGGCGATTCCCCTGCGTGGTCTGGAAGGGGTTCCCGGCCTTCCCGGCGCACCTCAGGAGGAGGCCGGTCTCACGAGGAAATTCGAGACGAGCCACGTGGGTGGGGCCACATGCCGAACGCCCCCGATTCCCCGGTCCGCCCTTGAGAAGGACCCGAGGCCCGGACCCCTCTTCGAAGGCAACCCTGTGGGTGAAGGCACAACACGAAGGGGCACTGCCACCCCCGTGCATCGTCTGCAAAGACCCGCGGGTTCCACACACAGCTCGACGAGGGGCCTGAGACCCCCTGAGCAACTCGAGAGGCCAGCGGGGTTCCCTTCCTCAGACAAGACGAGGCCTGACTCTCCTGTCCCAACTCTGCAGGGACCCTGCGGTCGGAGTCCGAAACGGAGAGGAAGCCTGAGGTTCCTGCCTCCCCTCGAGGTGAGGCCCTCTTCCGTTGCGCCAGACCCAGCGGAGTCCCGAGGGGCCCCGCCACCTCCACAGGATCCCTTGCCTCTCAGAGGCACCCTGGGAAGTTCCCTAAGGTCCCCGGCAGAAGGCGAGGGAAACGAGGGTTTCCCGCCGCCCCCCGAGGAAGACCTCGAGAGTCCTTCTTCAACGCGTCTCGAGGCCCTAGTCCCCTCCCGTGACTCGAGAGCCAGGACGCACTCCCCCTCGCCACGCGCATGGAGACCTGACTTCCCTGGCGCCGCACGAGAGGCTCCCTGAGATCCTTGTCGTGCCTCGGGAGAAAACCCCCACGGGCGCCGCAGCTCGAGGAAACCCCTGAGACGCCCCCGTCCTCGCGAGCTGAGGGCCTTCTTTTCCTGCATGGCCTGGAGAGCAATCCCGGGTCCTCTCTCCAAACGGAAGAGGAGGCTGGACTCCCTTGAGGCCGCTCAGGGGGCTCCAAGAGACCCGCGTCGCGACTCGAGAGGAGAGCGGAGTCCTTGGCTTCCCCTCGAGACGAGGCCTGACTCCCCGGGGGAGCCTGGAATGCAACCCCGAGATCCCTGCCTTCCCTGGAGAGGAATATCAGGTCCCGGACACACGCCTAGGTGAGGTCTCTTCGGGCCTGCAGTGACTCGAGCGCAACCCCCAGCTTTCCCTCGCAACCCGAGGGGAAGATTGGGCTTCCCAGGGCCAACCCAAGGGGAAGGCTGAGATCCCCGTCGGAACTCGAGAATCCCGCCGCAACTCGAGAAAACGCACGTGGTTCCCACCTCTTGGCAAGATGAGGCCCTTGCCCGCGACGGCGTCTCATGGGAAGTCCCCTGTTCCGCCCTGAAGGGCGAAACGGTCCCTGACAGCCTTCCTGCGACCCCCAAAAGTCACCCGACACGCCGGGTTCCCTCGAGGGAAACACCGAGGGTCCCGACACCACTTCATCTGAGCCCCTTCTCCCCTCCTGATGGCGACAGGAGTGTCGATTCCCCTGCGTGGTCTCGAAGGGATTCCTGGCCTTCCCGGCGCATCTCAGGATGAGGCCGTCCGCACGAGGAAATTCGAGATGAGCCACGGGGGTGGTGCCACATGCCGATCGACCTCGATTTCCCTGTCCACTCTTGAGAAGAACCCGTTGCACGGACACCTCTTCGAAGGCAACCCTGTGGGTGAAGGCACAACACGAAGGGGCACTGACACTCCCGTGCATCGTCCAGAAACACCCGTGGGTTCCACACACAGCTCGAAGAGGGGCCTGAGACCCCCTGAGCAACTCGAGAGGCAAGCGGAGTTCCCTTCCTCAGACAAGACGAGGCCTAACTCTCCGCTCCCAACTCTGCAGGGACCCTGAGGTCGGAGGGTCGGAGTCAGAAACAGAGAGGAAGCCTGAGGTTCCTGCCTCCCCTCGAGATGAGGCCCTCTTCCATTGCGCCAACCCCAGTGGAGTCCCGAGAGGCCCCGCTAACTCCACAGCATCCCTCACCTCTCAGAGGCACCCTGGGAAGTTCCCTCAGGTCCCAGGCAGAAGTCGAGGGAAATAAGGGTTTCCTGCCGCCACTCGAGAAAGACCTCGATAGTCCTTCTTCAAAGTGTCTTGAGGCCCTTGTCCCCTCTCTGGACTAGAGAGCAATGATGGGCTCCGCTCGCCTCGCGCATGCAGACCTGGCTTCCCTGGCGCTGCACGAGAGGCTCCCTGAGATCCTCGTCGTGCCTCGGGAGAAAACCCCCACGGGCGCCGCAGCTCGAGGAAACCCCTGAGACGCCCCCGTCCTCGCGAGCTGAGGGCCTTCTTTTCCTTCCTGGCCTGGAGAGTAATCCCGAGCCTCTCTCCAAACTGAAGAGTAGGATGGATTCCCTTGAGGCGACTCAGTGGGCTCCAAGAGATCCGCGTCGCGGCTCGAGAGGAGATCACAGTCCCTTGCTTCCCCTCGAGGCGAGGCCTGAATCCCCGGGGGAGTCTGGAGTGCAATCCCGAGATCCTTGTCTTCCCTTGAGAGGACTATTAGGTCCTGGACACACGCCTAGATGACGTCTCTTTGGCCTTGCAGTGATTAGAGCACAACATCCAGCTTTCCCTCGCAACTCGAAGGGAAGTTTGGGCTTCCCAGGGATAACACAAGAGGAAGCCTGAAATCCCCGTCGTAACTCGAGAATCCCGCCGCAACTCGAAAAAAACCACGTGGTTCCATCGTCTTCGCAGCATGAGGCCCTTGCCCGCCACAGCGTCTCAGGAGAAGTCCCACGTTCCTACTGAAGTGCAAATGGTACTTGGCACCCATGATGGCACCCCCAAAGTTCCCCAACATACAGGCCTCACTCGAGGGTAACACCCATGTTCCCCGCACCACATCATTTGAGCCCCTTCTCCCCTCCTGATTGCAACAGGAGTGTCTTTTCTCCTGCTTTGTGTGGAAGGGGTTACCGATCTTCCCAGCGCACATCAGGATGAGGCCTGTCTCACGAGGAAATTGGAGATGTAGCCTCGTGGGTGGTGCCACATGCGGAAAGACCCCATTTCCCGGTCAGCTATTAATAAGAACCCGATGCCCGTACACTTCTTGGAATGCATCCCGTAGGATGAAGGCACAACAAGGAGGGACCCTGAACACCCGTGCATCTTTGGAAAATTCTGCAGGTTCCACATACAGCTCGACAAGTGACCTGTTACCTCGTGAACAACTCGAGAGGCAAGCTAAGTTTCATTTCTCCACAGAATACGAGGCCTGACTCTCCTGTCCCAACTCTGCAGGAATCCTGAGATCGGAGTCTGAAATGGAGAGGAACCCTGAGGTTCCTTCCTCAACACGAGATGAGGCCCTCTTGTATTATACCACACCCAGTGGAGTCCCTAGAGGCCCCTCCCAACTCCACAGTATCAGTGTCTTCTCAGAGGCACCCTGAGCAACTCCCTGAGGTCACCGGCACAAGTCGAGGGAACACAGGGTATCCTGCCGCAACCCGAGAAAGACCTCAAGAGTCCGTCTTCAACGCGTCTTGAGGACGGATTCCCCTACCATGACTCGAGAGCAATGACACGCTCCCCCTCGCCATGCGCATGGACACCTGACTTCCCTGGCGCCACATGAGAGGCTCCCTGAGCTCCCCGTCATACCTCGTGAGAAACCCCACACTGGCGCCGCAGCTCGGGAAAACCCACCGTCATCGCGAGATTGGGGACTTCTTTTCCTGCCTGACCTGGAGAGCAATCCCTGGTCTTTTCTCCAAACTTCACAGGAGGCTTTACTCCCTTTAGGCCACTCAATGGGCTCCAAGAGATACCTGTCGCGACTTGAGAGGAGAGCAGAGTACTTTGTTTCCCCTCGAGACGAGGCCTGACTCCCTGGGTGAGTCTGGAATGAAACGCCGAGATCCCTGTTGCCCCTGGAGAGGAACATTATGTCCTGGACAAAAGCCTAGATGAGGTCTATTTTGCCCTACAGTGACTCGAGAGCAACACCCATCTCTCCCTCGCAATTCGAATGGAAGATTGGTCTTCATTGGGCCAACACAAGAGGAAGTCTGAATTTCCCGTTGTAACTCGAGAATCCCACCGCAACTCTTAAAAACCACGTGGTTCCCCATTCATCGCAATATGAGGCCTTTGCCCGCTACAGAGTCTCAAGAGAAGTCCCATGTTTCGTCATAAAGTTCGAAATGCTACTTGGCACCCTTGATGCGACCCCAAAAGTTCCCCAATATACCGGTCTCACTCCAAGGGAACACCGAAGTTCCTGGCACCACTTCATTTGAGCCCCTTCTCCGCTCCTGATCACGGCAGGAAGGTCGATCCCCCTGCTTTGTCTAGAAGGGGTTCCCGACCTTCATGGCACACCTCAGGATGAGGCCAGTCTCACGAAGAAATTCGAGACGTAGCCTCGTGTTGGTGCCACGTGCCAAAAGACCCCGATTTCTCGGTCTTGCTCTTGATAAGAACCCGATGCCCGGACACCTCTTCTAAGGCAACCCTGTGGATGAAGGCACTACACGAGGGGGCACTGGCAACCCTGTTCATCGTCCGGAAAAACCCGCAGGATCCACATACAGCTCCACAACTGGCCTGTCACCCCTTAAACAATGAGAGAGGAAAGCGGAGTTCCCTTCCTCAGACAAGACGAGGCCTGAGTATCCAATCCCAACTCTGCAGGCACGCTTCGATCTGAGTCAGAAATGGAGAGGAAACCTGAGGTTCCTGCCTCAACCTGAGATGAGGCCCTCTTCCATTAAAACAAACCCAGTGGAGTCCCAAGAGGCCCCTCCCATCTCCACAGTATCCCTGACTTCTCATAG
Source organism: Bubalus kerabau (assembly GCF_029407905.1). Classification (NCBI taxonomy): domain Eukaryota; kingdom Metazoa; phylum Chordata; class Mammalia; order Artiodactyla; family Bovidae; genus Bubalus; species Bubalus kerabau. The sequence continues at coordinate 2,142,613 of NW_026577889.1, read as the reverse complement.
GCATTCTGAGAAGCTCCTTGAGGCCACCGGCAAAAGTCGAGGGAAATAAGGGTTTCCTGCCACAACCAAAGAAAGACCTCGAGAGTCCTTCTTCAATGTGTCTTGAGGTCAGATTCCCCTACCATAGCTCGAGAGCAATAATGCGCTCCCCCTCGCCACGCACATGGAGACCTGACTTCCCTGGTGCCACACGAGAGGCTCCCTGAGCTCCCCGTCGTACCTCGTGTGAAACCCCACACTGGCGCCGCAGCTCGAGAAAACACACAAGATCCCTCCGTCATCGCGAGATGAGGGCCATCTTTTCCTGCATGGCCTGGAGAGCAGTCCCAAGTCCTCTCTCCAAACTTCACAGGAGGCTTGACTCCCTTTAGGCCACAAAGTGGGCTCCAAGAGGTGCCCGTCGTGACTCGAAAGGAGAGCGGAGTCCTTTGCTTCCCTTCGACATGAGGCCTGACTCCCTGGGTGAGTCTGGAATGCAAACCTGAGATCCCTGTGGCCCTTGGAGAGGAACATTAGGTCCTGGACACAAGCCTAGATGAGGTCTCCTTTGCCCTGCAGTGACTCGAGAGCAACACCCAGCTCTCCCTCGCAACTTGAATGGATGACTGGACTTCCCTGGCCCAACACAAGAGGAAGCCTGAAATCCCCGTCGTAACTCGAGAATCCCGCCGCAACTCGAGAAAAACCACGTGGCTCCCCCGTCATCGCAAGATGAGGCCCTTGGCCGCTACAGCATATCAAGAGAAGTCCCACATTCCATCCTGAAGTACAAAACGGTACTTGGCACCCTTGATGCGACCCACAAAGATCCCTGACATACCGGTCTCACTCGAGGGAAACACCAAAGTTCACGGCACCACTTCCTGTGAGCCCCTTCACCCCTCCTGATCGCGACAGAAGGGTCGATTCCCATGTTTTGTCTGCAAGGGGTTCCCGATGTTCCCCGCGAACCTCCGGATGAGGCCGGTCTCATGAGGAAATTCGAAAAGTAGCCTCATGGTTGGTGCCATATGCTGAAAGATCCCGAATTCCCGGTCCACTCTAGATAAGAACCTGAGGCCCGGACATCTCTTCGAAGGCAACCCTGTGGATGAAGGCACAACACGTAGGGACACTGACATCCCCATGCATCGTCTGGAAAAACCCGCAGATTCCACTCACAGCTCCAAATGTGGACTGTCACCTCGTGAACAACTCGAGAGGCAAGTGAAGTTGCATTCCTTCACACAAGACGAGGCCTTACTCTCCTGTCCCAACTTTTCAGGGACCCTGCAATTGGAGTCAGAAATGGAGAGGAACCCTGAGATTCCTGCCTCAACTAGAGAAGAGGCCCTCTTCCATTGAACCAAACTCAGTGGTGTCCCGAGAGGCCCCTCCCAACACCACAGTATCACTGAATTCTCAGAGGCTCCCTGAGAAGCTACCTGAGGTCACTGGCACAAGTCGAGGGAACCCAGAGTTTCCTGAAGTAACCCGAGAAAGACTTGGAGAGTCCTTTTTCAACGTCTCTTGATGCCCGATTCCCCTACCATGACTCCAGAGCAAGGACGCGCTCCCCTCGCCACAAGCAGGAAAACTGACTTCCCTAGTACCACACAAGAGGCTCCCTGAGTACCCCATCGTACCTCGTGAGAAAACCCACAGTGGCGCCGCAGTTCGAGAAAAACCACGAGATGCCCCCGTCAAGGAGAGGTGGGGGCCTTCTTTTCCTGCCTGACCTGGAGAGCAATTCCTGGTCCTCTCTCCAAACTTCATAGGAGTATTGACTCCCTTTAGGCCACTCAGTTGGGTCCAAGAAATACCCGGTGCGACTCGAGAGGAGAGTGGAGTCCTTTGCTTCCCTGGAGACGAGGCCTGACTCCCCGGGTGAGTTTGGAATGCAACCCCGAGATCCCTGTCGCCCCTGGAGTGGAACATTATGTCCTAGACACAAGCCTAGATGAGGTCTATTTTGCCCTACAGTGACTCGAGAGCAACCTCCATCTCTCCCTCACAATTTGAATGGAAGATTGGTCTTCCCACGGTCAACACAAGAGGAAGTCTAAATTTCCCATCGTAATTCGAGAATTCAGCCTCAAGTCTTAAAAACCATGTGGTTCCCCCTTCATCGCAATATGAGGCCCTTGCCAGCTAGAGTCTCAAGAGAAGTCCCACGTTCCATCTTAAAGTTCGAAATGCTACTTGGCACCCTTGATGCGACCCCAAAGTTCCCCAACATACTGGTCTCACTCCAGGGGAACACCGAAGTTCCCGGTGTCTCCAGGGAAGACCCATGTTCCGCCCTGAAGGGCGAAACGGTACTTGACACCCTTGATGCGACCGCAAAAGTTCCCCGACACGCTGGGTTCCTTCGAGGGGAATACCGAGGGTCCAGGCACTACTTCATCTGAGCCCCTTCTCCCCTCCTGATCGCGACAGGAGAGGCGATTCCCCTGCTTTGTCTGGAAGGGGTTCCCGGCCTTCCTGGCGCGCCTCAGGATGAGGCCGGTCTCAGGAGGAAATTCGAGACTAGCCACGTGTGAGGTGCCACGTGCCGAACGACTCCGATTTTCCGGTCCGCTCTTGATAAGAACCCGATGCCCGGACACCTCTTCGAAGGCAACCCTGTGGGTGAAGGCACAACACGAAGGGGCACTGACACCCCCGTGCATCATCCGGAAAAACCCGCAGGGTCTACACACAGCTCGACAAGGGGCCTGAGACTCCCGGAACAACTCGAGAGGCAACCAGAATTCCATTCCTCAGACAAGACGAGGCATGACTCTCCTGTCCCAACACTGCAGGGACCGTGTAGTCGGAGTCCGAAACCGAGAGGAAGCCTGAGGTTCCTGCCTCCCCTCGAGATGAGGCCCTCTTCCATTGCGCCGAACCCAGCAGAGTCCCGAGAGGCCCTGCCAACTACACAGCATCCCTCACCTCTCAGAGGCACCGTGGGAAGTTCCCTAAGGTCCCCTGCAGAAGTCGAGGGAAACGAGGGTTTCCCGCCGCAATCCGAGAAAAACCTCGAGAGTCCTTCTTCAACGCCTCTTGAGGACCTAGCCGTTTCCCATGACTCGAGAGTGATGACCAGCTCCCCCTCGCCATGCGCATGGAGACCTGACTTCCCTGGCGCCGCACGAGAGGCTCTCTGAGGTCCTCGTCGTGCCTCGTGTGAAAACCCCCATGGGCGCAGCAGCCTGAGGAAACCCATGAGGCGCCCCCGTCATCGCGAGCCGAGGGCCTTCTTTTCCTGCCTGGCCTGGAGAGCAATCCCGAGTCCTCTCTCCAAACTGAAGAGGAGGCTCGACACCCTTGAATCCACTCAGTGGGCTCCAAGAGATCCGTGTCGCGACTTGAGAGGAAAGCGGAGTCCTTTGCTTCCCCTCCAGGCGAGTCCTGACCCCCCGGGGGAGTCTGGAATGGAAACCCGTGATCCCTGTCTTCCCTTGAGAGGAATATTAGGTCCTGGACACACGCCTCGATGAGGTCTCTTTGGCCCTGTAGTGACTCGAGCAGAACCCCCAGCTTTCCATCGCAACTTGAATTGAAGATTGGGCTTCCCAGGGCCAACCCAAGAGGAAGCCTGAAATTCCTGTCGTTTTCGAGAATCCCGATGCAACTCGAGAAAAACGACGTGGTTCCAACGTCTTCACAGGATGAGGCCCTTGCCCGCTACAGCGTCTCCAGGGAAGTCCCATGTTCCGTCCTGAAGTGGGAAACGGTACTTGGCTCCCTTGATGCGACCCCTAAAGTTCCCTGAAACGCCGGGTTCCCTCGAGTGGAACACCGAAGGTCCCGGCACCACTTCATCTGAGCCCCATCTCCCCTCCTGATAGCCACAGGAGAATCGATTCCCCTACTTTGTGTGGAAGGTGTTCCCGGCCTTCCCGGCGCACCTCAGGATGATGCTGGTCTCACGAGGAAATTCAATATGAGCCACGTGGGTGGTGCCACATGCCGAATGACCCCGATTTCCCGGTCCGCTCTTGAAATGAACCCGATGCCCGGACACCTCTTTGAAGGAAACCCTGTGGGTGAAGGCACAAAACGAAGGGGCTCTGACACCCCCATGCATCTTCTGGAAACACCCGCAGGTTCCACACACAGCTTGTCAAGGGCCCTGAGACCCCCTGAACGACTCGAGAGGCAAGCAGAGTTCCGTTACTCAGACAAGACGAGGCCTGACTCTCCTGTCCCAACCCTGCAGGGACCCTGCGGTCGGAGTCAGAAATGGAGAGGAAGCCTGAGGTTCCTGCCTCCAATCGAGATGAGGCCCTCTTTCATTTCGTCAAACCTAGTGGAGTCCCGAGAGGTCCCTCTAACTCCTCAGTATCCCTCACCTCTCAGAGGCACCTGGGAAGTTCCCTAAGGTCCCCGGTAGAGGTCGAGGGAAACGAGTGTTTCCCGCCCCAACCCAAGAAAGACCTTGAGAGTCCTTCTTAAATGCCTCTTGAGGCCCTAGTCCCTCCCATGACTCGAGAGCAATGACGCGATCTGCCTGGCCACACGCATGGAGTCAGGCTTCTCTGGCGCCGCACGAGAGGCTCCCTGAACTCCCCATCATATCTCGTGAGAAACCCCACACTGGCGCCGCAGCTCGAGAAAACCCATGAGACGCCCCCGTCATCACGAGAGGAGGGCCATCTTTAACTGCATGGTATGTAGATCAAGTGTGAACCTTCTGTCCAAGCTACACAGGACGCTTGACTCCCTTTAGGCCACTCATTGGGCTCCAAGAGTTACGCGTCCCGACTCGAGAGGACAGTGGAGTCCTTTGCTTCCACTCGAGACGAGGCGTGACCCACCAGGTGAGACTGGAATGCGACCCCAATATCCCTGTCGCCCCTGGAGAGGAACATTACGTCCTGGACCCAAGCCTAGATGAGGACTCTTTGCCCTGAAGTGACTCGAGAGCAACCCCCAGCTCTCTCTGACAAGTTGAATGGAAGATTGGACTTCCTGGGCCAACACAAGAGGAAGCCTGAATTCCCCGTTGTAACTCGAGAATCCCGCCTCAACTCGAGAAAAACCACGTGTTTCCCTCGTCATCGCAATATGAGGCCCTTGCCCGCTACAGCATCTCCAGAGAATTCCCACGTTCCATCTTGAAGTGCGAATCTGTACTTGGCACCCTTGATGCGACCTCAAAAGTGCCGTGACATACCGGTCTCACTCGAGGGGACCACCGAGGTTCCCGGCACCACTTCATCTGAGCCCCTTCTCCCCTTCTGATCGCGAGCGGTGGGTCGATTCCCCTGCTTTGTCTGCAAGGGGTTCCCGACCTTCCCGGCGCACCTCAGGATGAGGCCGGTATCCCGAGGAAATTCAAGACGTAGCCTCGTGGGTGGTACCACATGCTGAAAGACCCCAATTTTCCGGTACACTCTTGAAAAGAACCCGATGCCCGGAAACCTCTTTGAAGGCAACCCTGTGGATGAAGGCACAACACGAAGGGGCACTGACACCCCCGTGCATTGTCCGGAAAAACCCGCAGGTTCCACACTCAGCTCAACAAGTGGCCTGTCACTCCGTGAACAACTCGAAAGGCAAGGGGAAATCCATTCCTCCACAGAAGACGAGGCGTGACTCTCTTCTCCATACTCTGCAGGTACCCTGCGACCCGAGTCAGAAATGGAGAGGACCCCTGAGGTTCCTGCCTCCATTCGAGATGAGGCCCTCTTCGATTGCACCAAACCCAGTTGAGTAACGAAGGGCCCCTCCCAAATCCACAGTGTCCCTGACTTCTCAGAGGCACCCTTAGAAGTTGCCTGAGGTCACCGACACAAATCAAGGGAACCCAGGGTTCGCTGCCGCAACCCGAGAAAGACCTCAAGAGTCCTTCTTCAATGCGTCTTGAGGCCCGATTCGCCTACTATGACTCGAGAGCAATCACGCACTCCCCTTCACCACACGCACGGAGACCTGACGTCCCTAGCACCACACGAGAGGCTCTCTGAGCTCCCCGTTGTACCTCGTGAGAAATCTGATACTGGCGCCGCAGCTGGAGAAAACCCACGAGATGCCCCCGTCATCGCGAGATGAGGGCCTTTTTTCCTGCATGGCCAGGAAAACAATCCCGAGTCATCTCCAAACTCCATAGGAGGCTTCACTCCCTTTACGCCACGCAGTGGGCTCCAAGAGATACCCGTCGCGACTCGACAGGAGAGCGGAGTCCGTTTTTTCCCCTCAAGACGAGGCCTGACTCTCCGGGTGAGTCAAGAATGCAACCCTGAGATCCCTGTTGGCCCAGTAGTGGAACACTAGGTCCTGGACACAAGCGTAGATGAGGTCTATTTTGCCCTGCAGTGACTGGAGAGCAATCCCCAGTTCTAACTTGCAACTCGAATGGAATACTGGATTTTCCTGGCGCCACACAAGAGGCTCCCTGAGATCCCCGTGGTACTTCATGAGACACCCCACACTGGCGCCGCAGCTCGAGAAAACCCACGAGACGCCACCGTCATCTCGAGATGAGGGCCATCTTTTCCTGCATGGCCTGGAGTCCAATCCCGAGTCCTCTCTCCAAACTCCACAGGAGGCTTGACTCCCTTTAGTACACACAGTGGGCTCCAAGAGATACCCATCGCGACTCGAGACGAGAGCGGAATTCTTTGCTTACCCTCGAGGTGAGAACTGACTCCCCGGATGAGTCTGGAATGCAAACCCGAGATCCCTGTCGCCCCTGGAGAGCAACGTTAGATCCCGGACACAAGCCTAGATTAGGTCTCTTTTGCCCTGCAGTGACTCTAGCGCAATCCCCATCTCCGCCTCGCAACCCGAATGGAAGATTGGATTTCAAGGCCAACAAGAGGAAGCCTAAATTCCCGGTCATAACTCGAGAATCCCGCCGCAACTCGAGCAAAACCACGTGGTTCTCCCTTCATCGCAAGATGAGGCCCTTGCCCGCTACAGCATTTCAAAAGATGTCCCAGGTTCCGTCTTGAAATGCGAAACGGTACTTGGCACCCTTGATGCGACCCCAAAAGTCCCCCAACACGCCGGTCTCACTCAAGGGAAACACCGAGGTTCCCGGCACCACTTCATTTAAGCCCCTTCTCCCCTCCTGATCGTGACCGGTGGGTCGATTCCCCTGCTTTGTCTGCAAGGGGGCCCGACCTTCCCTGCACAACTCAGGATGAGGCCGGTCTCATGGGGAAATTCGATACGTAGCTTTGTGGGTGGTGCCACTTGCTGAAAGACTCCAATTTCCCGGTCCGCTCTTGATAAGAATCCGATGCTCGGACACCTCTTGGAAGGCAGCCTTGAGTATGAAGGTACAACACGAAGGGGCACTAACACACCTGTGCATCATCCGGAAAAACAGGCAGGTTACACACACAGCTCGACAAGTGCCCTGTCACCTCGAGAACAACTCGAGAGGCAAGAGGAGTCCCATCCTCCAGAAAAGACGAGGCCTGACTCTCCTGTACCAACATGCAGGGACCTTGCGATCTGAGTCAGAAATGGAGAGGAACACTGAGGTTCCTGCTTCAACTCGAGATGAGTCCCTCTTACATTCCACCAAATGCAGAGGAGTCTCGAGAGGCCCCTCCAAACTGCACAGTATCCCTGACTTCTCAGAGGCACTCTGAGAAGCTCCCTGAGGTCGCAGGCACAAGTCAAGGGAACCCTGGGTTTTATGCAGTGACCCGAGAAAGACCTCGAGAGTCCTTCTTCAACCCGTCTTGAGGCCCGATTACCCTACCATTACTCGAGAGCAATGACGAACTCCCCCTAGCAATCTCATGGGGACCTGACTTCCCTGGCGCCACACGAGAGGCTCCCTGAGCTCCCTCTCGTACCTCGTCAGAAACCCGGCACTAGCGCGGAAGTCTAGAAAACCCACAAGAGGCCTCCGTCATCGCGAGATGAGGGCCTTCTTTTCCTGCATGGCCTGGAGAGCAATCACGGGTCCTCTCTCCAAACGGAAGAGGAGGCTGGACTCCCTTGAGGCCGCTCAGGGGGCTCCAAGAGACCCGCGTCGCGACTCGAGAGGAGAGCGGAGTCCTTGGCTTCCCCACGAGACGAGGCCTGACTCCCCGGGGGAGCCTGGAATGCAACCCCGAGATCCCTGCCTTCCCTGGAGAGGAATATTAGGTCCCGGACACACGCCTAGGTGAGGTCTCTTCGGCCCTGCAGTGACTCGAGCGCAACCCCCAGCTTTCCCTCGCAACCCGAGGGGAAGATTGGGCTTCCCAGGGCCAACCCAAGGGGAAGGCTGAGATCCCCTTCTTAAATCGAGAATGCCGCTGCAACTCGAGAAAAACCACGAGGTTCCCACCTCTTGGCAAGATGAGGCCCTTGCCCGCGACGGCGTCTCAAGGGAAGTCCCCTGTTCCGCCCTGAAGGGCGAAACGGTCCCTGACAGCCTTCCTGCGACCCCCAAAAGTCCCCCGACACGCCGGGGTCCCCCGAGGGGAACACCGAGGGTCCCGGCACCGCTTCCTCTGAGCCCCTTCTCCCCTCCTGATCGCGACAGGAGAGGCGATTCCCCTGCGTGGTCTGGAAGGGGTTCCCGGCCTTCCCGGCGCACCTCAGGATGAGGCCGGTCTCACGAGGAAATTCGAGGCGAGCCACGTGGGTGGGGCCACATGCCGAACGCCCCCGATTCCCCGGTCCGCTCTTGAGAAGGACACGAGGCCCGGACCCATCTTCAAAGGCAACCCTGTGGGTGAAGGCACAACACGAAGGGGCACTGCCACCCCCGTGCATCGTCCGCAATGACCCACGGGTTCCACACACAGCTCGACGAGGGGCCTGAGACCCCCTGAGCAACTCGAGAGGCCAGCGGGGTTCCCTTCCTCAGACAAGACGAGGCCTGACTCTCCTGTCCCAACTCTGCAGGGACCCTGCGGTCGGAGTCCGAAACGGAGAGGAAGCCTGAGGTTCCTGCCTCCCCTCGAGGTGAGGCCCTCTTCCGTTGCGCCAGACCCAGCGGAGTCCCGAGGGGCCCCGCCACCTCCACAGGATCCCTCGCCTCTCAGAGGCACCCTGGGAAGTTCCCTAAGGTCCCCGGCAGAAGGCGAGGGAAACGAGGGTTTCCCGCCGCCCCCCGAGAAAGACCTCGAGAGTCCTTCTTCAACGCGTCTCGAGGCCCTAGTCCCCTCCCGTGACTCGAGAGCCAGGACGCGCTCCCCCTCGCCACGCGCATGGAGACCTGACTTCCCTGGCGCCGCACGAGAGGCTCCCTGAGATCCTCGTTGTGCCTCGGGAGAAAACCCCCACGGGCGCCGCAGCTCGAGGAAAGCCCTGAGACGCCCCCGTCCTCGCGAGCTGAGGGCCTTCTTTTCCTGCATGGCCTGGAGAGCAATCCCGGGTCCTCTCTCCAAACGGAGGAGGAGGCTGGACTCCCTTGAGGCCGCTCAGGGGGCTCCAAGAGACCCGCGTCGCGACTCGAGAGGAGAGCGGAGTCCTTGGCTTCCCCTCGAGACGAGGCCTGACTCCCCGGGGGAGCCTGGAATGCAACCCCGAGGTCCCTGCCTTCCCTGGAGAGGAATATTAGGTCCCGGACACACGCCTAGGTGAGGTCTCTTCGGCCCTGCAGTGACTCGAGCGCAACCCCCAGCTTTCCCTCGCAACCCGAGGGGAAGATTGGGCTTCCCAGGGCCAACCCAAGGGGAAGGCTCAGATCCCCTTCTTAAATCGAGAATGCCGCCACAACTCGAGAAAAACCACGTGGTTCCCACCTCTTGGCAAGATGAGGCCCTTGCCCGCGACGGCGTCTCAAGGGAAGTCCCCTGTTCCGCCCTGAAGGGCGAAACGGTCCCTGACAGCCTTCCTGCGACCCCCAAAAGTCCCCCGACATGCCGGGGTCCCCCGAGGGGAACACCGAGGGTCCCGGCACCGCTTCCTCTGAGCCCCTTCTCCCCTCCTGATCGCGACAGGAGAGGCGATTCCCCTGCGTGGTCTGGAAGGGGTTCCCGGCCTTCCCGGCGCACCTCAGGATGAGGCCGGTCTCACGAGGAAATTCGAGGCGAGCCACGTGGGTGGGGCCACATGCCAAACGCCCCCGATTCCCCGGTCCGCTCTTGAGAAGGACCCGAGGCCCGGACCCATCTTCAAAGGCAACCCTGTGGGTGAAGGCACAACACGAAGGGGCACTGCCACCCCCGTGCATTGTCCGCAATGACCCACGGGTTCCACACACAGCTCGACGAGGGGCCTGAGACCCCCTGAGCAACTCGAGAGGCCAGCGGGGTTCCCTTCCTCAGACAAGACGAGGCCTGACTCTCCTGTCCCAACTCTGCAGGGACCCTGCGGTCGGAGTCCGAAACGGAGAGGAAGCCTGAGGTTCCTGCCTCCCCTCGAGGTGAGGCCCTCTTCCGTTGCGCCAGACCCAGCGGAGTCCCGAGGGGCCCCGCCACCTCCACAGGATCCCTCGCCTCTCAGAGGCACCCTGGGAAGTTCCCTAAGGTCCCCGGCAGAAGGCGAGGGAAACGAGGGTTTCCCGCCGCCCCCCGAGAAAGACCTCGAGAGTCCTTCTTCAACGCGTCTCGAGGCCCTAGTCCCCTCCCGTGACTCGAGAGCCAGGACGCGCTCCCCCTCGCCACGCGCATGGAGACCTGACTTCCCTGGCGCCGCACGAGAGGCTCCCTGAGATCCTCGTTGTGCCTCGGGAGAAAACCCCCACGGGCGCCGCAGCTCGAGGAAAGCCCTGAGACGCCCCCGTCCTCGCGAGCTGAGGGCCTTCTTTTCCTGCATGGCCTGGAGAGCAATCCCGGGTCCTCTCTCCAAACGGAAGAGGAGGCTGGACTCCCTTGAGGCCGCTCAGGGGGCTCCAAGAGACCCGCGTCGCGACTCGAGAGGAGAGCGGAGTCCTTGGCTTCCCCTCCAGACGAGGCCTGACTCCCCGGGGGAGCCTGGAATGCAACCCCGAGATCCCTGCCTTCCCTGGAGAGGAATATTAGGTCCCGGACACACGCCTAGGTGAGGTCTCTTCGGCCCTGCAGTGACCCGAACGCAACCCCCAGCTTTCCCTCGCAACTCGAGGGGAAGATTGGGCTTCCCAGGGCCAACCCAAGAGGAAGGCTGAGATCCCCGTCGTAACCCGAGAATCCCGCCGCAACAATAGAAAAACCACGTGGTTCCATCGTCTTCGCAGCATGAGGCCCTTGCCCGCGACGGCGTCTCAAGGGAAGTCCCACGTTCCGACTGAAGTGCAAAACGGTACTTGGCACCCATGATGGCACCCCCAAAGTTCCCCAACATACAGGCCTCTCTCTCGAGGGGAACACCCATGTTCCCCACACCACATCATTTGAGTCCCTTCTCCCCTCCTGATTGCAACAGTAGTGTCTATTCTCCTGCTTTGTCTGGAAGGGGTTACCGATCTTCCCAACGCACCTCAGGATGAGGCCGGTCTCACGAGGAAATTGGAGATGTAGCCTCTTGGTTGGTGCCACATGCGGAAAGACCGCATTTCCCGGTCAGCTATTAATAAGAATCCGATGCCTGTACACTTCTTCGAATGCATCCTGTTGGATGAAGGCACAACAAGGAGGGGCCCTGCACACCCGTGCATCTTTTGAAAATTCTGCAGGTTCCACATACAGCTCGGCAATTGACCTGTTACCTCGTGAAGAACTCGAGAGGCAAGCTAAGTTTCATTTCTCCACAGAATACGAGGCCTGACTCTCCTGTCCCAACTCTGCAGGAATCCTGAGATCGGAGTCTGAAATGGAGAGGAACCCTGAGTTTCCTTCCTCAACACGAGATGAGGCCCTCTTGCATTATACCACACCCAGTGGAGTCCCTAGAGGCCCCTCCCAACTCCACAGAATCCCTGACTTCTCAGAGGCACCATGTTAAACTCCCTGAGGTCACCAGAACAAGTCGAGAAAAACCAGGATTTCCTGCCACAACCGGAGAAAGACCTTGAGAGTCGTTCTTCAACGCCTCTTGAGGCCCGATGCCCCTGCCATGACTCAAGTGCAATGACGCGCTCCCCCTCCACACGTCCATGGAGACCTGACTTTCCTGTCACCACACGAGAGACTCCCTGAGCTCCCCATCGTATCTTGTGAGAAACCCCATCCTGGCACTGCACCTCGAGCAAACACACAAGACGCCCCCGTCATCACGATATGAGGGCCTTCTTTTCCTGCATGGCCTGGAGAGCAATCCCGAGTCCTCTCTCCAATCTCCACAGGAGGCTTGACTCCCTTTAGGCCACACAATGGGCTCTAAGAGATACCCGTCGCGACTCAAGAGGAGAGGGATGTCCATTCATTACCCTCGTGAAGAGGCCTGACTCCTCGAGAGGATCTGGAATGCAACTCCGAGATCCCTGTTGCCCCTTGAAAGGAACATTAGGTCCTAGACACAAGCCTAGATGAGGTCTCTTTTGCCCTGCAATAACTCGAACCAACCCCCAGCTCTAGCTCTCAACTCGTATGGAAATTTGGACTTCCCTGGGCCAACACAAGAGGAAGCCTGAATTCCCTGCCGCAACTCGAGAAAAACCACGTGGTTCCCCCGTCATCACAAGATGGGGCCCGTGCTCGCTACAGCGTCTCAAGAGAAGTCCCACGTTCCGTGTTGAAGTGCGAAATGTTACTTGGCACCCTTAATGCAACCCCAAATGTTCCCCGACACACCGGTTTCATTTGAGGGGAACACCGAGGTTCCCGGCACCACTTGTTTTGAGCCCCTTCTCCCCTCCTGATAGCGACAAGGGGGTCGATTCCCCTGCTTTGACTTAAAGGGGTTCCCGACATTCATGGCGCACCTCAGGATGAAGCTGGACTCATGGGAAATTTCGAGACGTGGCCTCGTGGGGGGTGCCACATGCTGAAAGACCCCAATTTCCCAGTACACTCTTGAGAAGAACCCGATGACCAGACACCTCTTTGAAGACAACCCTGTGGATGAAGGTACAACAAAAGGGGCACTGACACCCCTGTGCATCGTCCGGGAAAACCCTCAAGTTCCACATACAGCTCTACAAGAGGCCTGTCACCCCGTGAACAACTCGAGATGCAAGCGGATTTCCATTCCTCCACACAAGATGAGTCCTGACTCTCCTCTCCCAACTCTGCAGGAACATGCGATCCGAGTCAGAAATGAAGAGGAAACCTGATGTTCCTGCTTTATCTAAAGATGAGGCCTTTTTCCGTTTCACCAAACCCAGTGGGGTTCCGAGAGGTCACTCCCAACTCCACAGTATCCCTGATTTCTCAGAGGCACCTGAGAAGCTCCCTGACGTAACATGCATGAGTCGAGGGAACCCATGGTTTCCTGCCACAACCTGAGAAAGACCTTGAGAGTCCTTCTTCAATGCATCTTGAGGTCCAAATCCCCTATCATGACAAGAGAGCAATGACGCACTCCCCCTCGCCACGCGCATGGAGACCTGACTTCCCTGGCGCCACACATGATGCTCCCTGAGCTCCCAGCCTTACCACGTGGGAAACACCACACTTGTGCCTCAGCTCGAGAAAACCCACGAGATGCCCCTGTCATCGCGAGATGAGGGCCTTCTTTTTCTGAATGGCCTGGAGAGCAATACCGAGTCCTCTCTCCAAAATCCACAGGAAGCTTGGTTCCCTGTAGGCCACTCAGTAGGCTCCAAGAGATATCCGTCGCGACTCGAGAGGAGAGTGGAGTCATTTTCTTCCCCTCGAGACGAGGCCTGACTCCCCGGGTGAGTCTGGAATGCAACCCCGAGATCCCTGTCGCCCCTGGAGAGGAACATTAGATCCTGGACACAAGCCAAGATGAGGTCTTTTTTTCCCTACAGTGACTCGTGGGCAATCCCCAGCTCTCCCTCGCAACTCGAATTGAAGATTGGACTTCCCTGGGCCAACACAAGAGGAAGCCTGAAATCCCCGTCGTAACTCGAGAATCCCGCCGTAACTCGAGAAAAACCAAGTGGTTCCCCCATCATCGCAATATGAGGCACTTTCACGCTACAGCGTCTCAAGAGTAGTCCCACGTTCCATCTTGAAGTGCGAAACAGTACTTGGCACCCTTGATGTGACCCCAAAAGTTCCCCAACATACCGGTCTCACTTGAGGGGAACACCAAAGTTCCCGGCACCATTTCTTTTGAGCGCCTTCTCCCCTCCTGATCACGACAGGAGGATCGATTCCCCTGCTTTGTCTGCAAGGGTTTCCCGACCTTAACGGCGCACCTCAGGATGATGCCGGTCTCACGAGGAAGTTCGAGACGTAGCCTCGTGGGTGGTGCCACATGCCGAAAGACTCCGATTGCCCGGTCCGCTCTTGATAAGAACCCGATGCCTGGACACCCCTTAGAAGGCAATCCTGTGGATGAAGGCACAACACGAAGGGGCACAGACACACCCGTGCATCGTCCGGAAAAACCTACAGGTTCCACACACAGCTCTACCCGTGGTCTGTCACCCCGTGCACAACTCAAGAGGCAAGCTGAGTTCCATTCTCCACACAGGACGAGGCCTGACTCTCCTGTCCCAAATCTGCTGGGACCCTGTAATCCGAATCAGAAATGGAGAGGAACCCTGAGGTTCCTGCCTCAACTCGAGATGAGGCCCTCTTCCATAGCACCAAAACCACTGGAGTCCCAAGAGGTCCCTCCAACCCACAGTGTCCCTGACTTCTCAGAGGCACCCTGACAAGCTCCCTGAGATCTCCAGCACAAGTTGATGGAACCCAGGGTTTCCTGCCACAACCCGAGAAAGACTGGATAGTCCTTCTTTGATGTGTCTTGAGGCCCGATTCCCCTACCATGTCTCAAGATCAATGAAGCGCTCCCAGTACACACGCGCATGGAGACTTAACTTCCCTGGCACCTCACGAGAGGCTCCCTGAGGTCCCCGTCGTACCTCGTGAGAAACCCCACACTGGCGCCGCAGCTCCAGAAAAACCACGAGACTCCCCCGACATCGCGAGATGAGGGCCTTCTTTTCCTGCATGGCCTGGAGAGCAATCCCGCGTGCTCTCTCCAAACTCTACAAGAGAGGAGCCAAGATTGCTGAGGAGTAGGATGGGGAGAACTCTTCCCCCCCCAAACAATTTCATCAAAAGAGCATTTAAACGTCGAGTAAATTCCGCAATACAACTTATGAATGCTGCCAGAGGACATCAGGCACCCAGAAAAGCAACCCAACTCTTGGAAAGTAGGTAGGAAAAAGTATAAAAGACAAAAAAAGAGACAAAAGAGGGAGGGAGGGATTTCCGTCCCGGGAAGATAGTCTTAAAAAGAGAAAAGTTTCCAAACACCAGGAAAGCTTTTCACTGCCAAATCTTTGCCAAGCTTTGGAAGCACAAAGGGCAACATAAGGGGGATAAAAATAAATAAACAATTAAAACTCGCAGATTGCAAGCCCTACGGTAACTCCCCCAGCCGCGAAGCAGTGCAGACGCCTGCTCACACCATTAGCAAGCAGGGGCTGGGCAGGGAGGCGCGGCACGGGCTGCATCGCTTAGAGTAAGAATCTGGCCTGAATACCATGAGCGCTATCTGAACGAAATAACTTGGGCTAGCAAACCAGACTCTGGGATATCTACCACGCAAAAAGCCAGCCCTAACCTAAGACACCGCCAGGCCCGCGCACGGAACAAAGGACTGAACAGAGGTAGCCGGCTGCAGACCTTCCCCCTCTGGTGACAGGCAGCCAGAGCCGGAAGGGGGCAATCGCAGCCCCAGAGAGACATTATCTATAAAACTGTAAGCAGGCTTCTTTGCTAACTAAAACTTCTTGGGGATCTGGACGGTCAACATCTGCCTGAGAAGGTGCGCCTGTTTTACACCCAGATAACCGAGTGGCAGGGAGGCGATAAGTCACAACATTGGCGCTCGCCAAACATCTCATCACCTGAGCTGCTTGGACCTGGGAAGAGCACAAAACGCAGGCCCAACTGAGCCTGTGCCTCTGAGGACTACCCGAGTGCCTGAACCTGAGTGGCTTGGACCTGGGAGGTGCATGCAGCCCAGGGCCAGCCTCGGATTGTTCCCGGTGGAACAACCTAGAGCCAGAGCAGTGTGGGCAGGGAGGCTACACGCGCCGTGAGCGGGGGCAGACCCAGTGTGGCTGAGGCACTGTGACCGCACGCCAGTGTTATTTGTTTGCAGCATCCCTCCCTCCCTCCCCACAGTGCAACTGAACAAGTGAGCCTAAAAAAAAAAGTGTCCTCCACCGTCCCCTTTGTGTCAGGGCGTAAACCAGACACTGAAGAGACCAGCAAACAAAAGAAGCTATAACAGAGGGAAACGCCTTGGAAGCTACAGGCAATAGATTAAAACCCTGTGGTTACTAGGACTACATAGGAAGGTGCCTATAGATCTTGAGAAATATAAGTCGGACCAAGGAACTAGCCAAAAATGAACTGAACCCACGATACTCACAACAAAACCAGAGAAAGTCCTAGATATATTTTTATGATCATTCTTTCTTTTTTTTAATTTTATTAATTTTAAGTCCTCTATTGTTCCTTTAATTTTCACTTTTATAACCTATTACTTTGCAAAAAAAAGACCCTATTTTTTTCTTCTTCAGCAAACTTCATATATATATATATATATATATAATAATTTTTTGACCTTGTTTTTTTGTTTTGTTTTTTTTTTTCTTCTTTTAACATTGTATTTTTGAAATTCCAAGCTGTACTCTAGATTTTTAATTTATGCTTTTTGATATTTGATATCAATTTTGTACCTGTAGTTTCTTTATAATTTTTGTGACATTGCTTGTTTTTGTTTGTTTGTTTTCTCTTTAGTTTTCTTCTTCCTTTTTTTTAACATTGTATTTTTGAAATTCCAAATTCTACTCTAGATTTTTAATTTTTGCTTTTTGATATTAGTTATCAATTTTGTACCTGTATTTTCTTGATAATTTTTGCAACCTTGTTTGTTTTTCTTTGTTCGTTTTTTCTCTCTTTCTTTTCCTTCTTCTTTTCTTTAACATCGTATTTTTGAAATTCCAAACTCTACTCTAGATTTTTAATTTTTGCTTTTATGTATTTGTTACCAATTTTGTACCTTTAAGAACCCAATCTTCAGTACCCATTTTTCACTAGGGAGCGAGATTACTGGCTTGACTGCTCTCTCTCCCTTTGGACTCTCCTTTTTCTCCACCAGGTCGCCTGTGTCTCCTCCCTAACCCCTCTCTACTCTACCCAACTCTGTGAATTTCTCTGTATTCCAGACGGTGGAGAACACTTAGGGAACTGATTACTGGCTGGATCTGTCTCCCTCCTTTTCATTCCCCCCTTTTATCCTTCTGGCCACCTCTGTCTCCTTCCTCCTTCTTCTCGTCTCTGTATAACTCTGTGAACATCTCTGAGCGGTCCAGTTGTGGAGTGCACATAAGGAAGTGACTACTGGCCAGCCCACTCTCTCCACTATTGATTCCACCTGATCTCATTTGGGTCACCTCTAACTCCCTCCTCCCTCTTCTCTTCTCCATGTAACGCTGTGAACCTTTCTGAGTGACCCTCACAGTAGAGAAACTTTTCTTCTTTAACGTAGATGTTTTATCAATGGTGCTGTATAGAAGGAGAAGTTTTGAAACTACTGTAAAAGTAAGACAGATAACTGGAAGCAGGAGGCTTATGTCCAAACCCTGACTCCAGGGAACTCCTGACTCCAAGGAACATTAATTGACAGGAGCTCATCAAATGCCTCCATACCGACACTGAAATCAAGGACCACACAAGAGCCAACAAGTTCCAGGGCAAGACATACCAAGCAAATTCTCCAGCAACAAAGGAACACAGGAACATAGCCTTGAGCTTCAAGATACAGGCTGCCCAAAGTCACCCCAAAACCACAGACATCTCATAACTCATTACTGGACACTTCATTGCACTCGAGAGAGAAGAAATACAGCTCCACCCACCAGAACACGGACACAAGCTTCCCTAACCAGGAAACCTTGACAAGACACCTGTACAAACCCACACACAGCGAGGAAATGCCACAGTAAAGAACTCCACAAACTGCCAGAATACAGAAAGGACACCCCAAACTCAGCAATTTAAACAAGATGAGACAGAGGAATACCCAGGAGGTAAAGGAACAGGATAAATGCCCACCAAACCAAACAAAAGAGGAAGAGATAGGGAATCTACCTGATAAAGAATTCCGAATAAGGATAGTGAAATGGATCTAAAATCTTGAAATTAAAATGGAATCACAGATAAATAGCCTGGAGACAAGGATTGAGAAGATGCAAGAAAGGTTTAACAAGGACCTAGAAGAAAAAAAAAGAGTCAATATATAACGAATAATGCAATAAATGAAATTAAAAACACTCTGGAGGCAACAAATAGTAGAATAACAGAGGCAGAAGATAGGATTAGTGAATTCGAAGATAGAATGGTAGAAATAAATGAATCAGAGAGGATAAATGAAAAACGAATTAAAAGAAATGAGCACAATCTCAGAGACCTCCAGGACAATATTAAACGCTACAACATTCGAATCATAGGGGTCTCAGAAGAAGAAGACAAAAAGAAAGACCGTGAGAAAATACTTGAGGAGATAATAGTTGAAAACTTCCCTAAAATGGGGAAGGAAATACTCACTCAAGTCCAAGAAACCCAGAGAGTCCCAAACAGGATACAGCCAAGGCGAAACCCCCCAAGACACATATTAATCACATTAACAAAAATCAAACACAAAGAACAAATATGAAAAGCAGCAAGGGAAAAACAACAAATAACACACAAGGGAATTGCCATAAGGATAACAGCTGATCTTTCAATAGAAACTCTTCAAGCAAGGAGGGAATGGCAAGACATACTTAAAATGATGAAAGAAAATAACCTACAGCCCAGATTATTGTACCCAGCAAGGATCTCATTCAAGTATGAATGAGAAATCAAAAGCTTTTCAGACAAGCAAAAGCTGAGAGAATTCTGCACCACCAAACCAGCTCTCCAACAAATACTAAACAGGAAACACAAAAACGGTGTATAAATTCGAACCCCAAACAATAAAGTAAATGGCAATGGGATCATACTTATCAGTAATTACCTTAAACGTAAATGGGTTGAATGCTCCAACCAAAAGACAAAGACTGGCTGAATGGATACAAAAACAAGACCCCTACATATGTTGTCTACAAGAGACCCAACTCAAAACAGGGGATACATACAGACTGAAAGTGAAGGGCTGGAAAAAGATTTTCCATGCAAATAGGGACCAAAAGAAAGCAGGAGTAGCGATACTCATATCAGATAAAACAGACTTTAAAACAAAGGCTGTGAAAAGAGACAAAGAAGGTCACTACATAATGATCAAAGGATCAATCCAAGAAGAAGATATAACAATTATAAATATATATGCACCCAACGCGGGAGCACCACAGTATGTAAGACAAATGCTAACAAGTATGAAAGGAGAAATTAACACTAACACAATAATAGTTGGAGATTTTAATACCCCACTCACACCTATGGATAGATCAACTAAACAGAAATTTAACAAGGAAACACAAACTTTAAACGATACAATAGACCAGTTAGACCTAATTGATATCTATAGGACATTTCATCCCAAAACAATGAATTTCACCTTTTTCTAAAGTGCACATGGAACCTTCTCCAGGATAGATCACATCCTGGGCCATAAAGCTAGCCTTGGTAAATTCAAAAAAATAGAAATCATTCCAAGCATCTTTTCTGACCACAATGCAGTAAGATTAGATCTCAATTACAGGAGAAAAACTATTAAAAATTCCAACATATGGAGGCTGAACAACACGCTGCTGAATAACCAACAAATCACAGAAGAAATCAAAAAAGAAATCAAAATTTGCATAGAAACGGATGAAAATGAAAACACAACAACCCAAAACCTGTGGGACACGGTAAAAGCAGTCCTAAGGGGAAAGTTCATAGAAATACAGGCACACCTCAAGAAACAAGAAAAAAGTCAAATAAGTAACCTAACTCTACACCTAAAGCAACTAGAAAAGGAAGAAATGAAGAACCCCAGGGTTAGTAGAAGGAAAGAAATCTTAAAAATTAGAGCAGAAATAAATGCAAAAGAAACAAAAGAGACCATAGCAAAAATCAACAAAACCAAAAGCTGGTTCTTTGAAACGATAAATAAAATTGGCAAACCATTAGCCAGACTCATCAAGAAACAAAGGGAGAAAAATCAAATCAATACAATTAGAAATGAAAATGGAGAGATCACAACAGAAAACACAGAAATACAAAGGATCATAAGAGACTACTATCAACAATTATATGCCAATAAAATGGACAACGTGGAAGAAATGGACAAATTCTTAGAAAAGTACAACTTTCCAAAACTGGACCAGGGAAGAAATAGAAAATCTTAACAGACCCATCACAAGCACGGAAATTGAAACTGTAATCAAAAATCTTCCAGCCAACAAAAGCCCAGGTCCAGACGGCTTCACAGCTGAATTCTACGAAAAATTTAGAGAAGAGCTAACACCTATCCTGCTCAAACTCTTCCAGAAAATTGCAGAGGAAGGTAAACTTCCAAACTCATTCTATGAGGCCACCATCAGCCTAATACCAAAACCTGCCAAAGATCCCACAAAAAAAGAAAACTACAGGCCAATATCACTGATGAACATAGATGCAAAAATCCTTAACAAAATTCTAGCAATCAGAATCCAACAACACATTAAAAAGATCATACACCATGACCAAGTGGGCTTTATCCCAGGGATGCAAGGATTCTTCAGTATCCACAAATCAATCAATGTAATACACCACCTTAACAAATTGAAAAATAAAAACCATATGATTTTCTCAATAGATGCAGAGAAAGCCTTTGACAAAATTCAACATCCATTTATGATAAAAACTCTCCAGAAAGCAGGAATAGAAGGAACATACCTCAACATAATAAAAGCTGTATATGACAAACCCACAGCAAACATTATCCTCAATGGTGAATAATTGGAAGCATTTCCTCTAAAGTCAGGAACAAGACAAGGGTGCCCACTTTCACCATTACTATTCAACATAGCTTTGGAAGTTTTGGCCACAGCAATCAGAGCAGGAAAAGAAACAAAAGGAATCCAAATTGGAAAAGAAGAAGTAAAACTCTCACTGTTTGCAGATGACATGATCCTCTACATAGAAAACCCTAAAGACTCCACCAGAAAATTACTAGAACTAGTCAATGACTATAGTAAAGTTGCAGGATATAAAATCAACACACAGAAATCCCTTGAATTCCTATACACTAATAATGAGAAAACAGAAAGTGAAATTAAGGAAACAATTTCATTCACCATTGCAACGGAAAGAATAAAATACTTAGGAATATACCTACCTAAAGAAACTAAAGACCTATATATAGAAAACTATAAAACACTGGTGAAAGAAATCAAAGAGGACACTAATAGATGGAGAAATATACCATGTTCATGGATTGGAAGAATCAATATAGTGAAAATGAGTATACGACCCAAGGCAATTTATAGATTCAATGCAATCCCTATCAAGCTACCAAAAGTATTCTTCACAGAGCTAGAACAAATAATTTCACAATTTGTATGGAAATACAAAAAATCTCGAATAGCCAAAGCAAACTTGAGAAAGAAGAATGGAACTGGAGGAATCAACCTACCTGATTTCAGGCTCCACTACAAAGCCACAGTTATCAAGACAGTATGGTACTGGCACAAAGACAGAAATATAGATTAGTGGAACAAAATAGAAAGCCCAGAGATAAATCCCCACACATATGGACACCTTATCTTTGACAAAGGAGGCAAAAATATACAATGGATTAAAGACAATCTCTTTAACAAGTGGTGCTGGGAAATCTGGTCAACCACTTGTAAAAGAATGAAACTAGAACACTTTCAAACACAATACACAAAAATAAACTCAAAATGGATTAAAGATCTAAAGGTAAGACCAGAAACTATAAAACTCCTAGAGGAGAACATAGGCAAAACACTCTCTGAAATACATCACAGCAGGATCCTCTATGACCCACCTCCCAGAATATTGGAAATAAAAACAAAAATAAACAAATGGGACCTAATTAACCTTAAAAGCTTCTGCACATCAAAGCAAACTATTAGCAAGGTGAAAAGACAGCCTTCAGAATGGGAGAAAATAATAGGAAATGAAGCAACTGACAAACAACTAATCTCAAAAATATACAAGCAACACCTACAGCTCAACTCCAGAAAAATAGATGACCCAATCAAAAAATGGGCCAAAGAACTAAATAGACATTTCTCCAAAGAAGACATACAGATGGCTAACAAACACATGAAAAGATGCTCAAAATCACTCATTATCATAGAAATGCAAATCAAAACCACTATGAGGTACCATTTCACGCCAGTCAGAATGGCTGCAATCCAAAAGTCTACAAATAATAAATGCTGGAGAGGGTGTGGAGAAAAGGGAACCCTCTTACACTGTTGGTGGGAATGCAAACTAGTACAGCCACTATGGAGAACAGTGTGGAGATTCCTTAAACAACTGGAAATAGAACTGCCTTATGATCCAGCAATCCCACTGCTGGGCATACACACTGAGGAAACCAGAAGGGAAAGAGACACGTGTACCCCAATGTTCATCGCAGCACTGTTTCTAATAGCCAGGACATGGAAGCAACCTAGATGTCCATCAGCAGATGAATGGATAAGAAAGCTGTGGTACATATACACAATGGAGTATTACTCCGCCATTAAAAAGAATAGAATCAATCAGTTCTAATGAGGTGGATGAAACTGCAGCCTATTATACAGAGTGAAGTAAGCCAGAAAGAAAAACACCAGTACAGTATACTAACGCATATATATGGAACTTTGAAAGACGGTAACAATAACCCTGAGTACGAGACAGCAAAAGAGACACTGATGTATAGAAGATTCTTATGGACTCTGTGGGAGAGGGAGAAGGTGGGAAGATTTGGGAGAATGGCATTGAAACATGTAAAATATCATGTATGAAAAGAGTTGCCAGTCCAGGTTTGATGCATGACACTGGATGCTTGGGGCTAGTGCACTGGGACGACCCAGAGGGATGCTATGGGGGGGAGGAGGGAGGAGGGTTCAGGATGGGGAGCACATGTATACCTGAGGCGGATTCATTTTGATATTTGGAAAAACTAATACAATTATGTAAAGTTTAAAAATAAAATAAAATTAAAAAAAAATCCACAGGAGGCTTGACTCCCTTTAGGCCACTCAGTGGTCTCCAAGAAATATCCGTCGGGACTCGAGAGCAGAGCAGAGTCCTTTCCTTCCTCTCGAGATGAGGTCTGACTCCTCGGGTGCGTCTAAAATGCAACCCCGAGATCTCTGTCGCCCCTGGAGAGGAACATTAGGTCCTGGACACAAGCTTAGATGAGGTCTCTTTTGCCCTGAAGTGACTCGAGAGCAATCCCTAGCTCTCTCTCGCAACTCGAATGGAAGATTGGACTTCCCTGGGCCAACACAAGAGGAAGCCTGAATTCCCCATCGTAACTCGAGAATCCCGCCGAAACTCGAGAAAAACCACATGGTTACCCCGTCATCGCAAGATGAGGCCCTTGCCCGCTACAGCGTCTAAAGAGAAGTCCCACGTTTCTTCTTGAAGTGTTTTCACACTTCAAGTGTGAAAACTCGGCACCCTTGATGTGATTCCAAAAGTTCCCCGACACCCTGGTCTCTCTCGAGGGGAACACCAAGGTTCCCGGTACGACTTCATCTGAGTCACTTCTCCCCTCCTGATTGCGACTGGAGGGTCGACTCCCGTGCTTTGTCTGGAAGGGGTTCCCAACCTTCCCGGCGCACCTCAGGATGAGGCCGGTCTAACGAGAATATTTGAGACGTAGCTTCATGGGTGGTAACACATGCCGAAAGACCCCGATTCCCCGGTCCGCTCTTGATAAGAACCCGATGCCCGGACACCTCTTCAAAGGCAACCCTGTGGAAGAAGGCACAACACGAAGGGGCACTGACACCCTCGTGCATCGTCCGGAAAAACCCGCAGATTCCAAACACAGTTCGACAAGTTGCCTGTCACCGCGTGAATAACTCGAGAGGCAAGCGTAGTTCCATTCCTCCTTACAAGACGAGGCCTGACTCTCCTGTCCCAACTCTTCAGGGACCCTGCGATAAGAGTCAGAAATGGAGACGAACCCTGAGGTTCCTGCCTCCACTCGAGATGAGGCCCTCTTCTATTGCACCAAACCCAGTGGAGTCCCGAGAGGGCCCTCCCAACTCCAGGGTATCCCTGACTTCTCAGAAGCACACTGAGAAGCTCCCTGAGGCCACCGGCACTAGTCGAGGGAACCCAGGGTTTACTGCCGTGACCCAAGAAACACCTTGAAAGGCCTTCTTTAACGGTTCTTGAGGCCCGATACACCTACCATGACTCTAGAGCAATGACGCGCTCCCCCTCGCAATGCGCATGGAGACCTGACTTCCCAAGCGCCACATGAGAGGCTCCCTGAGCTCCCCGTAGTACCTCATGAGAAACCCCACACTGGCGCTGCAGCTCGAGAAAACCCATGAGACGCCCCCTTCATCGCGAGATGATGGCCTTCTTTTCCTGCATGGGCTGGAGAGCAATCCCGAGTCCTTTCTCCAAACTCCACAGGAGGCTTGAATCCCTTTAGGCCACTCAGTGGGCTCCAAGAGATACCCGTCGCAACTCGAGAGGAGAGCCGAGTCCTTTGCTTCCCCTTGAGACAAGGACTGACTCCCCGGGTGCATCAGGAAAGCAACCCCGAGATCCCTGTCCCCCCTGGAGACGAACATTATGTCCTGGACACAAGCCTAGATAAGGTCTCTTTTGCCCTGCAGTGACTCAAGCGCAATCCCTAGCTCTCCCTCGCAACTCGAATGGAAGACTGGACTTCCCTGGGCCAACACAAGAGGAAGCCTGAATTTCCTGACCTAACTCGAGAATCCCGCCACAACTCGAGAAAAACGACGTGGTTAACCCGTCACCACAAGATGAGGCCCTTGCCAGCTACAGCATCTCAAGAGAAATCTCACGTTCCATCTTGAAGTTTGAAACGGTACTTAGCACCTTTGATGCGACCCCAAAAGTTCCCCGACATCCCAGTTTTACTCGAGGGGAACATCGAGGTTCCCGGCACCACTTCATCTGAGCCCCTTCTCCCCTCCTGATCGGGACAAGAGGGTCGATTCACTTGCTTTGTCTGAAAGGGTTACCGACCTTCCTGGTGCACCTCAGGTTGAGGTCCGTCTCAAGAAGAAATTCGAGACGTAGGCTTGTGGGTGGTGCCACATGCCGAAAGACCCTGATTTCCTGGTCTGCTCTTGATAAGAACCTGAAGGCTGGATACCTCTTCGAAGGCAACCCTGTGTATGAAGGCAAAAAACAAAGGGGAACTGACACCCCCATGCATCGTCCGGATAAAACCGCAGGTTCCACACACAGCTCGACAAGTGGCCTGTTATCCGGTGAACAACTCGAGAGTCCAGCGGAGTTCCATTCCTCCACACAAGACGAGGCCTGACTCTCCTGTCCTAACTCTGTAGGGACTCTGTGTTCAGAGTCAGAAATGGAGAGCAACCCTGAGGTTCCTGCTTCAAATCGAGATGAGGCCCTCTTCTGACAAGGTCCAGCCTCGGCTGGTCCAGGGTTTTTGAAGGGGAGACAGAGTAGGCGACCTATTGATTTATTTATCAAAGATATAAAGAGTAATAGAATGAGGATAGCTCAGTAGGAAAATTTAGTGGAGAAAAGAAGCTGAGTAGCTTGGTTTATGCGGAAAATCAGTATAACCCGTGACACCAGGTTAGCTCTGACCAAGGAGGCCGCAGGCTCCCTCTCGAATAGCGAAAAGTGCCCCACTTTAGACACCTTCTCAAGTGGTCATCGAAGCCCAGGCAAATAAATGGTCGCAGAGGATATCCGCGCTCCAGATGGACACTCATCTGAAAATTGAGGGGAAGAATGACATTAGGAGACTAAGCATTGGCAATCAAGTCCCGTAGCTTTATTTTCAACAGGGTTTTTTTTACCCTAAGTTACACATAGAGGATAATGGGGATGCAAAGTCAGCAGCCGTTGATCCTTATCAAAAACCAGGGTTTCTTTCCTGCAAATGTATCGTATACAAATGGTTTAGGTGATTTACATCATCTTCTAGCCAGAAGGCCTATTAACATTTTATGACTCTTGACAAAGACTTATCAACCGTAAGACTTATTTTCTCTAAGAGTAATTATTTTAAGTTTTGGCCCCATCTTTCGAAGATAAAATTGCATTCCTATAGGGCAGATGTGTAATGGGTTTACAACAAAGGAAAGAATTTATTACCTTAAGGGTCTAAAGTTAGTAACACAAAGGCCACTACTTATTTCTTCTACATACCAACTATATTAATTAATACACATTCAAGGATACAATTCAGGGGATGTGGAAACTTGGCAACAAGCATTGGTTCATCAATGAAATCTTTTACTAGTTTTATTCTGACAGTTTCTAACTCTCTGAGAGGCTCTAAGCTATTTGAATATCTTAAGCTTCCCGTGCCTCTCGAGGCTCGGAGACTGTAAACAATTGTATGCATTGCTGTAGGAGACCGGGTAAACTTGTCAGGCGAGTTAGAGAGCCATCTGACGTGTTTGGATTTAAACACTCCTAATTGCCCAGGAACTTTATTTAATTGGAGCTGTAAGTTAGCTCTTTGACAGAGAGAGTGAGATGGTGGTGGGGGACAGCCCCCAGTAAAGTCAGAGGTGAGAGCACAAAGCAATAAAGTAGGCAGACTCTGGTTTTGGGGGGTAGATGCTCAAGAATATCCGGGAGGACTCCCGAGGCTCGATCCCGCCTTTGTGTATGCCCAGCCTCCTTCCTCATGACCTTTGTCACGAGTGGAATGTCTCTCGACAGCTCCCGGCATCTCCCCATTTTTTATTTCTTAAAACAGCCAGATGTAGCTCAGTCGCAAGCCTCTGAATACTCTGCTGAAGAATCCTGACAATACAAGGAAGAATGATTATGAGAAGCAGAATTAAAGCAGCCACCCCAGCATAGCTAAAGACATTAGACAGAATATTCTTTCCTGAGATGTAGTTAGGGAAAGTATGGAAGAAATCATTTGCTGTTCCAGCAGCAGTAAAATCTAATCGGGAGTGCTCCATGGTTGCTATTTGATAGTGAAGTTTCCCTACGTCTCAAACAATGTCAGAGCTGTTCCAGATACCTGAAATATGGTTTTTAATCTTTTCCCATTCAAAATCTGTCTCATTTACTTTCAGGGGTGTTCCACATATCCACCGATAGTCAGCATGACAAGACAATGTCATTTTCACCTTTAAAGCCTGCAATTCAGTCCCAATATGTATTACTGCTTCCTCTAGGGCGTCTACCCACATTTCTAATTTTCTCTCTATAGCTTTCTGTGTTGCCAATGTTAAAGAAACATTTTTGGACATAGAATCAACATATTGAGCAGTATGTACTTGTTGAGTCAATGATATTGCTGCCACAGTAACAGAAGTGATTGCACTTATCAAAGCTGCTGTTCCCAAGATAAGTAAGCCCACAAACCGTCGTGTTTGCATTAAATCCTGTAGTTGTTGTAATACAGCAAGACCATAATTCAATAAGTGGTTACATCATAAGATAAGGTGGATGTTGTAGCATTACAAAGGAGCAAACATTATATTGAGGGTTTAAACAAGATGAACCAGGGAGCAGCTGTAGGCGTCA
Organism: Bubalus kerabau; assembly: GCF_029407905.1. Taxonomy (NCBI): domain Eukaryota; kingdom Metazoa; phylum Chordata; class Mammalia; order Artiodactyla; family Bovidae; genus Bubalus; species Bubalus kerabau. The sequence goes on along the minus strand of NW_026577889.1, from coordinate 2,115,023 downwards.
GCCCAGGGGAGCAGTGTCCCCAGCATCAGGAGGCAGAATGCGAGCGGCAGGCTGTGGGCCAAGGCGCCTATGGCGGGCGGATGGGCAGGGTTCGTGGTTTAGGGCTAGCCGCCACCGCTTGGGCTCAAGGCGGTCCCCTCTTGCCAGTGGGGCCACGCTGGTCTGGATGGCACTCCGCGGGCGCGCTTTCCTCTCTGGCCCTCACTCGCTGCACAGACTTCTTTGCTCTAGGTCACGGGGTGCAGCGAGGAGGGTGCGAGGCGCTGCTGGTGGCACGGAGGCGAGAGCTGGCTGGGGGAGGGGGAGCCAGTGAGTGCGCACGCCGCGAACCTGGTCTTTGGGGAATGTGACATGACGAATTTGTCTGAGATCCAAACCGGAGAATCTGCATTCTGTAGAAATATACAAGCATACCCTCTCCCACAAGTTAGCAACACATCTGGCTTTTTCACTCTCCCGTAAGGAGGCCTTTTTACTTGACCAGGGGCCGAGTCGTAGCCTGTAATTCAGGCATCTAGTGTCTCATCATTGTAGTCTGCCCCTGTGTGTTTACGTTTAAGTGATTAATTACAATTGGAACATAACTTCACTATTTGTCTAGCTGTTTCCCTATGGATATGTTAATTTAGGTCTACTGTTTAGATTAGGTCTCTGTATAAATTAAAGTAATAAATGTATAACCTCCTTATCTCATTTTGGTATACAGGTATACAGATATACCTAAATGCAAAATGCATTTATATATGTATTTATATATGGCAACAAGTATAAAGTTATTGACATATAATATATATAAATCAATATACTTGAATTAATCTTTATAATTAATATATTAATTAATATATATTACAGCAATACAACACATACACAGCTAATACCAACCAATGCAAACCAATATACTGTAATAATACATGTCACACATTTATAATTATACAGTATATAGAACATATATCATCACAGCACATCAATCCATACCAATTAATATCAGCCACACACACATTATATTACTGCCATATATATTTAATTATACAGTATATATATATGTGTGTCTATATAGTATACATATTAATTTATATACAAATTAATTAAGTATAGATCTATAAATAGAATTAGGTATACCTTTATTATATTTTATTTATACCCATACCTAATTAGGCAAACTGTAATTAGGCAAATATATTTATATTATGTATTTATAACAATATATAAAGTATTGTTAAATGTACCACCTGTACAGCATCTCCACCCCACATACCACTTTCTCTAATCCCACCAACTCATTTTCAGTATTATGTGTTGGCCAGGAGCTGGGCCAGTCTTTCCCAGCAATGTTAAGAGACGTCTGTTCCTGTGTCTAATAGCCCTGGCGTTTTATTCTCTTGAATTAAAAGATCTTTTAAAGGCCTTGGAACTGTAATTTCCTGCACCCAAAAGGCTAGATCACTAGATCCAAATGTTTTGTGGCTCTTAGCTTGAGAAGTCAAGTTTTTCCTTGTTTGATAGTAAGGTAAAAGTAAAAGCTGTGTTACTCTTTGACCTTTATTAATTTCTACAGTTTTGATAGGCAGTGAGATCAAGACTTTAATTTCTCAATATCATCAGAATCTACTACACCATGCACCAGCGAAATTTCTTTTCTTTCTTTTTTTTTTTTTTTGTTTAATTTTTTTTTAAAAGAAAGCGAGCTACGCCCCAGGACAAATCTTACAATGTCCTCAGATAGGGGGCCAGCCACTCCGGTTGGAAATGGAGTAAGTGGCACATCAGGGGTTAATATTGTTATTAAATCTCCTTGCCTTTTCGCTTTTCTCCTAGCCTGGGTGAGACCCCCCTGAGGGAGTTTTCTCCAAGGAGCACGCTCTGAATATTGTGTACTAAAAGCTCCTTTGTTTAAAAAACTTTTTATCTTCCTCCGTCTTAGGCAACACTTTGGGAGGCTTTGGGGGCAAAGTGGGGAACTCCTGGGTCCTGGGAGGCACAATCGAAGGCGGTGGCGGTCACCTTAAATCAGAAAGTGGTGGATAAGTTTTTTAAAGGTTTGCGCAGAGGGGGAGGGAGCTCGCCAGGGCTCTCGGCCGCAGCGTCCTGTAAGCCCTCTCCTTCCTCGGGAGGTAGACCACTTTCTCCCTCCTTTTTTTTTTTTTTCAATGGCAGAAAATATGATCTGTGCAGTAAATGGAGACTCACCACCATCCACCTCTATAGCCTCCCCCATAGGCTATTTAACAGCCTCGTGACGGAGGTCCAGGACATTTCTAATCATATTCCACAGTCAATAAATATTTGTCTATTCTTTGATGCAGAGAAATCCATTTTTATTTTTTTTTTAATTTTAGAGAATATTTTTATTTATTTTGTAACCTCTTTACCCTGGCTAAACTGCAGAGGGGACTAGAAAAGAAGCCTCAAGGTGAGGATCAAGTTCATCCTTGGGACTAGAGAAAATCCTTCTCCGGGAAACTCCTAGCGGTGGCCCTTTACCCTGACATGGAGGAGGAGGCATAGGGGGATGGGAGCATCCCGAAGTTTTCCTCTTCTCTTCCGGAGATCCTTTAACTGTTTGGTAACTAAATCTTACGAACTGTCTGATCGGGGATGTTTCCCTCAACCTCCTAGGAGCGGATGGTCTGATTAGGGATGTTTTCTTAAACTTTTAGGAGCATCTTTAGCTAAAAAAAACCCAATCCTCATCAGAATGGCATCGAGCTGCTGTTTCCTCTAAACCTTTTTCAAATTGAGGGGAGAGCTGATCTTTCTTTTCATCCCTATCTTTTACATGCTCATTGGCAGTCATAGCGGCTAGCCATTCATTTAGCTGTCGATAGCTAGGTATAGCCTCTTCATTTTCACTTTTCTTTATAACAGGTACCTTTTCAGATTTGCTTTTTTGTTTAACAGGTACTTTTCCAACTTTACTTTCCTCTTTAACAGGTACCTTTTCAAATTCATGAGCTGGATCTAAAACATCTCTAGTCATATTCCACAGAGGAAAGGTGTAAGTAGGGATTTTTTCCAAACCTTGCTGAGCACAATAAGCTCTTAGCTGTCTTCCTAGTTTTTTCAAGATACCTAGGTTAACAGTGCCTTGTTGTAGAAACCAAGGGCAGTGGTCTTGTACAAATGTAAAAAATGATTGAATGGAAGATGTTTTAACCTTGATTCTTCTTTTACTTAATAACTGTAAAATTACTCCTATAAAGAGCTGTCTTTCATTTGATTCAGTGTTGCCCATGTCAGAAAATTAAGGATAGTAAAAGATTTTGCTTTTAGCTATCTAAAGATTAGGCCTTTTTTGTCAGCCTTTTTAGAAACCGTTTTTTCTCTCTAACTCTTCAACACTTCCCACTCCTCTCGCCCTGTCTATTCTACAGGGGGATCTGCAGCCCCCTAAGTGGGATCCTATCTGTCCCGAAAACTGAACACTGGGGGAGTGGGGTTGGGGATTTACCTTCGAAATGCCTGTCTCGGGCGCCACCTGCAGAGGTCCAGCCCCAGCTGATCCAGGGTATTCGAAGGGAAGATGGAGTAGGCGACCTATTTATATATTTATTTATTCATCAAAGATATAAAGAGTAATAGAATGAGGATAGCTCAGTAGGAAAATTCAGTGGAGAAAAGCAGCTGAGTAGCTTGGTTTACGCGGAAAATCAATATAACCCGTGACACCAGGTTAGCTCTGACCACGGAGGCTGCAAGTGCCCTCTAGAATAGAGGAAGGTGCCCCACCTTAGACACCTTATCGAGTGGGTCTTCGAAGCCCAGGCAAATAAATGGTCGCAGAGGATATCCGCGCTCCAGATGGACACTCATCTGAAAATTGAGGGGAATAATGACATGGGGAGACCAAGCGTTGGCGAGCAAGGCCCGTAGCTTTATTTTCAACACAGGTTTTAATACCCTAAGTTACACATAGAGGATAATAGGGGATGCAAAGTCAGCAGTCTTTAATCCTTATCAAAAACCAGGGTTTCTTTTCTGCAGATTTATCGTATAAAAATGGTTTAGATGATTTACATCATCTTCTGGCCAGAAGACCTATTAACATTTTATGACTCTTGACAAAGACTTATCAACCATAAGAGTTATTTTCTCTAAGAGTAATTGTTTAAGGTTTGGCGCCATCTTTCGAAGATAAAATTGCATTCCTATAGGGCGGATGTGTAATGGGTTTACAACAAAGAAAAGAATTTATTACCTTAAGGGTCTAAAGTTACCAACATCAAGGCCACTACTTATTTTTTCTACATACCAACTATATTAATTAACACACATTCAAGGATACAATTCAGGGGATGCGGAAACTTGGCAAAAAGCATTGGTTCATCAATGAAATCTTTTACTAGTTTTATTCTGACAGTTTCTAACTCTCTGAGAGGCTCTAAGCTATTTGAATATCTTAAACTTCCCGTGCATCTCGAGGCTGGGAGACTGTACACAATCGTATGCATAGCTGTAGGAGACCGGGTAAACTTGTCAGGCGAGTTAGAAAACCATCTGAGGGGTTTGGATTTAAACACTACTAATTGCCCAGGAACATTATTAGTTGGAGCTGTAAGTTAGCTCTTTGACAGAGAGAGTGAGATGGTGGTGGGGGACATCCCCAGTAATGTCAGAGGTGAGAGAACAAAGCAATAAAGAAGGCAGACTTTGGTTTTGGGGGGTAGATGCTGAAGAATATACGGGGGAACTCCCGGAGGCTCGATCCCGCCTTTGCGTATGCCGAGACTCTTTCCTCATGACATTTGTCACGAGTGGAATGTCTCTCGCTGGCTCCCGGCAATCTTCCATTGCACCAAACGCAGTGGAGTCCCGAGAGGCCCCTCCCAACACCACAGTATCAGTGTCTTCTCAGAGGCACCCTGAGCAACTCCCTGAGGTCACCGGCACAAGTCGAGGGAACACAGGGTATCCTGCCGCAACCCGAGAAAGACCTCAAGAGTCCGTCTTCAACGCGTCTTGAGGCCAGATTCCCCTACCATGACTCGAGAGCAATGACACGCTCCCCCTCGCAATGCGCATGGACACCTGACTTCCCTGGCGCCACATGAGAGGCTCCCTGAGCTCCCCGTCATACCTCGTGAGAAACCCCACACTGGCGCCGCAGCTCGGGAAAACCCACGAGACGCCACCGTCATCGCGAGATTGGGGACTTCTTTTCCTGCCTGACCAGGAGAGCAATCCCTGGTCTTTTCTCCAAACTTCACAGGAGGCTTTACTCCCTTTAGGCCACTCAATGGGCTCCAAGAGATACCTGTCGCGACTTGAGAGGAGAGCAGAGTACTTTGTTTCCCCTCGAGACGAGGCCTTACCTCGGGTGAGTCTGGAATGCAACCCCGAGATCCCTGTTGCCCCTGGAGAGGAACATTATGTCCTGGACAAAAGCCTAGATGAGGTCTATTTTGCCCTACACTGACTCGAGAGCAACACCCATCTCTCCCTCGCAATTCGAATGGAAGATTGGTCTTCATTGGGCCAACACAAGAGGAAGTCGGAATTTCCCGTTGTAACTCGAGAATCCCGCCGCAACTCTTAAAAACCACGTGGTTGCCCATTCATCGCAATATGAGGCCTTTGCCCGCTACAGAATCTCAAGAGAAGTCCCATGTTTCGTCATAAAGTTCGAAATGCTACTTGGCACCCTTGATGCGACCCCAAAAGTTCCCCAATATACCGGTCTCACTCCAAGGGAACACCGAAGTTCCTGGCACCACTTCATTTGAGCCCCTTCTCCCCTCCTGATCACGGCAGGAAGGTCGATTCCCCTGCTTTGTCTAGAAGGGGTTCACAACCTTCATGGCGCACCTCAGGATGAGGCCAGTCTCACGAAGAAATTCGAGACGTAGCCTCGTGTTGGTGCCACGTGCCGAAAGACCCCGATTTCTCGGTCTTGCTCTTGATAAGAACCCGATGCCCGGACACCTCTTCTAAGGCAACCCTGTGGATGAAGGCACTACATGAGGGGGCACTGGCAACCCTGTTCATCGTCCGGAAAACCCCACAGGATCCACATACAGCTCCACAACTGGCCTGTCACCCCTTAAACAACGAGAGAGGCAAGCGGAGTTCCCTTCCTCAGACAAGACGAGGCCTGAGTATCCAATCCCAACTCTGCAGGCACGCTTCGATCTGAGTCAGAAATGGAGAGGAAACCTGAGGTTCCTGCCTCAACCCGAGATGAGGCCCTCTTCCATTAAAACAAACCCAGTGGAGTCCCGAGAGGCCCCTCCCATCTCCACAGTATCCCTGACTTCTCCTAGGCATTCTGAGAAGCTCCTTGAGGCCACCAGCAAACGTCGAGGGAAATAAGGGTTCCCTGCCGCAACCCGAGAAAGACCTCAAGAGTCCTTCTTCAATGCGTCTTGAGGTCAGATTCCCCTACCATGGCTCAAGAGCAATAACCCGCTCCCCCTCACCATGCACATGGAGACCTGACTTCCCTGGCTCCACACGAGATGCTCCCTGAGCTCCCTGTTGTACCTCGTGTGAAACCCCACACTAGCGCCGCAGCTCGAGAAAACCCACAAGACCCCTCCGTCATCGCGAGATGAGGGCCATCTTTTCCTGTATGGCCTGGAGAGCAGTCCCAAGTCCTCTCTCCAAACTTCACAGGAGGCTTGACTCCCTTTAGGCCACAAAGTGGGTTCCAAGAGGTGCCCGTCGCGACTCGAAAGGAGAGCGGAGTCCTTTGCTTCCCTTCGACACGAGGCCTGACTCCCTGGGTGAGTCTGGAATGCAAACCTGAGATCCCTGTGGCCCTTGGAGAGGAACATTAAGTCCTGGACACAAGCCTAGATGAGGTCTCCTTTGCCCTGCAGTGACTCGAGCGCAACCCCCAGCTCTCCCTCGCAACTCGAATGGATGATTGGACTTCCCTGGCCCAACATAAGAGGAAGCCTGAAATCCCCGTCGTAACTCGAGAATCCCACCGCAACTCGAGAAAAACCACGTGGCTCCCCCGTTATCGCAAGATGAGGCCCTTGGCCGCTACAGCGTATCAAGAGAAGTCCCACGTTCCATCCTGAAGTACAAAACGGTACTTGGCACCCTTGATGCGACCCCCAAAGTTCCCTGACATACCAGTCTCACTCGAGGGAAACACCAAAGTTCACGGCACCACTTCCTGTGAGCCCCTTCACCCCTCCTGATCGCGACAGAAGGGTCGATTCCCATGCTTTGTCTGCAAGGGGTTCCCGACGTTCCCCGCGAACCTCCGGATGAGGCCGGTCTCATGAGGAAATTCGAAAAGTAGCCTCATGGTTGGTGCCACATGCTGAAAGATCCCGAATTCCCGGTCCACTCTAGATAAGAACCTGAGGCCCGGACATCTCTTCGAAGGCAACCCTGTGGATGAAGGCACAACACGAAGGGACACTGACATCCCCATGCATCGTCTGGAAAAACCCGCAGATTCCACTCATAGCTCCAAATGTGGACTCTCACCCCGTGAACAACTCGAGAGGCAAGTGAAGTTGCATTCCTTCACACAAGACGAGGCCTTACTCTCCTGTCCCAACTCTTCAGGGACCCTGCGATCGGAGTCAGAAATGGAAAGGAACCCTGAGATTCCTGCCTCAACTAGAGAAGAGGCCCTCTTCCATTGAACCAAACTCAGTGGTGTCCCGAGAGGCCCCTCCCAACACCACAGTATCCCTGAATTCTCAGAGGCTCCCTGAGAAGCTACCTGAGGTCACTGGCACAAGTCGAGGGAACCCAGAGTTTCCTGAAGTAACCCGAGAAAGACTTGGAGAGTCCTTTTTCAACGTCTCTTGATGCCCGATTCCCCTACCATGACTCCAGAGCAAGGACGCGCTCCCCTTGCCACAAGCAGGAAAACTGACTTCCCTAGTACCACACAAGAGGCTCCCTGAGTACCCCATCGTACCTCGTGAGAAAACCCACAGTGGCGCCGCAGTTCGAGAAAAACCACAAGATGCCCCCGTCAAGGAGAGATGGGGGCCTTCTTTTCCTGCCTGACCTGGAGAGCAATCCCTGGTCCTCTCTCCAAACTTCACAGGAGGATTGACTCCCTTTAGGCCACTCAGTTGGGTCCAAGAAATACCCGGTGCGACTCGAGAGGAGAGCGGAGTCCTTTGCTTCCCTCGAGACGAGGCCTGACTCCCCGGGTGAGTTTGGAATGCAACCCCGAGATCCCTGTCGCCCCTGGAGTGGAACATTATGTCCTAGACACAAGCCTAGATGAGGTCTATTTTGCCCTACAGTGACTCGAGAGCAACCTCCATCTCTCCCTCACAATTTGAATGGAAGATTGGTCTTCCCACGGTCAACACAAGAGGAAGTCTGAATTTCCCATCCTAATTCGAGAATTCAGCCTCAAATCTTAAAAATCATGTGGTTCCCCCTTCATCGCAATATGAGGCCGTTGCCAGCTAGAGTCTCAAGAGAAGTCCCACGTTCCATCTTAAAGTTCGAAATGCTACTTGGCACCGTTGATGCGACCCCAAAGTTCCCCAACATATAGGTCTCACTCCAGGGGAAAACCAAAGTTCCTGGCGTCTCCAGGAAAGTCCCATGTTCCGTCCTTACGTGCTAAACGCTACTTGACAACCTTGATGCGACCGCAAAAGTTCCCCGACACGCTGGGTTCCCTCAAGGGGAACACTGAGGGTCCCGGCACCACTTCATCTGAGCCCCTTCTCCCCTCCTGATCGCGACAGGAGAGTCGATTCCCCTGTTTTCTCTGGAAGGGGTTCCCGGCCTTCCTGGTGCACCTCAGGATGAGGCCGGTCTCAGGAGGAAATTCGAGACTAGCCACGTGTGAGGTGCCACGTGCCAAACGACCCCGATCTTCCAGTCCGCTCTTGATAAGAACCCGATGCACGGACACCTCTTCGAAGGCAACCCTGTGGATGAAGGCACAACACGAAGGGGCACTGACACCCCCGTGCATCATCCGGAAAAACCCGCAGGGTCTACACACAGCTCGACAAGGGGCCTGAGACTCCCGGAACAACTCGAGAGGCAACCAGAATTCTATTCCTCAGACAAGACTAGGCATGACTCTCCTGTCCCAACACTGCAGGGACCGTGCAGTCAGAGTCAGAATCGGAGAGGAAGCCTGAGGTGCCTGCCTCCCCTCGAGATGAGGCCCTCTTCCATTGCGCTGAACCCAGCAGAGTCCCGAGAGGCCCTGCCAACTCCACAGGATCCCTCACCTCTCAGAGGCACCCTGGGAATTTCCGTAAGGTCCCCTGCAGAAGTCGAGGGAAACGAGGGTTTCCCGCCGCAACCCGAGAAAGACCTCGAGAGTCCTTTTTCAACGCGTCTTGAGGCCCTAGTCGCTTCCCATGACTCGAGAGTGATGACCAGCTCCCCCTCGTCATGCGCATGGAGACCTGACTTCCCTGGCGCCGCACGAGAGGCTCCCTGAGGTCCTCGTCGTGCCTCGTGAGAAAACCCCCACGGGCGCCGCAGCCTGAGGAAACACATGAGACCCCCTGTCATCGCGAGATGAGGGCCTTCTTTTCCTGCCTGGCCTGGAGAGCAATCCCGAGTCCTCTCTCCAAACGGAAGAGGAGGCTCGACACCCTTGAGTGCACTCAGTGGGCTCCAAGAGATCCGTGTCTCGACTTGAGAGGAAAGCGGAGTCATTTGCTTCCCCTCCAGGCGAGGCCTGACTCCCCGGGGGAGTCTGGAATGGAAACCCGAGATCCCTGTCTTCCATTGAGAAGAATATTAGGTCCTGGACACACGCCTCGATGAGGTCTCTTTGGCCCTGTAGTGACTCGAGCAGAACCCCCAGCTTTCCATCGCAACTCGAATTGAAGATTGGGCTTCCCAGGGCCAACCCAAGAGGAAGCCTGAAATCCCCGTCGTTTTCGAGAATCCCGACGCAACTCGAGAAAAAAGACGTGGTTCCAACGTCTTCACAGGATGAGGCCGTTGCCTGCTACAGCGTCTCCAAGGAAGTCCCATGTTCCGCCCTGAAGTGTGAAACGGCACGTGACACCCTTCATGCGACCCCCAAAAGTTCCCCGACACGCCAGGTTCCCTCGAGGGGAACACCGAGGGTCCCGGCACCACTTCATCTGAGCCCCATCTCTCCGCCTGATAGCGACAGGAGAGTCGATTCCCCTGCTTTGTGTGGAAGGTGTTCCTGGCCTTCCCGGCGCACCTCAGGATGATGCTGGTCTCACGAGGAAATTCGAGATGAGCCACGTGGGTGGTGCCACATGCCAAACGACCCCGATTTCCCGGTCCGCTCTTGAAATGAACCCAATGCCCGGACACCTCTTTGAAGGCAACCCTGTGGGGGAAGGCACAAAACGAAGGGGCACTGACTCCCCCATGCATCTTCTGGAAACACCCGCAGGTTCCACACACAGCTCGACAAGGGGCCTGAGACCCTCTGAATGACTCGAGAGGCAAGCAGAGTTTCATTACTCAGACAAGACGAGGCCTGACTCTCCTGTCCCAACTCTGCAGGGACCCTGCGGTTGGAGTCAGAAATTTAGAGCAAGCCTGAGGTTCCTGTCTCCAATCGAGATGAGGCCCTCTTTCATTTCGTCAAACCTAGCGGAGTCCCGAGAGGCCCCTCTAACTCCTCAGTATCCCTCACCACTCAGAGGCACCTTGAAAGTTCCCTAAGGTCCCCGGTAGAGGTCGAGGGAAACGAGTGTTTCCCGCCCCAACCCAAGAAAAACCTGGAGAGTCCTTCTTAAATGCGTCTTGAGGCCCTAGTCCCTCCCATGACTCGAGAGCAATGACGCGATCTGCCTGGCCACACGCATGGAGGCCTGACTTCTCTGGCGCTGCACGAGAGGCTCCCTGAGCTCCCCATCATATATCCGGAGAAACCACACACTGGCGCTGCAGCTCGAGAAAACCCATGAGATGCCCCCGTCATCACGAGAGGAGGGCCATCTTTAACTGCATCGTATGCAGATCAAGCGTGAACCTTCTGTCCAAGCTACACAGGACGCTTGAATCCCTTTAGGCCACTCATATGGCTACAAGAGTTGCGCGTCGGGACTCGAGAGGATAGTGGAGTCCTTTGCTTCCACTCGAGACGAGGCGTAACCCACCGGGTGAGACTGGAATGCGACCCCGATATCCCTGTCGCCCCTGGAGAGGAACATTACGTCCTGGACCCAAGCCTAGATGAGGACTCTTTGCCCTGAAGTGACTCGAGAGCAACCCCCAGCTCTCTCTGACAAGTTGAATGGAAGATTGGACTTCCTGGGCCAACACAAGAGGAAGCCTGAATTCCCCGTCGTAACTCGAGAATCCCGCCTCAACTCGAGAAAAACCACGTGTTTCCCTCGTCATCGCAATATGAGGCCCTTGCCCGCTACAGCATCTCCAGAGAATTCCCACGTTCCGTCTTGAAGTGCGAATCTGTACTTGGCACCCTTGATGCGACCTCAAAAGTGCCGTGACATACCGGTCTTACACGAGGGGACCACCGAGGTTCCCGGCACCACTTCATCTGAGCCCCTTCTCCCCTTCTGATCGCGACCCGTGGGTCGATTCCCCTGCTTTGTCTGCAAGGGGTTCCCAACCTTCCCGGCGCACCTCAGGATGAGGCCGGTCTCCCGAGGAAATTCGAGACGTAGCCTCGTGGGTGGTACCACATGCTGAAAGACCCCAATTTTCCGGTACGCTCTTGAAAAGAACCCGATGCCCGGACACCTCTTTGAAGGCAACCCTTTGGATGAAGGCACAACACGAAGGGGCACTGACACCCCCGTGCATCGTCCAGAAAAACCCGCAGGTTCCACACACAGCTCAACAAGTGGCCTGTCACTCCGTGAACAACTCGAAAGGCAAGCGGAGATCCATTCCTCCACAGAAGACGAGGCGTGACTCTCTTGTCCATACTCGGCAGGTAGCCTGCGACCCGAGTCAGAAATGGAGAGGACCCCTGAGGTTCCTGCCTCCATTCGAGATGAGGCCCTCTTCGATTGCACCAAACCCAGTTGAGTAACGAAAGGCCCCTTCCAAATCCACAGTGTCCCTGACTTCTCAGAGGCACCCTGAGAAGTTGCCTGAGGTCACCGACACAAGTCGAGGGAACCCAGGGTTCCCTGCCGCAACCCGAGAAAGACCTCGAGAGTCCTTCTTCAATGCGTCTTGAGGCCCGATTCGCCTACTATGACTCGAGAGCAATCACGCACTCCCCTTCACCACACGCACGGAGACCTGACGTCCCTAGCACCACACGAGAGGCTCTCTGAGCTCCCCGTTGTACCTCGTGAGAAATCTGATACTGGCGCCGCAGCTGGAGAAAACCCACGAGACGCCCCCGTCATTGCGAGATGAGGGCCTTTTTTCCTGCATGGCCAGGAAAACAATCCCGAGTCATCTCTCCAAACTCCATAGGAGGCTTCACTCCCTTTACGCCACGCAGTGGGCTCCAAGAGATACCCGTCGCGACTCGACAGGAGAGTGGAGTCCTTTTTTTCCCCTCAAGACGAGGCCTGACTCTCCGGGAGAGTCGAGAATGCAACCCTGAGATCCCTGTCGGCCCAGTAGTGGAACACTAGGTCCTGGACACAAGCGTAGATGATGTCTATTTTGCCCTGCAGTGACTGGAGAGCAATCCCCAGTTCTAACTCGCAACTCGAATGGAATACTGGATTTTCCTGGCGCCACACAAGAGGCTCCCTGAGATCCCCGTGGTACTTCATGAGACACCCCACACTGGCGCCGCAGCTCGAGAAAACCCACGAGACGCCACCGTCATCTCGAGATGAGGGCCTTCTTTTCCTGCATGGCCTGGAGTCCAATCCCGAGTCCTCTCTCCAAACTCCACAGGAGGCTTGACTCCCTTTAGTACACACAGTGGGCTCCAAGAGATACCCATCGTGACTCGAGACGAGAGTGGAATTCTTTGATTACCCTCGAGGTGAGAACTGACTCCCCGGATGAGTCTGGAATGCAAACCCGAGATCCCTGTCGCCCCTGAAGAGCAACATTAGATCCTGGACACAAGCCTAGATTAGGTCTCTTTTGCCCTGCAGTGACTCTAACGCAATCCCCAGCTCCCCCTCGCAACCCGAATGGAAGATTGGATTTCAAGGCCAACAAGAGGAAGCCTAAATTCCCGGTCATAACTCGAGAATCCCGCCGCAACTCGAGCAAAACCACGTGGTTCTCCCTTCATCGCAAGATGAGGCCCTTGCCCGCTACAGCATTTCAAAAGATGTCCCAGGTTCCGTCTTGAAATGCGAAACGGTACTTGGCACCCTTGATGCGACCCCAAAAGTCCCCCAACACGCCAGTCTCACTCAAGGGGAACACCGAAGTTCCCGGCACCACTTCATTTAAGCCCCTTCTCCCCTCCTGATCGTGACCGGTGGGTCGATTCGCCTGCTTTGTCTGCAAGGGGACCCGACCTTCCCTGCACAACTCAGGATGAGGCCGGTCTCATGGGGAAATTCGATACGTAGCTTTGTGGGTGGTGCCACTTGCTGAAAGACTCCAATTTCCCGGTCCGCTCTTGATAAGAATCCGATGCTCGGACACCTCTTGGAAGGCAGCCTTGAGTATGAAGGTACAACACGAAGGGGCACTAACACACCTGTGCATCATCCGGAAAAACGGGCAGGTTACATACACAGCTCGACAAGTGGCCTGTCACCTCGAGAACAACTCGAGAGGCAAGAGGAGTCCCATCCTCCAGAAAAGATGAGGCCTGACTCTCCTGTACCAACATGCAGGGACCTTGCGATCTGAGTCAGAAATGGAGAGGAACACTGAGGTTCCTGCTTCAACTCGAGATGAGTCCCTCTTACATTCCACCAAATGCAGAGGAGTCTCGAGAGGCCCCTCCAAACTGCACAGTATCCCTGACTTCTCAGAGGCACTCTGAGAAGCTCCCTGAGGTCGCAGGCACAAGTCAAGGGAACCCTGGGTTTTATGCAGTGACCCGAGAAAGACCTCGAGAGTCCTTCTTCAACCCGTCTTGAGGCCCGATTACCCTACCATGACTCGAGAGCAATGACGAACTCCCCCTAGCAATCTCATGGGGACCTGACTTCCCTGGCGCCACAGGAGAGGCTCCCTGAGCTCCCCATTATACCTCGTGAGCAACACCACACTGGAGCCGCAGCTCGAGAATACCCACGAGACGCCCCAGTCCTCACGAGATGAGGGCCTTCTTTTGCTGTATGGCCTGGAGAGCAATCCTGAGTCCTCTCTCCAAACTCCACAGGAGACTTGACTCATTTTAGGCCACACAGTGAGCTCCAAGATATACCCGTCGCAACTCGACAGGAGAGTGGTGTCCTTGGCTTCCCCTCGAGACAAGGCCTGATTCCCAGGGTGAGTCGAGAATGCAATGCCGAGATCGCTGTCGCCCCAGCAGAGGAACATTAGGTCCTGGACACAAGCCTAGATGAGGTCTATTTGGCCCTGCAATGTCTCGAGAGCAATCCCCAGTTCTAACTCGCAATTCGAATGAAAACTGGACTTCCCTGGGCCAGTTGAAGAGGAAGCCTGAATTCCCCGTCGTAACTCGAGAATCCCGCCGCAACTCAAGAAAAACCACGTGGTTCCCCCGTCATCGAAAGATGAGGCCCTTGCCCGCTACAGCGTCTCAAGAGAAGTCCCATGTTCCTTATTGAAGAGCGAAAAGTTACTTGGAACCCTTGATGCGACCCCAAAATTTCCCCGACATACCAGTCTCACTTGAGGAGAACACCGAGGTTCCCGGCACCACTTCATCTGAGACTCTTCTCCCCTCTTGATCGCGACAGGAGGTTCGATTCCCCTGCTTTGTCTGGAAGGCGTTCCCGACCTTCCTGGCGCACATCAAGATGAGGCCAGTCTCACGAGGAAATTTGAGACATAGCCTCGTGGGTGGTGCAGCATGACAAAAGACCCCAATTCCCTGGTCCGCTCTTGATAAGAACCCGATGGCAGAACCCAACTCGAAGGCAATCCTGTGGAACAAGGCACAACACGAAGGGGCAGTGACACCCCGGTGCATTGTCCAGAAAAAACCGCAAGTTCCACATACAAATCGACAAGTGGCCTGTCACCCCATGAACAACGCGAGAGTCAAGCGGAGATCCATTCCTCCACACAAGACGAGGCATGACTCTCCTGTCCCAACTCTGCAGGGACTCTGCGATCCGAGTCAGATCGGGCGCATTTGAAGCCAGGAGAGGAACCCTGAGGTTCCTGTCTCAACTTGTCATGAGGCCCTCTTCCATTGCAGCAAACCCAGTGGAGTTCCGAGAGGCCCCTCCCAACTCCACAGTGACCCTGACTTCTCAGAGGCACGCTGAGAAGCTTCCTGAGGTCACTGGCACAAGTCGATGGAACCCAGGGTTTCCGGCTGCAACCCAAGAAAGACCTTGAGAGTCCTTCTTTAACACGTCTTCAGGCCCAATTCCCCTACCATGACTCGAGAACAATGACGGGCTCCCTCTCACCACGTGCATAGAGACCTGACTGCCCTGGCACCACGTGAGAGGCTCACTGAGCTCCCAGTCTTACTTCGTGAGAAACCCCACACTAGCGCCACAGCTCGAGAAAACCTACAAGACGCCCCAGTCATCGGGAGATGAGGGCCTTCATTTCATGCATTGCCTGGAGAGCAATCCCGTGTCCTCCCTCCAAACACCAGAGGAGGTTTGACTCCCTTTAAGCCACTCAGTGGGCTCCAAGACATACCCGTCCGACTCGAGAGGAGAGCAGAGTCCTTTGCTTCCCCTCGAGACGAGGCCTGACTCCAAGGTGAGTCTGGAATGCAACCCCGAGATTTCTGTGGAGTCTTGACATGAACATTAGGTCCTGCACACAAGCCTTGGTGGGGTCTCTTTTGCCTTCAGTGACTAGAGCGCACCTCCAGCTCTTCCTCGAATCTCGAATGGAAGATAAGACTTTTGTGGGCCAACACAAGAGGAAGCATGAATTCACTGTGGTAACTCAAATATCCCACCGCAACTCGAGAAAAATCAAGTGGTTCCGCAGTCATTCCAAGATGAGGCCCTTGCCCGCTGGAGCACCCCAAGAGAAGTCCAACGTTCCATTTTGAAGAGGGAAACGGTACTTGGAACGCTTTATGCGACCCCAAAAGTTACCCGACATACCTGTCTCACTTGAGGGAAACACCGAGGTTCCCAGCAGCACTTCATCTGAGCCACTTCTCCCCTCCTGGTCGCCACAGGAGGGTCGATTCCTCTGCTTTGTCTGGAAGAGTTTCATGACCTTCGCGGCACACCTCAGGATGAGGCCGGTTTCATGAGGAAATTCGAGACAACCCACGTGGGTGCTGCCAAATGCTGAACGACCCCGATTTCCCAGTCCGCTCTTCATAAGAACCCGATGCCCGGACACCTCTTCGAAGGCAACCCTGTGGATGAAGGCACAAATCGAAGGGTCAGTGACACCACCGTGCATCATCTGGAAAAACCTGCAGATTCCAAACACAGTTTGACAAGGGGCCTGAAACCCCATGAACAACTCGAGAGGCAAGCGGAGTTCCATTCCTCAGAAAAGACGTAGCCTGACTCTCCTGTCCCAACTCTGCAGGGACCCTGATGTCGGAGTCCGAAACAGAGAGGAAGACTGAGGTTCCTGCCTCCCCTCGAGATGAGGCCCTCTTCCATTGCGACAAACCCAGCGGAGTCCCGAGAGGCCCCACCAACTCCACAGTATCCATCAACTCTCAGAGACACCCTGGGAAGTCCACTAAGGTCCCCGGCTGAAGGCGAGGGAAACGACTTTTCCCGCCACAACCCGAGAAAGACCTCGAGAGTCCCTATTCAACGCGTCTCGAGGCCCTAGTCCCCTCCCGTGACTCGAGAGCCATGACACGCTCCCCCTCGCCACGCGCAGGGAGACCTGACTTCCCTGGCGCCGCACGAGAGGCTCCCTGAGATCCTCGTCGTGCCTCGCGAGAAAACCCCCAAGGGCGCAGCAGCTCGAGGAAACCCCTGAGACGCCCCCGTCCTCACGAGGTGAAGGGCCTTCTTTTCCTGCATGGCCTGGAGAACAATCCCGAGCCCTCTCTCGAAATTGAAG
This sequence comes from Bubalus kerabau, assembly GCF_029407905.1. Taxonomy (NCBI): domain Eukaryota; kingdom Metazoa; phylum Chordata; class Mammalia; order Artiodactyla; family Bovidae; genus Bubalus; species Bubalus kerabau. The sequence continues at coordinate 2,098,031 of NW_026577889.1, read as the reverse complement.
AGGAGGCTTGACTTCATTGAGGCCACTAGGGGGCTCCAAGAGATCCGCGTCGCGACTCGGGAGGACAGTGGAGTCCTTTGCTTCCCCTCGAGACGAGGCCTGACACCCCGGGGGATCCTGGAATGCAACCCCGAGATCCCTGCCTTCCCTGGAGAGGAACATTAGGTCCTGGACACACGCCTAGATGAGGTCTCTTTGGCCCTGCAGTGACTCGAGCGCAGCCCCCAGCTTTCCCTCGCCACTCGAATGGAAGACTGGGCTTCCCAGGGCCAACAGAGGAGGAAGCCTGTAATCCCCGTCGTCACTCGAGAATCCCGCCGCAAATCGAGAAAAAACACGTGGTTCCAACGTCTTCGCAAGATGAGGCCCTTGCCCACTACGGCGTCTCAAGGGAAGTCCCATGTTCCGCCCTGAAGTGCGAAACGGTACCTGACACCCTTCGTGCGACACCCAAAAGTTCCCCGACACGCCGGGTTCCCTCGAGGGGAACACCGACAGTCCCGGCACAGCTTCATCTGATCTCCTTCTACCCTCCTGATCGCGACAGGAGAGTCGATTCCCCTGCGTGGTCCAGAAGGGGTTCCCGGCCTTCCCAGCGCACCTCAGGATGAGGCCGGTCTCACGGGGAAATTCGAGACGAGCCACGTGGGTGGTGCCACATGCCGAACGCCCCTGATTCCCCGGTCCGCTCTTGAGAAGGACCCGAGGCCCGGACCCCTCTTCGAAGGCAACCCTGTGGGTGAAGGTACCACTCGAAAGGGCACTGACACCCCCGTGAGTCGTCCGGAAAAACCCACGGTTTCCACACACAGCACGACGAGGTGCGTGAGACACCCTGAGCAATTCGAGAGGCAAGCGGAGTTCCCTTCCTCAGACAAGACGAGGCCTGACTCTCCTGTCCCAACTCTGCAGGGACCCTGTGGTTGGAGTCCGAAAGGAGAGGAAGCCTAAGTTTCCTGTCTCCCCTCGAGATGAGGCCCTCTTCCATTGCGCCAAGCCCAGCGGAGTCCCGAGAGGCCCTGCCAACTCCACAGCATCCCTCACCTATCAGAGGCACCATGGGAAGTTCCCTCAGGTCCCCGGCAGAAGTCGAGGGAAATGAGGCTTTCCCGCCGCAACCCCAGAAAGACCTCGAGTGTCCTTCTTCAACGCGTCTGGAGGCCCTAGTCCTCTCCCATGACTCGAGAGCCATGACGCGCTCCCCCTCGCCACGCGCACAAAGACCTGACTTCCCTGGCACCGCATGAGAGGCTCCCTGAGATCCTCGTCTTGCCTCGTGAGAAAACCCCCACGGGCGCCGCAGCTCGAGGAAACCCCTGAGAAGCCCCCATCCTCGCGAGGTGAGGGCCTTCTTTTCCTGCCTGACCCAGAGCGCAATCCCGAGTCCTCTCTCCAAACTGAAGAGAAGGCCTGACTCCCTTGAGGCCACTCAGTGGGCTCCAAGAGATCTGCGTCGCGACTTGAGAGGAGAGCGGAATCCTTTGCTTGCCCTCGAGGCTAGGCCTGACTCCCCGGGGGAGTCTGGAACGCCACCCTGAGATCCCTGTCTTCCCTTGAGAGGAACGTTAAGTCCCGGACACAGGCCTAGATGAGGTCTCTTTGGCCCTGCAGTGACTCGAGTGCAACCCCAAGCTTTCCCTCGCAACTCGAATGGAAGATTAGGCTTCCTGGGGCCAACACAAGAGGAAGCCTGAAATCCCCGTCGTAACTCTAGAATCCCGCCGCAACTCGAGAAAATCCACATGGTTCCAACGTCTTCGCAAGATGAGGCCCTTGCCCGCTACGGCGTCTCAAGGGAAGTCCCAGGTTCTGTCCTGAAGTGCGAAACGGTACCTGACTCCTTTCATGCAATCCCCAAAAGTCCCCCACACGCCGGTTTCCCTCGAGGGTAACACCGAGGGTTCTGGCCCCACTTCATCTGAGCCCCTTCTCCCCTCCTGATGGCGACAGGAGAGTCGATCCCCCTGCGTTGTCTGGAAGGGTCCCCGGCCTTCCCGGCACACGTCAGGATGAAGCCGGCCTCACTAGGAAATTTGAGACTAGCCCCGTGGGTGGTCCCACATGCCGAAAGACCCCGATTTCCTTGTCCGCTCTTGAAAAGAACCCGAGGCCCAGACACCTCTTCGAAGGCAACCCAGTGGGTGAAGGCACAACACGAAGGGGCACTGTCAGCATCGTGCATTTCCGGAAATACCCGCAGGTTCCACACACAGCTCAACAAGGGGCCTGATACCCCCTGAGCACCTCGAGAGGCAAGCGGAGTTCCCTTCCTCAGACAAGACGATTCCTGACTCTCCTGTCCCAACTCTGCAGGGACCCTGCGGTCGGAGTCCGAAACGGAGAGGAAGACTGAGGTTCCTGCCTTCCCTGGAGATGAGGCCCTCTTCCATTGCGCCAAACCCAGCAGAGTCCTGAGAGGCCCCACCAACTCCTCAGCATCCCTGATCTGTCAGAAGCACACTGGGAAGTTCCCTAAGGTCACCGGTAAACTTTTATTGCACAATGTCCCCATGAAAAGGCCCACGCAGCAGGACAGCCACAGATTCTGTCTGCCATTAAAGGGCAGTAAGGTGCCCTCCCCCCTTCTTTGCTGCCTCGGCGGCCACCAGGGTGCAATTCGCGTACCCTTCCCTTTCCCATCCTAGCAGGTGCTCCAGGGCCCGCTGGCCTACAAAGTGCCAGAAGCAGGGCTGGGCCAGCCGGCTAGAATTCAGGGTTCTGTCCCTTGGACTTCCAGCGGACACTAGGCTGCTTGGGAAAACCGCGCAGACTCTGAGGTTTTTCAGCAGAGGGGTGGAGCGGTAAAGGCCTTGACCCCAAAGACGAGGCCTTCCTGCGACTGCCAGGTTGGGGAGCTCTGAGACTGTGCCAACACAGGGCGGAATACATGGTTCCCTGCTCCACGCAGTCCCCGTTCCCTTACCTGTGTTCCGCACCCCTCCGCTGTGGCCAATGGATGCCGATCCTTGGGGATCCAGGAGTTCACGAAATGGGCATTCCCAGCCGCAATGGCGACCCCCAACAGCACATCTGGAAAGCCCTCCCCCACCCCGGCCAGGAGCCGACCCCCACTGCGAACGGAACCCCACCCCGCCCCGCGCCGCCAGGTTTCGCCCCGGCCCTGCCGGGCTCCCGGCAGGTTCCCAGCCACATTGGCGACCCCGGGGAGCACAACAGGGACCGACCCCCCACCCACAGCGAGCGGAATCTCGACCTGTGCAGCCCAGGTTTACCCCACCCTGGCTGCGCTCCCGGCGCATTTCCAGCCGCAGTGGCCATCTCCGAGAGCACAACTGGGAAGCCCTCCCCTACCCCCGCCAGGAGCCGACACCCGCCCTGTGCCGCCCGGGTTCGCCCCGCCCCTGCCGCGCTCCAGGGGCGCTGCCCACCTTCACCAGCGGCTCTCGGTGAGCCCCGTCCCCACGCCCGGTTCCAGGAGAGGCTCTCGGACCTCGCTGCTGCCACCAGGTCAAACATGAGGACAATACATACACCCCACAGAGACAATCCAAGCTGTCTATGATTTAGGGATAAAACGAGGACTACAGAAAGGCAAGATGACCTGACCTAGGAGGGCCATGATATTCTATAGAACCAGACAAAGTTGGTTACCAAGGAAACTTTTTTCCTTGGAACCCGGAAAGCTGGTTCTTTGCATATGCAATGACCAACAATTAGCTTGTTACCCAAGCCTGCCTTACTGCCACCCCCATCCCCCCACTCCCCAGAAGACTGGCTCAAAGAAATATTTTAAATCTCAGGCGGAAACCTGGAAGATGTCTTGTCTGTCTGTTTGGATTAAGGTATGTGTCAGTGTGAGCCTTGTGTTTTTTGATAATATTGCTCAAGTTCTGTGTTCTGATTTCACTGGTCTCAAGACAAGACAGCCCTTCCAAATCAAACTGCTGGAAATACACGAAAACATTGACCTAAATGAGTGTCAGAGTCCCGTGAACTGGGAACTAGTCAATATTAAATATCTAGTATTTTTGGTTTTGCTCCTCCATTATAGACATGTCTAAGAGTCAACAACATTAAGCACAACATGTTCATAGTGCCTAGGTTTCTTTTGAGGTAAAAATTGCTCTATTGTTATATGTGTCACAAGCTTGTCAGCAAGAAACTACCTGGAAACGACAACAACAAAAGTAAAAAATGTAAATGTGATATGACCTTTTAGACAAACTCTTTACAATAATTATACTCTAAAATATCTGCCTCTCATAGTCTTGATTGAAGGCAGAGGAGAAGGGGATGACAGAGGATACGATGGTTGGATGGCATCACTGACTCGATGGACATGAGTTTGAGCAAGCCCCTGGAGCTGGTGACGGACACGGAAGCGTGGCGTCCTTCAGGCCACGGGGTCCCAAAGAGTCAGACACGACTGAGCAACTGAACTGAACTGAACTAACAAACGTTTCTCCAGGTGTTTTGGTTACCCGAGTTTCTATCCTTGTGACGACAGTGTATTGAATAGCTAGGTCATTTCCAAATAAATCAAAGTTCTGAAACATTCACGACTTGAAAGGACCTCCCTTTTACACAGAAACAAAAGAGATTTTTGACTCTCCATGAATAGTGTCTGGCACCATCCTGACATGTTAAATGTAAGAAAGGTTTTGTTTTGTTTTGTTCTGTTCTTGGGGGTGGGGGGAGGGGGGCGGGCTATAGCCAATGCCAATATAAAAGTCAGTTCTTGGTTGCTGAAGGGAAATGTATGACTTGTTATTACAAGAAAGTATGTGGAATGCAATGGCACTTGAGGAAGGAAAACGAAGTAGTTCTGTCTTACAGGTGGCCGTTTCAGGATGGGAGAAGCAAAGGAATGGGTACAGAATGGGATAAGGAGGTTGTAGGGAAAGTGGAGCCCCAGAAAAGAGTTCTGTGCCTAGCACAAGTTTTCTTGAGATGTCGAACTGCCTTTGCTAATGGAGTTTAAGTTTCTTTACCTCTTAAGTGATCTCTTCTAGGTTGACCTAGAACAGAAATCTTTGGTTAGCTTTGGCTAAGTGGAGAAGTAGTGTTTCACGGTGACATATGTGATCCTTCCTGACTGTTTGCAGCCCTTTTGATATCGATGCACTGCTTCTGCTGCTGCTGCCGCCGCTGCTGCTGCTAAGTCGTTTCAGTCGTGTCCGACTCTGTGCGACCCCATAGACGGCAGCCCACGAGGCCCCGCAGTCCCTGGGGTTCTCTAGGCAAGAACACTGGAGTGGGTTGCCATTTCCTCCTCCCATGCATGAAAGTGAAAAGTGAACGTGAAGTCGCTCAGTGGTGTCCGACTCTTAGCGACCCCGTGGACTGCAGCCTACCAGGCTCCTCCATCCATGGGATTTTCCACGCAAGAGTACTGGAGTGGGGTGCCATTGCCTTCTCCCTTATCTATGCACAAGCCTGCCTAAATAATTGACTTCTAGCTAGCTTTGGGATGCCAATGACCATCCACCCTTACCAGGCAACAGAGAAGAGAAAAACACTTACCACAGGAGGTCCTGGTAAGGAACAAGGAACTAACAAGCTCCCGCCAACCAGGATTCTGCAGAGGTCAACAAGAGGTCAGTAAGAGATAGAAGACTGCAGTCCAGAGGTCCTAGCAACTTCCATCTTGCAGCAGAGACCCAGCATAGTCAAAACGAATTCAATGTTGCAAAAAATAAGTAAACAAATAAAGGACAGAAGTTCTTTGAACACATGACTGAGATTAGGGGTGAGGCAGTACATGTACGGTGCCCGGAAAATCTTAAAGTATGAGAAAGGAAAGAAATTAAAGATAACTATCAAGCTGTCTGAACTGATAAAAACGAAAGATTACACAGTTTTTTCTGTATATATTACCAGATAATAATCTGAAAAGGAATTAAAAAAAATTCCCTTTCAATAATGTCAACATGAATACAACACTTTGCCATGGATGTAACGAGGATGACAAGACTGGCACACTGGAACTTATACACCCTGGCTGAAAACTATCCTGAATACATGGACAGGTATTCCATAACAATGGAAAGACTTAAGATGGCAATACCATGGAATGCATCTTCAATCTGAAATGAAGATTTGATATGATTTGATCGCTCAGAGCTTTTGTGTCATCAATTGTTATTAAAGTATAAATGAGATAGAGAAAGCTGCTGACTTAGATTTGAGGCGGGGTGTACGCCCTGCTGGTCTCTAGCCAGATATTCTACAGGCACTAGCAGTCAGCTAAGGAAAGAAAGGCACTGTCTCAGGGAATGGCACCAGGCCCCTCCCCCACGACATGCCTTGAGGTCACATTGGCAGCAGATGAGTCATCCTGGGCCAAAAACTGATTGACATGAATCTTGAAGAAAGGCAGTATTCCAGGCAAATATATCATTTCCTTAACATAGATTAGGAGAACAAGGTACGAGGAAAACATACTGTTTTGTTCAAGTCGCTTCTGAGGCTATTGGGGGAACCGACCTGAATCCAGAGTCCAGCAGATATACATAGGATATTTACATCGCTTAAGACAAACATTTCCTCAGGAACAAATGCATTGCTTAGCTCAAGGTTTGTCTGCGAAATTCTTACACATCAGGAGATGGCTCCGAGCTGGGTTTCTACACACAAGAACATGAATGCAAAGGACAAGCCTGCACAGCCCATCTGCCCCCCTCCCCCACAGCCAGCAGCATTTCCAAGTGACCTCCTAAGGCCTTCCCCAAAATACAGGGGCACCTCTGGGTTTCCTGTTTCCCTCACTTCAAACACTTTTCTTAAAAAAAAAAAAAAATCCTGCATACTTCTTGATAGAATGCCACAGTGCAAGGAAAACAGGCCTTCAATACTTAAACCTCCCTGTGCCAAACACTTGGGGCTTGGTTTTGTTTTGTTTTGTTTTTTAATTACACCACCACATAATTTAAACTTTTTACAATTTCTAATTATTCAGTACCAAAACACCAAACTTTTATTGCACAAGGTCCCCATGAAAAGGCCCACGCGTCAGGACAGCCACAGATTCTGCCATGAAAGGGCAGCAAGGTGCCCTCCCCACTTCTTTGCTGCCTGGGCGGCCACCAGGGTTTGAAATCCATGCACCCTACTAACTTTCTAGGGTGCAATTCGCGGACCCTTCCCTTTCTCATCCTAGCAGGTGCTCCAGGGCCCGCTGGCCTACAAAGTGCCAGAAGCAGGGCTGGGCCAGCCGGCCAGAGTTCAGGGTTCTGTCCCTTGGACTTCCAGGGGACACTAGGCTGCTTGGGAAAACCGTGCAGACTGAGATTTTTCAGCAAAGGGGTGGAGCGGTAAAGGCCTTGACACCAAGGGCGAGGCCTTTCTGCAACTGCCAGGTTGGGGAGCTCCGAGAATGTGCCAACAGAGGGCGGAATACGTGGTTCCCTGCTCCAAGCAGTCCCAGTTCCCTGACCTGTGGCCCGCAGCCCTCCGCTGCACCCACTAGATGTGGATCCTTGGGGACACAGGAGCGTAGGAAATGGGCGTTCCTAGCCGCAGTGGCGACCCCGGAGAGCACAACTGGGACCGAACCCCCACCCACAGCCATCTAAATCTCGACCCGCGCAGCCCAGGTTTACCCCGCCCCGGGTGCGCTCCCGGCGCGTTTCCAGCCTCAGTGGCCACCACCGAGAGCACAACTGGGAAGCCCTCCCCCACCCCCGCCAGGAGCCGAACCCCGCCCCGCGCCACCCGGGTTCACCCCGCCCCTGCCGCACTCCCAGCGCGTTTCCAGCTGCAGTGGGGACACCCGAGAGCACAACTGTTACCGCCCCTCACCCCCTCCCTACCAGAACCCCGACCCGCGCCTCCCGGGATCGCCCCGCCCCTGGCGCGCTCCCGGGGCGTTGCCCACTTCCACCAGGGGCTCCCGGTGAGCCCCGTCCCCACGCCCGGTTCCAGGAGAGGCTCTCGGACCTCGCTACTGCCACCAGGTCAAACACGAGGACAATACATCCACCCCACAGAGACAATCCAAGCTGTCTATGATTTAGGGATAAAACGAGGACTACAGAAAGGAAAGATGTCCTGACCTAGGAGGGCCATGAGAGTCTATAGATCCAAAAAAAATTGGGTACCAAGGAAACTTTTTTCCTTGGAACCCGGAAAGCTGGTTCTTTGCATATGCAATGACCAACAATTAGCTTGTTACCCAAGCCTGCCTCGCTGCCACCCCCACTCCCCCCCCCCCCCACTTCCCAGGAAAACGGCTCAAAGAAATATTTTAAATTTCAGGCGGAAAACTGGAAGATGTCTTGTCTGTCTGTCTGGATTAAGGTATGTGTCAGTGTGAGCCTTGTGTTTTTTGATAATATTGCTCAAGTTCTGTGTTCTGATTTCAATGGTCTCAAGACAACGCAGCCCTTCCAAATCAAACTGCTGGAAATACAAGAAAACATTGACCTAAATGAATGTCAGAGTCCCGTGAACTGGGAACTAGTCAATATTAAATATCTAGTATTTTTGGTTTTGCTCCTCCACTATAGACATGTCTAAGAGTCAACAACATTAAGCACAACATGTTCATAGTGCCTAGGTTTCTTTTGAGGTAAAAATTGCTCTATTGTTATATGTGTCACAAGCTTGTCAGCAAGAAAGTACCTGGAAACAGCAACAACCAATGTAAAAAATGTAAATGTGATATGAGCTTTTAGATAAACTCTTAACAATAATTATACTCTAAAATAACTGCCTCTCATAGTCTTGATTGAAGGCAGAGGAGAAGGGGATGACAGAGGATAAGATGGTTGGATGGCATCACTGACTCGATGGACATGAGTTTGAGCAAGCCCCTGGAGTTGGTGATGGACACGGAAGCCTGGCGTCCTGCAGGCCAGGGGGTCCCAAAGAGTCAAACTCGACTGAGCAACTGAACTGAACTGAACTTACAATCGTTCCTCCAGGTGTTTTGGTTACCTGAGTTTCTATCCTGGTGCTAAACTAAGTGACGACAGTGTATTGAATAGCTAGGTCACTTCCAAATAAATGAAACTTCTTTAACATTCACGACTTGAAAGGACCTCCCTTTTACACAGAAACAAAAGAGATTTTTGACTCTGCATGAATAGTGACTGGCACCATCTGAACATATTAAATGTAAGAAAGCAATTTTTTTGTTTTGTTTTGTTTTGTTTTGTTCTGTTCTTGCAGGAAGCAGGGTGGGCGCTATTATCACTGATAGGTATGCTCACCAATCTATCAAATGCCAATATAAGAGTGAGTTCTTGGTTGCTGAAGGGAAATGTATGACTTGTTATTACAAGAATGTATGGAATGCAATCACACTTTAAGAAGGAAAACGAAGTAGTTCTGTCTTACAGGTGGCATTTTCAGGACGGGAGAAGCAAAGGAATGGGTACAGAATGGGATAAGGAGGTTGTAGGGAAAGTAGGCCCCCAGAAAAGAGTTTTGTGCCTAGCACAAGTTTTCTTGAGATGTTGAACTGCCTTTGCTAATGGAGTTTAAGTTTCTTTACCTCTTAAGTGATCTCTTCTAGGTTGACCTAGAACAGAAATCTTTCGTTAGCTTTGGCTAAGAGGAGAAGTATTGTTTCACGATGACATATGTGATCCTACCTGACTGTTCTCATCCCCTTTGATATCTATGCACTGCTGCTGCTGCTGCTGCAGCTGCTAAGTGGTTCAGTTGAGGCCGACCCTGTGCCACCCCATAGATGGCAGCTCACCAGGCCCCGCAGTCCCTGGGGTTCTCTAGGCAAGAACACTGGAGTGGGTTGCCATTTCCTCCTCCTATGCATGAAAGTGAAAAGTGAAAATGAAGTCACTCAGTGGTGTCCGACCCTTAGCCACCCCATGGACTGCAGTCTACCAGGCTCCTCCGTCCTTGGGATTTTCCAGGAGTGGGGTGCCATTGCCTTCTCCCATATCTATGCACAAGCCTGCCTAAATAATTGACTTCTAGCCAACTTTGGGATGCCCATGACCACCCACCCTTACCAGGCAACAGAGAAGAGAAAAACACTTACCACAGGAGGTTCTGATAAGGAACAAGGAACTAACAAGCTCCCACCTACCAGGAATCTGCAGAGGTCAACAAGAGGTCAGCAAGAGATGAGAGACTGCAGTCCAGAGGTCCTAGCTACTTCCATCTAGCAACAAACACCCAGCATAGTCAAAACGATTTCAATGTTAAAGAATAAATAAATAAATAAAAGGACAGAAGTTCTTTGAACACATGTCTGAATTTAGGGGTGAGGCATTACATATGTGTCCCAGGATAATCTTAAAGTGTCAGAAAGTAAAGAAATTAAAGACAACTATCAAGCTGTCCAAACTGATAAAAATGAATGATTACACAGTTTTATCTGTATACATTAGCATATAATAATCTGAAAAGGAATTTTAAAAAATTCCCTTTCAATAATATCAACATGAATAAAACACTTTGCCATGGATGTAACGAGGATGACAAGACTGGCACACTGGAAATTATACACCCTGGCTGAAAACTATCCTGAATACATGGACAGATATTCCATAACGATGGAAAGACTTAAGATGGCAATACCATGGAATGCATCTTCAATCTGAAATGAAGATTTGATATGATTTGATCGCTCAGAGCTTTTGTGTCATCAAGTGTTATTAAAGTATTAAAGAGATAGAGAAAGCTGCTGACTTAGACTCGAGGCGGGGTGGGGGTGGGTAGTAAGAGTACCCCCTGCTGGTCTTTAGCCAGATATTCTACAGGCACTAGCAGTCAGCTAAGGAAAGAAAGGAACTGTTTCAGGGAATGGCACCAGGCCTCTCCCCCACGACATGCATTGAGATAATATTGGCAGCAGGTGAATCATCCCGGGCCAAAACTTGATTGACATGAATCTTGAAGAAAGGCAGTATTCCAGGCAAATATATCATTTCCTTAACATAGATAAGGAGAACAAGCTAGGAGGAAAACATGCTGTTTTGTTCAAATCGCTTCTGAGCCTTTTGGGGGAACCGACCTGAAGCCAGAGTCTAGCGGAAATACATAGGATATTTACATCGCTTAAGACAAACATTTTCTTAGGAAAAAATGCATTGCTTAGCTCAAGGTTTGTCTGCGAAATTCTTACACATCAGGAGATGGCTCCGAGCTGGGTTTCCACACACAAGAACATCCATGCAAAGGACAAGCCTGCACAGCCCATCTGCCCCCCTCCCGCACAGCCAGCAGCATTTCCAAGTGACCTCCTAAGGCTTTCCCCAAAATACAGGGGCACCTCTGGGTTTCCTGTTTCCCTCACTTCGAACACTTTTCTTAAAAAAAAAAAATCCTGCACACTTCTTGATAGAATGCCACAGTGCAAGGAATACAGTCCTTCAATATTTAAACCTCCATTTGCAAAACACTTGGAGCTTGGTTTTGTTTTGTTTTGTTTTTTAATTACACCACCACATAATTTAAAGCTTTTACACGTTCTAATTATTCAGTTCCAAAACACCAAACTTTTATTGCACAGGGTCCTCATGAAAAGGCCCACGCAGCTGGACAACCACAGATTCTGCCATGAAAGGGCAGCAAGGTGCCCTCCCCCCTTCTTTGCTGCCTGGGCGGCCACCAGGGTTTGAAATCCATGCACCCTACTAAGTTTCTAGGGTGCAATCCATGGACCCTTCCCTTTCCCATCCCAGCAGGTGCTCAAGGGCCCGCTGGCTTACAAAGTGCCAGAAGCAGGGCTGGGCCAGATGGCCAGAGTTCAGTGTTCTGTCCCTTGGACTTCCAGCGGACACCAGGCTGCTTGGAAAAACCGCGCAGACTCAGATTTTTCAGCAGAGGGGTGGAGCGGTAAAGGCCTTGACCCCAAAGGCAAGGCCTTTCTGCGACCGCCAGGTTGGGGAGCTCCGAGAATGTGCCAACAGACGGCGGAATACTTGGTTCCCTGCTCCACGCAGTCCCAGTTCCCTTACCTGTGGTCCGCAGCCCTCCACTGCACCCATGGGATGGCGATCCTTGGGGACCCAGGAGCGGACGAAATGGGCGTTCCCAGCCGCAGTTGCAACCCCCGAGAGCGCAACTGGGAACCCCTCCCCATCCCCCCGTGAGCCGACCCCGCCCCGCTCCGCCAGGGTTAGCCCCGCCCCTGCCGCGCTCCCCGCGCGTTCCCAGCCGCAGTGGCGACCCCCGGGAGCACAACTGGGACCGACCCCCACCCAAAGCCATCTGAATCTTGACCCCCGCAGCCCGGGTTTACCCAGTCCCGGGTGCGCTCCCGGTGCGTTTTCAGCCTCAGTGTCCACCTCCGAGAGCACAACTGGGAAGCCCGCCCCCACCCCCGCCAGAAGCCGACCCCCGCCCCACGCCGCCCGCGTTCGCCCCGCCCCTGCACGGTCCAGGTACCTTCCCAGCTTCTAGCGTTCACGCCCGGGTAGGAGCAGGATGTAGGAGTATGGGAGATGTGTCTGGAGCCTGACAGCCTCAGCTCCGCTCTGGCCTGCCCTTTGGACCTAGGAGCCAGGCCAACTTGCAGAGGGCTTAGGGCCCCATTGTATGCAAACTACCAAGGCCTACCGCAAGGAGAGCTCTGTCCGAGGGAAGGGAAGCGCCCCAGGCTGCGTTCCCAATCTGTTGCTTGGCAATGCAGACTCAGCGGTAAACGGAGGGAATCAGGCTCTCTGTAGCCGCAGCTTCACACACAGGTGTGTCTCCGTAGGAATCAAGAAAGATCCTGACAGAGTGAGGTTCATTAGAGCTATACTAAAGAGCAAAGGCTTGTCCATGTGGTCTTGCCTTCCCCTGTGCCTTTGGGTCTCCAGGCTCGGCCCCAGCTCCGTGGAAACAACCCCTGAGAAAATATCTTCAAGATCCACTTTTCCCAGTGTCTGGGAACCGGGGTTCGTAGGAGGAGAGAAAAGCACGCCTCCATCGGGAACAAAAAGGCAGCCCACCTGCCTCTGTTTTGAAGCCTCTATTTGGAAGGAATGGGTTAGCTTCTCCTAAAGGAGACCTCCAGATCTGCTCAGAAGTCGGTAATTCCAGAGGCAGGGTACTGGTTCCTGACTGCCCTTTGCTAGCCTTGCAAAGATATTCCTAGATTCTAGAGTTATTTTCCATGAAGGAGCAGGCTTCGGGAATGTGTCAGACGGGACTGGCTCCTTATTGACCTCAGCTCAGCTATTGCCTTTCCATTCAAACTAGGACAAGGCCCTACTTTATGAAGGGTAAGGGTCTTCTTCTTTGCAAACTGCCAAGGGCTACAGCAATGAGACCTCTGTCAAGGTGAGGGAAGCCTAAGAGGATGGATTCTCAAGCAGGTGCTTTGCCACAAAGCATCAGCACCCCACGGAGAGAATCAAGCTCCCTGTGCACCAATGTTGGGAGTGTAGCTTCACACACAGAGTTGTCTCTACAGGAGCCAAGAATGTTCCTGAGAGATTAGGTTCACTAAACCTCTCCTACAGAGCATAGACCTGTCAATGTGGTTTTGCCTTCCCCTGTGAGTTGGGTCCTCGAGGTCCGCCACACCTCCGGGGAAACTGTCCCTGAGAAAAGATCTCCAGGAACCGCTTCGCCGAGGCTGGGAAATGCTGTTCACAGGAAGTAAGGCAAGCGAATCTCCTGCAGAGTAAAAGAGGCCTTACAGTCCCTGGAGGAGCAGGCTGCCAGAGTGTGTGAAACCTGACTGTTGCCTTACTGGCCTCAGCTCCGCCATTGCCTGTTCATCCGAGCTAGCACCCAGGCCTACTTGGAAAAGCGTTTGGGTGCAGATTTGTACAAAGTGCCAAGGGCTACAGCAGTGAGAATTCTCTCGGTGGTAAGGGAGAGCATTTTATGGATTCTCAAGCTGTTTTCTGAAAGTCAGCGTCAAAATGAACAGAGAGAATCAGGCTCTCCGTGCCCCTATGTTAGGTACGCAGCTTCACACACAGAGGTGTCTCTATAGGAGCCAAGAATGCTCCTGAGAGATGAGGTTCACTAGAGGTCTGCTACAGAGCATAGACCTGTCCATGTGGTCTTGCCTTCCCCTGTGCCTTTGGGCCCCGGGCTCGGCCCCAGCTCCGTGGAAACAACCCCTGAGAAAATATCTTCAAGATACGCTTTTCCCAGAGGCTGGGAACCGGGGTTCATAGGAGGAGAGAAAAGCAAGCCTCCATAGGGAACGAAAAGGCAGCCCACCTGCCTGTGTTTTGAAGCCTCTATTTGGAAGGAATGGGTTAGCTTCTCCTAAAGGAGACCTCCAGATCTGCTCAGAAGTCGGTAATTCCAGAGGCAGGGTACTGGTTCCTGACTGCCCTTTGCTAGCCTTGCAAAGATATTCCTAGATTCTAGAGTTATTTTCCATGAAGGAGCAGGTTTCGGGAATGTGTCAGATGGGACTGGCTCCTTATTGACCTCAGCTCAGCTATTGCCTTTCCATTCAAACTAGGACAAGGCCCTACTTTATGAAGGGTAAGGGTCTTCTTCTTTGCAAACTGCCAAGGGCTACAGCAATGAGACCTCTGTCAAGGTGAGGGAAGCCTAAGAGGATGGATTCTCAAGCAGGTGCTTTGCCACAAAGCATCAGCACCCCACGGAGAGAATCAAGCTCCCTGTGCACCAATGTTGGGAGTGTAGCTTCACACACAGAGTTGTCTCTACAGGAGCCAAGAATGTTCCTGAGAGATTAGGTTCACTAAACCTCTCCTACAGAGCATAGACCTGTCAAAGTGGTTTTGCCTTCCCCTGTGAGTTGGGTCCTCGAGGTCCGCCACACCTCCGGGGAAACTGTCCCTGAGAAAAGATCTCCAGGAACCGCTTCGCCGAGGCTGGGAAATGCTGTTCACAGGAAGTAAGGCAAGCGAATCTCCTGCAGAGTAAAAGAGGCCTTACAGTCCCTGGAGGAGCAGGCTGCCAGAGTGTGTGAAACCTGACTGCTGCCTTACTGGCCTCAGCTCCGCCATTGCCTGTTCATCCGAGCTAGCACCCAGGCCTACTTGGAAAAGCGTTTGGGTGCAGATTTTTACAAAGTGCCAAGGGCTACAGCAGTGAGAATTCTCTCGGTGGTAAGGGAGAGCATTTTATGGATTCTCAAGCTGTTTTCTGAAAGTCAGCGTCAAAATGAACAGAGAGAATCAGGCTCTCCGTGCCCCTATGTTAGGTACGCAGCTTCACACACAGAGGTGTCTCTATAGGAGCCAAGAATGCTCCTGAGAGATGAGGTTCACTAGAGGTCTGCTACAGAGCATAGACCTGTCCATGTGGTCTTGCCTTCCCCTGTGCCTTTGGGCCCCGGGCTCGGCCCCAGCTCCGTGGAAACAACCCCTGAGAAAATATCTTCAAGATACGCTTTTCCCAGAGGCTGGGAACTGGAGTTCATAGGAGGAGAGGAAAGCAAGCCTCCTTCGGGCACGAAAGGCAGCCAACCTGCCTGTGTTTTGAAGCCTCTATTTGGAAGGAATGGGTTAGCTTCTCCTAAAGGAGACTTCCAGATCTGCTCAGAAGTCGGTAATTCCAGAGGCAGGGTGCTGGTTCCTGACTGCCCTTTGCCAGCCTTTCAAAGACATTCCAAGATTCTAGAGTTATATTCCATGAAGGAGCAGGCTTCGCGAATGTGTCAGAGGGGACTGGCTCCTTATTGGCCTCAGCTCAGCTATTGCCTTTCCATTCAAACTAGGACAAGGGCCTACTTTATGAAGGGTAAGGGTCTTCTTCTTTGCAAACTGCCAAGGGCTACAGCAATGAGACCTCTGTCAAGGCGAGGGAAGCCTAAGAGGACGGATTCTCAAGCAGGTGCTTTACTACAAAGCATCAGCACCCCACGGAGAGAACCAAGATCACTGTTCCCCAATGTTGGGAGTGTAGCTTCACACACAGAGTTGTCCCTATAGGAGCCAAGAATGTTCCTGAGAGATTAGGTTCACTAAACCTCTCCTACAGAGCATAGACCTGTCCATGTGGTTTTTCCTTCCCCTGTGAGTTGGGTCCCCGAGGTCCGCCACACCTCCGGGGAAACTGTCCCTGAGAAAAGATCTCCAGGAACCGCTTCACTGAGGCTGGGAAACGCTGTTCACAGGAAGTAAGGCAAGCGAATCTCCTGCAGAGAAAAATAGTCCTTACTGTCCCTGGAGGAGCAGGCTGCCAGAGTGTGTGAAACCTGACTGTTGCCTTGCTGGCCTCAGTTCCACCATTGCCTGTTCCTCCGAACTAGGACCCAGGCCTATTTGGAGAAGCATTTGGGTGCGGATTTCTACAAAGTGCCAAGGGCTACAGCAGTGAGAATTCTCTCAGCGGTAAGGGAGAGCATTTTATGGATTCTCAAGCTGTTTTCTGAACGACAGGGTCAAAATGAACTGAGAAAATCAGGCTCTCTGTGCCCCTATGTTAGGTACGCAGCTTCACACACAGAAGTGTCTCTATAGGAGCCAAGAATGTTCCTGAGAGATGAGGTTCACTAGAAGTCTGCTACAGAGCATAGACCTGTCCATATGGTTTTGCCTTGCCCTGTGAGTTGGGTCCCTGAGGTCCGCCCCAGCTCAGGGGAAGGAGGCCCTGAGAAAAGATCTCCAGGGACCGCTATTCCCTCAGGCTGGCAAACGCAGTTCACAGGAGGTAACACAAGCGAGCCTCCTGCAAGGCACAACAGGCCTTAGTGTCCCTGGACGATCAGGCTGCCAGAGTGTGTGAGACCTGACTGGTGCCTTACTGGCCTCAGCTCCGCCATTGCATGTTCCTCCGAACTAGGACCCAGGCCTACTAGGAGAAGGGTTTGGGTATGGATTTCTAAATACTGCCAAGGGGTATAGCAATGAGAACTGTGTCACGGGTAAGGAAGAGCATTGTATGGATTTTCAAGCTGTTGTTTGAACGACAGCTTCAAAGCTGCACAGAGAGAATCAGGCTCTCTGTGCCCCCATGTTGGGTACGCACCTTCGCACACAGGGGTGTCTCCATATGAATCAAGAAAGTTCGTGACAGAGTGAAGTTCACTAGGGCTCTCCTAGAGAGCAAAGACTTGTCCATGTGGTTTTTCTTCCCCTGTTAATTTGGGTCTCCAGGCTTAGCCCCAGCTCCGTGGAAACAACCCCTGAGAAAAGATCTTCAAGATCCGCTTTTCCCAGAGCCTGGGAAGCTGGGTTCATAGGAGGCAGGAAAATCAAGCCTCCTTCGGGCACGAAGAGGCAGCCGACCGGCCTGTTTTTGGAAGTCTCAATATGGAAGGAATGAGTTAGATTCTCCTAAAGGAGACCTCCAGATCTGCTCAGAAATCGGTAATTCCAGAGGCAGGGTGCAGGCTCCTGACTGCCCTTTGCCAGCCTTGCAGAGACATTCCTAGATTCCAGCGTTATTTTCCATGAAGGAGCAGGCTTCGGGAATATGTCAGACTTGACTGGCGCCTTATTGGCCTCAGCTCAGCTCTTGCCTTTCCTTTCAAACTAGGACAAGGGCCCACTTTATGAAAGGTAAGGGTCCTCTTCTTTCCAAACTGCCAAGGGCTACAGCAATGAGACCTCTGTCAAGGCGAGGGAAGCGTAAGCTGATGGATTCTCAAGCAGGTGCTTTGCCACAAAGCATCAGCACCCCACGGAAAGAATCTGGCTCCCTTTGCCCCTACGTTGCGTGTGTAGCTACACACACAGAGGTGTCTCGATAGGAGCCAAGAATGTTCCTGAGAGAGGAGGTTCACTGTTGGGGGCCAGAGTGAGACACTCCGCCCATGGCAAAGGTCATGAGGAAGGAGGCTCGACATATGCAAAGGTGGGATCAAGCCTCAGGAGTCCCCCTGGAAATCCTCGAGCATCTACCCCCATAACCAGAGCCTGCCTACCTTACTACTTTGTGCTCTCACCTACACCTCTGACTTTACGGGGGGCTGTCCCCCACCACCTCTTTCGGAGAAGGAGTTAACCTAGAGCTCCAGTTGATAAAAACCCCTGGGTGTGACAAGAGTGTTTTAACCTACAAACTCCTCTGAAGGTTCTCTAGCCTGCCTGACAGGCTTGTCCGGCCACATGTGATTGCTCACAGCCTCCCAACCATGAGAGGCACGAGATGCTTTAAACCTTCTAAAAACAGGTTCCTTAGAAAAGTTAGAAAATTATTAGTATAAGTATAATGGGCTGATTAGAAATCATATTGGTGAAGGGTTTTTCATTTGTTGAGCTGATGTTTACTGCTAAGTCTCCACATCCCCTGCCCTTATACACATTAATGAATATATAGAAGAAATAAGTATTAACCTTTGATATAAATCACATTAGACCTTAGGCTAAGTAAATTCTTTCCTTAACTAAAACCCACTACACCCTCACCCTATAGGAATGTAACTTTATTTGGGTGGCGTCTGTTTTAAGAATAATCACCCCTGGAGAAATAAGTGTCCTGGTTGACTGACCGCTGTCACAAGGAGAGGGTCGTAAATTGTCAGCAGGCCCCCCGGCCAGAAGATGATGTAACACCCCTAAGACCTCTGTATACTTTTGTATGAAGCACCTGACTTTGATAAAAGTCAGGACTGCTGATCCCCCGTGACTTTTGCATAACATCTCAGTGTATAAAAGCAGACCATGGAAAATAAAGAATTGGGATCAGTTTCTCGAAATACTGGTCTCCCCATGTCTCTCTCTCTCTCTCACTCTGGTTGAGTCTCCATCTGGAGCGCGGAACCCACCAAGCTTACTAATTTTGCCTGGGCTTCTAAGATCCGACCGGGGAGGCCTCAGTGTCTCCTCTCCTTCGGGAGAACGGAAGGACGCCTGCGGCCTACGTAAGTGGTGCAAGCTTCTTGTCTTGAAGTTTTATTGGTCCCCCGCGTAAACCAAGCTACTCAGCCTCTTTTCTCCACTGAATTTTCCTACTGAGCTATCCTCATTTTATTACTCTTTATATCCTTAATTAACGTTTAATTAAGCAGTTGTTCCCTGACCCTCGCCTACGCCGTCTCTGCTTCGAATACCCTGGATCAGCTGGGGCTGGACCCCGGCAGTTCACTAGAGATCTCCTACAGAGCATAGACCTGTCCATTTGGTTTTGCCTTCCCCTGTGAGTTGGGTCCCCGAGGTCCGCCCCAACTCCGGGGAAACAGCCCCTGAGAAAAGATCTCCAGGAACTGCTTTCCGCCCAGGCTGGGAAACGCTGTTCACAGGAAGTAAGGCAAGCGAGCCTCCTGAAGGGAAATAGAGGCCTTACTGTCCCTGGAGGAGCAGGCTGCCAGAGTGTGTGACACCTGACTGGTGCCTTACTGGCCTCAGCTCTGCTATTGCATGTTCATCTGAACTTGAACCCAGGCCTACTTGGAGAAGTGTTTGTGTGCCGATTTCCAGAAACTGTGAAGGGCTACAGCAATGATAACTCTCTCAGTGGTAAGGGAGAGCATTGTGTGGATTCTCAATTTGTTGTTTGAACGACAGCGTCAAAGCTGCACAGAGAGAATCAGGTCTCTGTGTCTCTATGTTGGCTATGCAGCTTCCCACACAGAGATGTCCCCGTTGGAGCCAAGAACATTCCGCATAGACTGAGGTTCACTAGAGCACTCCTAGAGAGCAAAGACTTATCCATGCGGTTTTCCCTTCCCCTGTGCGTGTGGGTCTCCGGGATCGGCCCCTGCTCCGTGGAAACAGCCTCTCAGAAAAGATCTCCAAGAACCTCTTATCCCCCAGGCTGGGAAGCGGAGTTCGCAGGAGGTGGGATAAGCAAGCTTCCTTCGGCAAGAAGAGACAGCCAACCGGCCTGTGTTTGGAAGCCTATATTTGCAAGGAATGGGTTAGTTTCTCCTGACCGAGACCGCCAGATGTGCTGAGAAGATAGAAATTCCAGAGGCAGGGTCGAGGTTCCTGACTGCCCTTTGCCAGCCTTGCAAAGACATTCCCAGATTCTAACGTTATTTTCCATGAAGGAGCAGGCATCGGGAATATGTCAGACTTGACTGGCGCCTTACTGGCCTCAGCTCAGCTACTGCCTTTCCATTCAAACAAGGACAAGGGCCTACTTGGTGAAGGGTAAGGGTCTGCTTCTTTCCAAACTGCCAAGGACTACAGCAATGAGACCTCTGTCAAGGTGAGGGAAGCCTATGCGGATGGATTCTTAGCAGGTGCTTTGCCACAAAGCATCAGCACCCACGGAGAGAATCAGACTCCCTTTGCCACTATGTTGGGTGTGTAGCTTCATGCACAGAGGTGTCTCTGTAGAAGCCAAGAATGTTCCTGAGAGATGAGGTTCACTAGAGCTCTCCTACAGAGCATAGACCTGTCCATGTGGTTTTGTCTTCCCCTGTGAGTTGGGCCCCCGAGGTCCGACCCAGCTCCAGGGAAACAGCCCCTGAGAAAAAATCTCCAGGAACAGCTTTGCGCCCAGGCTGGGAAATGCAGTTCACAGGAGGCAAGGCAAGCGAGCCTCCTGCAGCGAAAAAGAGGCCTTACTGCTCCTGGACGATCAGGCTGCAAGAGTGTGTGAGACCTCACATGTGCCTTACTGGCCTCAGCTCCGCCGTTGCCTGTTGTTCCGAGCTAGGACCCAGGCCTACTTGGAGAAGGGTTAGGGTGCGGATTTCTACAAACTGTCAAGGACGACAGCAATGAGAATTCTCTTAGCAGTAAGGGAGAGCATTGTATGGATTCTCAAGCTGTTGTTTGAATGACAGCTTCAAAGCTACACAGAGAGAATCAGGCTCTCTGTTCCCCTATTTTGGCTGTGCAGCTTCACACACAGAATTTGACTCTGTTGGAGCCAGAAATATTCCTGAAAGACTTAGGCTCACCAAAGCTGTCCTCCAGAGCAAAGACATTGGATGCGGTTTTGCCTTCCCTTGTCAGTATGGGTCCCCTAGCTTGGCCCCAGCTCTGGGGATACAGCCTCTGAAAAAAATCTTCCAAGAAGCGATTTTTCCTCCAGGCTGTTAAGCAGAATTCGCAGTTTGCAAGTTAAGGAAGCCTGCTTCGTGGAAGAGCAAGCAGCCAAAGCCTGTATTTGAAAGGAATGGGTTAGCTTGTACAGCAGGAGAACCTCAGATCTGCTCAGGGGGCTGAAATACTAGAGTCAGGGTCGAGGTTCTCCCTTGTCCTTTGCGCACCTTGCAAAGACATTCCTAGCTTCTAGCGTTAGTGTCCCTGTAGTAGCAGGCTGCAGGAGCGTGTGATAAATGACTGCCGCGTTCCTGTCCTCAGCTCCGCTATTGACTTTCTATTCGAACTAGAACCCAGGCCTACTTTGAGAGGGGTTAGAGTCCAGTGTTTCCAAACTGCCAAGGGCTACGGCAATGCGAGCTCTGTCAGAGGTAAGAAAAGAGCAATTGGTTGGATTCTTCAGCTGCTGCGTGGCTGCACAGATTCCGAGCCGCATGGAGAGCATGAGGCTCCTTGTGGCCCTATTTTGGGTACGCAGCAACATGCACACAGAGTGTCTGTGTTCACTTATGTACAGGCTTATGTACACTAGAGCTCTCCTACAGAGCAAAGACCACTCAGTGGGCTCCAAGAGATACCTGTCGCGACTCGAGAAGAGAGTGGAGTCCTTTGCTTCCCCTCGAGATGAGGCCTGACTCCCCGGGTGAGTATGGAATGCAACCCCAAATCCCTGTCGCCTATGGAGAGGAACATTAAGTCCTGGATACAAGCCTAGATGAGGTCTAGTTTGCCCTTCAGTGAAAGGAGCCCAACCCCCAGCTCTCCCTGGCAACTCGAATGGAAGATTGGACTTCCTGGGCCAACACAAGAGGAAGCCTGAATTCCCCGTCGTAACTCAAGAATCCCACCGCAACTCGAGAAAAACCACGTGCTTCCCTCGTCATCGCAAGATGAGGCCCTTTGTCCGCTACAGCATCTCAAGAGAAGTCCCGCGTTCCATCCTGAAGTGCGAAACGGTACTTGGCACCCTTGATGCGACCCCAAAAGTTCCGCGACATACCAGACTCACTCAAGGGGAACACCGAGGTTCCCGGCACCACTTCATCTGAGCCCCTTCTCCTCTCCTGATTGCGACAGGAGGGTCGACTCCCCTTCTCTGTCTGCAAGGGGTTCCCGACCTTCCGGGCGCACCTCAGGATGAGGCCGGTCTCATGAGGAAGTTCGAGACGTAGCCTCGTGGGTGGTGCCACATGCCGAAAGACCCCAATTTCACGGTCCACTCTTGAAAAGAACCCGATGCCAGCACACCTCTTTGAAGGAAAACCTGTGGATGAAGGCACAACACGAAGGGGCACTGACACCCGCGTGCATCGTCCAGAAAAACCCGCAGGTCCCACAGACATTTCGAAAAGTGGCGTGTCACCCTGTAAACAACTCGAAAGGCAAACGAAGGTCCATTCCTCAACAGAAGACTAGGTGTGACTCTCTTGTCCCTACTCTGCAGGGACCATGGGATCCGAGTCAGAAACGGAGAGGAAGCCTGAGGTTCCTGCGTCCACTCGAGATGAGGCCCTCTTCCATTGCACCACACCCAGTGGAGTCCCGAGAGGCCCATACCAACTCCACAGTATCACTGAGTTGTCAGAGGCACAATGAGAAGCTCCCTGAGGTCACAGGCACAAGTCGAGGGAACCCTGGGTTTTCTGCCGCGACTCGAGAAAGACCTCGAGAGTGCTTCAAAATGTCTTGAGTCGCGATTCCCCTACAATGACTCGAGCGCCATGACACGCTCCCCCTCGCCACGCGTATGGAGACCTGACTTCCCTGGCGCCGTACAAGAGGCTCCCTGAGATCCTCGTCGTGCCTCGGGAGAAAACCCCCACGGGCGCCGCAGCTCGAGGAAACCCCTGAGACGCCCCCGTCCTCGCGAGCTGAGGGCCTTCTTTTCCTGCATGGCCTGGAGAGCAATCCCGGGTCCTCTCTCCAAACGGAAGAGGAGGCTGGACTCCCTTGAGGCCGCTCAGGGGGCTCCAAGAGACCCGCGTCGCGACTCGAGAGGACAGCGGAGTCCTTGGCTTCCCCTCGAGACGAGGCCTGACTCCCCGGGGGAGCCTGGAATGCAACCCCGAGATCCCTGCCTTCCCTGGAGAGGAATATTAGGTCCCGGACACACGCCTAGGTGAGGTATCTTCGGCCCTGCAGTGACTCGAGCGCAACCCCCAGCTTTCCCTCGCAACCCGAGGGGAAGATTGGGCGTCCCAGGGCCAACCCAAGGGGAAGGCTGAGATCCCCGTCGTAACTCGAGAATCCCGCCGCAACTCGAGAAAAACCACGTGGTTCCCACCTCTTGGCAAGATGAGGCCCTTGCCCGCCACGGCGTCTCAAGGGAAGTCCCCTGTTCCGCCCTGAAGGGCGAAACGGTCCCTGACAGCCTTCCTGCGACCCCCAAAAGTCCCCCGACACGCCGGGTTCCCTCGAGGGGAACACCGAGGGTCCCGGCACCGCTTCCTCTGAGCCCCTTCTCCCCTCCTGATCGCGACAGGAGAGGCGATTCCCCTGCGTGGTCTGGAAGGGGTTCCCGGCCTTCGCGGCGCACCTCAGGATGAGGCCGGTCTCACGAGGAAATTCGAGACGAGCCACGTGGGTGGGGCCACATGCCGAACGCCCCCGATTCCCCGGTCCGCCCTTGAGAAGGACCCGAGGCCCGGACCCCTCTTCGAAGGCCACCCTGTGGGTGAAGGCACAAGACGAAGGGGCACTGCCACCCCCATGCATCGTCCGCAAAGACCCGCGGGTTCCACACACAGCTCGACGAGGGGCCTGAGACCCCCTGAGCAACTCGAGAGGCCAGCGGGGTTCCCTTCCTCAGACAAGACGAGGCCTGACTCTCCTGTCCCAACTCTGCAGGGACCCTGCGGTCGGAGTCCGAAACGGAGAGGAAGCCTGAGGTTCCTGCCTCCCCTCGAGGTGAGGCCCTCTTCCGTTGCGCCAGACCCAGCGGAGTCCCGAGGGGCCCCGCCACCTCCACAGGATTCCTCGCCTCTCAGAGGCACCCTGGGAAGTTCCCTAAGGTCCCCGGCAGAAGGCAAGGGACACGAGGGTTTCCCGCCGCCCCCCGAGGAAGACCTCGAGAGTCCTTCTTCAAGGCGTCTCGAGGCCCTAGTCCCCTCCCGTGACTCGAGAGCCAGGACGCGCTCCCCCTCGCCACGCGCATGGAGACCTGACTTCCCTGGCGCCCCACGAGAGGCTGCCTGATATCCTCGTCGTGCCTCGGGAGAAAACCCCCACGGGCGCCGCAGCTCGAGGAAACCCCTGAGACGCCCCCGTCCTCACGAGCTGAGGGCCTTCTTTTCCTGCATGGCCTGGAGAGCAATCCCGGGTCCTCTCTCCAAACGGAAGAGGAGGCTGGACTCCCTTGAGGCCGCTCAGGGGGCTCCAAGAGACCCGCGTCGCGACTCGAGAGGACAGCGGAGTCCTTGGCTTCCCCTCGAGACGAGGCCTGACTCCCCGGGGGAGCCTGGAATGCAACCCCGAGATCCCTGCCTTCCCTGGAGAGGAATATTAGGTCCCGGACACACGCCTAGGTGAGGTATCTTCGGCCCTGCAGTGACTCGAGCGCAACCCCCAGCTTTCCCTCGCAACCCGAGGGGAAGATTGGGCTTCCCAGGGCCAATCCAAGGGGAAGGCTGAGATCCCCGTCGTAACTCGAGAATCCCGCCGCAACTCGAGAAAAACCACGTGGTTCCCACCTCTTGCCAAGATGAGGCCCTTGCCCGCCATGGCGTCTCAAGGGAAGACCCCTGTTCCGCCCTGAAGGGAGAAACGGTCCCTGACAGCCTTCCTGCGACCCCCAAAAGTCCCCCGACACGCCGGGTTCCCTCGAGGGGAACACCGAGGGTCCCGGCACCGCTTCCTCTGAGCCCCTTCTCCCCTCCTGATCGCGACAGGAGAGGCGATTCCCCTGCGTGGTCTGGAAGGGGTTCCCGGCCTTCCCGGCGCACATCAGGATGAGGCCGGTCTCACGAGGAAATTCGAGACGAGCCACGTGGGTGGGGCCACATGCCGAACGCCCCCGTTCCCCGGTCCGCCCTTGAGAAGGACCCGAGGCCCGGACCCCTCTGCGAAGGCCACCCTGTGGGTGAAGGCACAACACGAAGGGGCACTGCCACCCCCGTGCATCGTCCGCAAAGACCCGCGGGTTCCACACACAGCTCGACGAGGGGCCTGAGACCCCCTGAGCAACTCGAGAGGCCAGCGGGGTTCCCTTCCTCATACAAGACGAGGCCTGACTCTCCTGTCCCAACTCTGCAGGGACCCTGCGGGCGGAGTCCGAAACGGAGAGGAAGCCTGAGGTTCCTGCCTCCCCTCGAGGTGAGACCCTCTTCCGTTGCGCCAGACCCAGCGGAGTCCCGAGGGGCCCCGCCACCTCCACAGGATCACTCGCCTCTCAGAGGCACCCTGGGAAGTTCCCTAAGGTCCCCGGCAGAAGGCGAGGGACACGAGGGTTTCCCGCCGCCCCCCAAGAAAGACCTCGAGAGTCCTTCTTCAACGCGTCTCGAGGCCCTAGTCCCCTCCCGTGACTCGAGAGCCAGGACGCGCTCCCCCTCGCCACGCGCATGGAGACCTGACTTCCCTGGCGCCGCACGAGAGGCTCCCTGAGATCCTCGTCGTGCCTCGGGAGAAAACCCCCACGGGCGCCGCAGCTCGAGGAAACCCCTGAGACGCCCCGTCCTCGCGAGCTGAGGGCCTTCTTTTCCTGCATGGCCTGGAGAGCAATCCCGGGTCCTCTCTCCAAACGGAAGAGGAGGCTGGACTCCCTTGAGGCCGCTCAGGGTGCTCCAAGAGACCCGTGTCGCGACTCGAGAGGAGAGCGGAGTCCTTGGCTTCCCCTCGAGACGAGGCCTGACTCCCCGGGGGAGCCTGGAATGCAACCCCGAGATCCCTGCCTTCCCTGGAGAGGAATATTAGGTCCCGGACACACGCCTAGGTGAGGTCTCTTCGGCCCTGCAGTGACTCGAGTGCAACCCCCAGCTTTCCCTCGCAACCCGAGGATAAGATTGGGCTTCCCAGGGCCAACCCAAGGGGAAGGCTGAGATCCCCGTCGTAACTCGAGAATCCCGCCGCAACTCGAGAAAAAACACGTGGTTCCCACCTCTTGGCAAGATGAGGCCCTTGCCCGCCACGGCGTCTCAAGGGAAGTCCCCTGTTCCGCCCTGAAGGGCGAAACGGTCCCTGACAGCCTTCCTGCGACCCCCAAAAGTCCTCCGACACGCCGGGTTCCCCCGAGGGGAACACCGAGGGTCCCGGCACCGCTTCCTCTGAGCCCCTTCTCCCCTCCTGATCGCGACAGGAGAGGCGATTCCCCTGCGTGGTCTGGAAGGGGTTCCCGGCCTTCCCGGCGCACCTTAGGATGAGGCCGGTCTCACGAAGAAATTCGAGAGAAGCCACGTGGGTGGGGCCACATGCCGAACGCCCCCGATTCCCCGGTCCGCTCTTGAGAAGGACCCGAGGCCCGGACCCCTCTTCGAAGGCAACCCTGTGGGTGAAGGCCCAACACGAAGGGGCACTGCCACCCCCGTGCATCGTCCGCAAAGACCCGCGGGTTCCACACACAGCTCGACGAGGGGCCTGAGACCCCCTGAGCAACTCGAGAGGCCAGCGGAGTTCCCTTCCTCAGACAAGACGAGGCCTGACTCTCCTGTCCCAACTCTGCAGGGACCCTGCGGTCGGAGTCCGAAACGGAGAGGAATCCTGAGGTTCCTCTCTCCCCTCCAGGTGAGGCCCTCTTCCATTGCACCAAACCCAGATGAGTCGCGAGAGGCCCCTCCCAACTACACAGTATCCCTGAATTCTCAGAAGCACCTTGAGAATCTACCTGAGGTCACCGGCTCAAGTCCAGGGAACCCAGGGTTTCCTGCTGCGACCCGAGAAAGTCCTTGAGAGTCCTTCGGCGCGTCTTGAGGCCCGATTCCCCTACCATGACTCGAGAGTAAAGACCCGCTCCACATCGCCATGCGCATGGAGACCTGACTTCCCTGACTCCTGAAGAGAGTCTCCCTGAGCTCCCCGTCGTACCTCTTCGGAAACCCCATTCAGGCACCGCAGCTCGAGAAAACCCACGATACGCCCCCGTCATCACGAGATGAGGGACTTGTTTCCTGCCTGGCATGGAGAGCAAAACAGAGTCCTCTCTCCAGACTCCACAGGAGGCTTGACTCTCTTTAGGCCTCTCAGTTGGCTCCAAGAGATACCTGTCAGGACCTGAAGGGAGAGCAGAGTCCTTTGCTTCCCCTCGAGACGAGGCCTGACTCCCCGTGTGAGTCTGGAATGCAACCCCGAGTTCCTGTCACACCTTGGGAGGAAAACTCGGTCCTGGACACAAGCCTAGATGAGGTCTATTTTGCACTGCAGTTACTAGAGAGCAATCGCCAGCTCTCCCTCGCAAATCAAATTGAAGATTGGACTTCCCTGGGCCAATACAATTGGAAGCCTGAATTCGACATCGTAACTCGAGAATCCCGCCGAAACTCGAGAAAATCCACGTGGTTCCCCCATCAGCGCTAGATGAGGCCCTTGCCCGCTACAGCGACTCAAGAGAAGTCCCACTTTCTGTCTTGAAGTGCGAAACGGTACTTGGCACCCTTGATGCAATCTCAAAATTCCCCGACATACCGGTCTCACTCGAAAGGAACACCGAGGTTCCCGGAACCACTTCATTTGAGCTCCTTCTCCCCTCGTGATCGCGACAGGAGTGTCGATTCCCCTGCTATGTCTGGAAGGGGTTCCCGACCTTTCCAGCGCGCCTAAGGATGAGGCAGGTCTCACGAGGAAATTCGAGACATAGCCTCGTGGGTGGTGCCACAAGCCGAAAGACCCCGATTTCCCGGTCTGCTCTTGATAAGAACGTGATGCCCTGACACCTTTACGAAGGAAAACCTGTGGATGAAAGCACAACACGAAGGGGCACTGACACCCCCGTGCATCGTCCAGAAAAACCTGCAGGTTACAAACACAGTTCAACAAGTGGTCTGTCACCCCGTGAACAACTCGACAGGCAAGTGGAGTTCCATTCCTCCACACAAGACGAGACCTGATTTTCTGTACCAACTCTGCAGGGAAACTGCGATCCGAGTCAGTACCAGCGACAGGAAACCCAGGAGAGGAAACATGAGGTTCCTGCCTCCACTCGAGATGAGGCTCTCATCCATTGCACCAAACCCAGTGGAGTCCAGAGAGGCCCCTCCCAACTCCACAGTACCCCTGACTTCTCAGAGGCACCCGGAGAAGCTCCATGAGGTCACCGGCACATGTCGAGGGAACCCAGGGTTTCCTGCCACAATGGGAAAAAGACCTCGAGAGTCCTACTTCAACGTGTCTTGAAGACCGAATCTGCTTCCATGGCTCTCTAGAAATGACACGCACCCCCTCGCCACGCACATGGAGACCTGACTTCCCTGGCGCCATAAGAGAGGCTCCCTGAGCTCCCTGTCGTACCTCGTGAGAAACCCCACACTGACGCCGCAGCTTGAGAAAACTCACCATACGCCCCTGTCATCACGAGATGAGGGCCTTCTTTTCCTGCATGACCTGGAGAGGAATCCCGAATCCTCTTTCCAAACTCCACAGGAGGCTTGACTCCCTTTAGGCCACTTAGTGGGCTCCAAGAGATACCCGTCGCGACTCGAGAGGAGAATTGAGTCCTTTGCTTCCCCTCGAGACAAGGCCTGACTCACCAGGTGGGTCTGGAATGCAACCCCGAGATCCCTGTCTCCCCTGGAGAGGAACATTAGGTCCTGGAAACAAGCCTAGATGAGGTCTCTTTTGCCCTTCTGTAACTCGAGAGCAATCTCCCGCTCTCCCTGACAACTCCAATGGAAGATTGGACTTCCCTGGGCCAACACAAGAGGAAGCCTGAATTCCCCTTCGTAACTCGAGAATCCCGCCGCAACTCGAGAAAAAGCACTTGGTTCCCTCGTCATCACAAGATGAGGCCCTTGCCCGCTACAGCTTCTCAAGAAAAGTCCCACGTTCCGTCTTGAAGTGCAAAACGATACTTGACACCCTTGATGTGACCCCAAAAGTTCCCCAAAATATCGGTCTCACTTGAGGTGAACACCGAGGTTCCCGGCACCAGTTTATCTGAGCCCCTTCTCCCCTGCTGTTCGTGATAGGAGGGTCACTTCCCCTGCTTTGTTTGTAAGGGGTTCCTGACCTTCACGGGGCACTTCAGGATGAGGCCAGTCTCACGAGGAAATTCGAGACGTAGCTTGCGGTGGTACCACATGCCTAAAGACTATGATTTCCCGGTACGCTCTTGATAAGAACCCGATTCCTGGACACCTCTTCGAAGGCAACCCTGTGGATGAAGGCACAACACAAAGGGGCACTGACACCCTCGTGCATCGTCCGGAAAAACCCGCAGGTTCCACATACAGCTAAACAAGTGGCTTGTCACCCCTGAAGAACTCGAGAGGCAAGTGGGGTTTCATTCCTCTACACAAGACGATGCCTGACTCTCCTGTCCCAACTCTGCAGGGACTTTGCGATCCGAATCAGACCAGCGCCAGTGAAGTCACGAGAGGAACGCTGAGGTTCCTGCCTTCACTCGAGATTAGGACCTCTTCCATTGCACGAAACCCAGTGGAGTCCCGAGAGACGCGTCCCAGCTCCACAGTATCCCTGACTTCTCAGAGGCACCCTGAGAAGCTCCCTGAAGTCACCAGCACAATTCGAGTGAGCCCAGGGTTTACTGCCGCCACCATAGAAAGAACTCAAGAGTCCTTCTTCAACGCATTTTGAGGCCTGATTCTCCTACCATGACTCGAGGGCAATGACGCGCTCCCTCTGCTACACTCATGAAGCCCTGACTTCCCTGGCGCCACACGAGAGGCTCCCTGAGCTCCCCGTCATACCTCGTGAGAAACCAAACACTGGCGCCACAGATAGAGAAAACCCACGAGACGCCCCCATTTTCGCGACATGACGGCCTTCTTTTCTAGCATGGCCTGGAGAGCAATCCCGAGTCCTCTCTCCAAACTCCACAGTAGGCTTGACTCCCTTTTGGTCGCTCAGTGGACTCCAAGACATACCGGTCGCGACTCGAGAGGAGAGCGGAGTCTTTTCCTTCCCCTCGAGGCGAGGCCTGACTCCTCGGGTGTGTCTGATATGTGAACCGGAGATCCCTGTCGCCCCTGGAGAGAAACATTAGGTCCTGGACACAAGCCTAGATGAGGTCTCTTTTTTCCTGCAGTGACTCGAGAGCAATCCCCAACTCTCCCTCGCAACTCGAATGGAAGACTGGACTTCCCTGGGCCAACAGAAGAGGAAGCCTGAATTTCCCGTTGTAACTCAAGAATCCCGCCACAACTCGAGAAAAACCACGTCGTTCCCTCTTCATCGCAAGATGCGGCCATTGCCGCTACAGCGTCTCAAAAGAAGTCTTACGTTCCATCTTGAAGTGCGATACGGTACTTGGCACCTTTGATGCGACCCCAAGAGTTCCCCAACACACTGGTCTCACTGGAGGGGAACACCGAGGTTCCCGGCATCACCTCATCTGTGCCCCTTCTCCCCTCCTGATCGAGACAGGAGGGTCGATTCCCCTGCTTTGTCTGCAAGGGGTTCCGACCTTCCCGGCACACCTCAGGATGAGGCCGGTCTCACGAGGAAATTCGAGACGTAGCCTGGTGGGTGGTGCCACATGCGGAAAGACCCCGATTTCCCGGTCCGCTCTTAATAAGAACCCGATGCCAGGACACCTCTTCGAAAGCAAACCTGTGGATGAATGCACAACACGAAGGGGTACTGACATCCCCATGCATAGTACGGAAAATCACGCAGATTCCAAACACAGATCGACAAGTGTCCTGTCATCCCTTGAAGAACTAGAGAGGCATGCGGAGTTCCGTTCCTCCACACAAGAGAAGGCCTGACTCTCCTTTCCCAACTCTGCAGGGACCGTGCGATCGGAGTCAGAAATGTAGATGAAACCTGACGTTCCTGCATCAACTCGAAATGAGGCCCTCTTCCATTGCGCCATACCCAGTGGAGTCCCGAGAGGCCCCTAAAACTCCACAGTATCCCTGATTCTCAGAGGCACCCTCAGAAGCTCTCTGCGGTCACTGGCACAAGTCGAGTGAACCCAGGGTTTCCTGCTGCATTCTGAGAAAGACCTTGAGAGTCCTTCTTTACTGCGTCTTGAGGCCCGATACCCTACCATGACTGGAGAGCAATGACGCATTCCCCTCGCCACGCCCATTGAAACCTAACTTCCCTGGCGCCACACGAGAGGCTCCCTGCGCTCCCCGTCCTACCTCATGAAAACCCCACACTGGCACCGCCGCTCGAGAAAACTCACGAGACGCCCCCATCATCGTAAGATGAGGGCCTTCTTTTCCTACATGACCTAGAGAGCAATCCCGAGTCCACTCTCCAAACTCCACTGGAGGCCTGACTCCCTTTAGGCCACTCAGTAGCCTCCAAGAGATACACGTCGCTACTCTAGAGGAGAGCAGAGTCCGTTGCTTCCCCTCGAGCCGAGGCCTGACTACTTGGGTGAGTCTGGAATGGGATCCCGAGATCCGTGTTGCCCCTGTAGAGGAAAACTCGGTCCTGGACACAAGCCTAAATGAGGTCTTTTTTGTCCTGCATTGACTCAAGTGCAATCCCCAGCTCTCCCTCGCAACTCGAATGGATGATTGGACTTCCCTGGGCCAACACAAGAGGAAGCCTGTATTCCCCATTGTAATTCGAGAATCCCGCGGCAACCGGAGAAA
The DNA here is from genome assembly GCF_029407905.1 of Bubalus kerabau. NCBI lineage: Eukaryota > Metazoa > Chordata > Mammalia > Artiodactyla > Bovidae > Bubalus > Bubalus kerabau. The sequence continues at coordinate 2,066,518 of NW_026577889.1, read as the reverse complement.
AACAACGTGGCTCCTCCGTCATCGAAATATGAGGCCCCTGTCAGCTATAGCGTCTCCAGGGAAGTCCCATGTTCCGTCTTGAAGTGTGAAACGGTACTTGGCACCCTTGATGCGACCCCCAAATTTCCCTGACACCCCGGTCTCACTCGAGGAGAACATGGAGGTTCTCAGCACCGCTTCAGCTGAGCCTCTTCTCCCCTCCTGATGGCGACAGGAGGGTCGATTCCCCTGCTTTGTCTGGAAGGGGTTCCCAGACTTCCCGGCAAACCTCAGGATGAGGCCAGTCTCACGAGGGAAGTCGAGACGTAGCCTCGTGGGTTGTGCCACATGCCGAAAGACCCCGATTTCCTGGTCCGCTATTGATAAGATCCCGATGCCCGGTCACCTCTTCGAAGGTAACCCTGTGGATGAAGGCACAACACGAAGGGGCACTGACACCCCTGTGCATCGTCCCCCAAAAGCGCAGGTTCCACATACAACTCGACAGGTGGCCTGTCATCCCGTGAACAACTCGAGAGGCAAGCGGAGTTCCATTACTCCACACAAGACGAGGTCTGACTCTCCTGTCCCAACTCTGCAGGGACCCTGCTATCCGAGTCAGAAATGGAGAGGAACCCTGACGTTACTGCCTCAATCCGAGATTAGGTCCTCTTCAATTGCACCAGTCCCTGTGATGTCCCGAGAAGCCCCTCTCAACTCCACAGTATCCCTGACTTCTCAGAGGAACCCCGCTAAGCTCCCTGAGGTCATGGGCACAAGTCGAGGGAACCCAGGGTTTCCTGCCACACCCCGAGAAAGACCTCGAGAGTTCTTCTTCGAAGCGTCTTGAGGCTTGATTCCCCTACCATGACTCGAGAGCAATGAGGCGCTCCCCCACGCCACGTCCATGGAGACCTGACTTCCGTGGCACCACAGGAGTCTCCCTGAGCTCCCCGTCCTATCTCGTGAGAAACCCCAACCAGGCACTGCACCTTGAGAAAACCCACGAGACGCCCCCGTCATCGCGAGATGAGGGCCTTCTTTTCCTGCATGGCCTAGAGAGCAATCCCGAGTCCTCTCTCCAAACTCCACAGGAGGCTTAACTCCATTTAGGCCACTCTTGGGCTCCAAGGGATACCCGTCGCGACTCGAGAGGAGAGCGGAGTCCATTCATTCCCTTTGAGACGAGGCCTGACTCCCCGGGTGAGTCTGGAATGCAACCCCGAGATCCCTGTCGCCCCTGGAGAGAAAAACTCGGTCCTGGACACAAACCTAGATGAGCTCTATTTTGCCCTTCAGTGACTCGAGAGCAATCTCCAGCTCTCACTTGCAACTCGAATGGAAGATTGGACTTCCCTGGGCCAACACAAGAGGAAACCTGTATTCCCCATCGTAACTCAAGAATCCTGCCGCAACTCGAGAAAAAACACGTGGGTCCCCCGTCAGCGCTAGATGAGGCCCTTGCCCACTACAGCATCTCAAGAGAAGTCCCAGGTTCCGTCTTGAAGTGCGAAACGGTACTTGGCACCCTTGATGCAACCAGAAAAGTTACCCAACTTTCACTCAAGGAGAGCACCGAGGTTCCCGGCACTACTTCATCTGAGCCCTTTCTCTCCTCCTGATCCCGAAAGTAGGGTCGATTCCCCTGCTTTGTTTGGAAAGGGTTCCCGGACTTTCCTGCGCGCCTCAGGATGAGGCCGGTCTCACGAGAAAATTCGAGACGTAGCCTAGTGGGTGGTGCAACATGCTGAAAGACCCCAATTTCCCGGTCCGCACTTGAGGAGAACACGATGCCCGGACACCTCTTCGAAGGCAACCCTGTGGATGAAGGCACAACAGGAAGGAGCACTGACGCCCCCGTGCATCTCCGAAAAACCCGCAGGTTCCACACACATCACGAAAATGGTGTTATCCTTGAACAACTTGAGATGTAAGCGGAGTTCCATTCCTCCGCAGAACACGAGACCTGACACTCCTGAGCAAACTCAACAGGGACCCTGCGATCTGAGTCAGATCCGGCCTCCAGGAAGTCAGGAGCAGAACCCTGAGGTTCCTGCCTCAACTCGAGATGAGGCCCACTTCCATTGCACCAAACCCAGAGAAGTCCCGAGAGGCCTTTCCCAAATCCACAGTATCCCTGACTTCTCAGAGGCACCCTGAGACGCTCCCTGAGGTCACCGGCACAAGTCAAGGGAACCCAGGGTTTCCTGCCGCAACCCTAGAAAGACATCGAGAGTTCTTTTTCAACCCGTCATGAGGCCCGATTCCCCTACCCTGACTTGAGAACAATGACGCGCTCCCCCTTGCCCCGCCCATGGAGACCTGACTTCCCTGTTGCCACACGAGAGGCTACCTGAACTCCCCGTCGTACCTCGTGAGAAACCCCACACTGGAGCCGCAGCTCGAGAAAACCCACGAGACGCCCCCGTCATCTCGAGATGTGGGCCTTCTTTTCCTGCATGGCCTGGAGAGCAATCCCGAGTCCTCTCTCCAAACTGAAGAGGAGGGTTGACTCCCTTTAGACCACTCAGTGGGCTCCAAGAGATACGCGTCGCAACTCGAGAGGATAGCCGAGTCCTTTGCTTCCCCTCGAGACGAGGCCTAACTCCCCGGGTGAGTCTGTAATGCAAACCCGAGATCCCTGTCGCCCTTGGAGAGGATCATTGGGTCCTGAACACAAGGCTAGATGAGGTCGCTTTTGCCCTGCAGTAACTCGAGAGCACTCCCCAGCTTTCCCTCGCAACCCGAATGGAAGATTGGACCTCCCTGGGCCAACACAAGAGGAAGCCTGAATTCCCAGTAGTAATTCGAGAATTCCGCCTCAACTTGAGAAAAACCACGTGGTTCCCCCGTCATTGCAAGATGAAGCCCTTGCCCGCTCCAGCGTCTCAAGAGTAGTCCCACGTTCTGTCTTCAAGTGCGAAATGATATTTGGCACCCTTAATGCTACCCCAAAAGTTCCCCGACATACGGGTCGCACTAGAGGGGAACACCGAGGTTCCTGGCACCACTTCATCTGAGCCCCTTCTCCCCTCCTGATCGCGAAAGGAGGGTCAATTCCCCTGCTTTGTCTGCAAGGGGTTCCCGACCTTCTCCACGCACCTCAGATGAGGCTGTCTCACGAGGAAATTCGAGACGTAGCCTCGATGGTGGTGCCACATGCCGAAAGACCACGATTTCCCGATCCGCTCTTGATAAGAACGCGATGCCCAGACACCTATTCGAAGATAGTGTGGATGAAGGCACAACACGAAGGGGCACTGACACCCCCGTGCATCGTCCGGAAAAGACCGCAGGTTACTCATACAGCTCAACAAGTGCCTGTCACCCAGTGAACAACTCGAGAGGCAAGCGGAGGTCCATTCCTGCACACAAGACAAGGCCTGACTCACCTCTCCCAACTATGAAGGGGGCTGCGATCGGAATCAGAAATGGAGAGGAACCCTGAGGTTCCTGTCTCCCCTCGAGATGAGGCCCCCTTCCATTTCACCAAACCCAGTGGAGTCCCGAGAGGTCTTTCCCAACTCCACAGTATCCCTGACTTCTCAGAGGCACCCGGAGAATCTCCCTGAGGTCACCGGCACAAGTCAAGGGAACCCAGGTATTCTTGCCAAGACCCGAGAGAGATCTTGAGAGTTCTTCAACGCGTCTAGAGGCCTGATTCCCCTACCATGACTCGAGAGCAATGACGCGCTCCCCCTCGCCACACGCATCGAGACCTAACTTCCCTGGCGCCACACAAGAGGCTCCCTGAGCTCCGCGTCGTACCTCCTGAGAAACCAACACAGGCGCTGCAGCTCGGTAAAACCACCGAGACCCCCCCCCCGTCATCGTGAGATGAGGGCCTTCTTTTCCTGCATGTCCTGGAGTGCAATCCCGAGTCCTCTCTCCAAACTCTAGAGGAGGCTTGACTCCCTTTAGTCCACTCAGTGGGCTCCAAGAAATACCCGTCGCGACTCGAGAAGAGAGAGAAGTCCTTTGTTTCCCCTCGAGAGGACGCCTGACTCCTGGGTGAGTCTAGAATGCAACCCCAAGATCCCAGTCATCCCTTGAGAGGAACATTAGGTCCTAGACACAAGCCTGGATGAGGTTTCTTTTGCCCTGCAGTGACTCGAGCGCAACCCCCAGCTCTCCCTCGCAACTCGAATGGAAGATTGGGCTTCCTTGGGCCAACACAAGAGGAAGCCAGAAATCCCCTTCGTAACTCGAGAATCCCGCCGCAACTCGAGAAAAACCACATGTTTCCAACGTCATCCCAAGATGAGGCCCTTGCTGCTATGGCGTCTCAAGAAAAGAACCACGTTCCGTCTTGAAGTGCGAAACGGTACTTTGCACCCTTGATGCGACACCAAATGTTCCCGGACACGCCGGTCTCACTCGACAGGAACACCGAGGTTCCCGCACCACTTCATCTGAGCACCTTCTCCCCTCCTGTTCGAGACAGGAGGGTCTATTCCCCTGCTTTGTTTGGAAGGGGTTCCTCACATTCCCGGCGCACCTAAGGATGAGGCCGGTCTCACGAGTAAATTTGAGACATAGCGTCGTGGGTGGTGTCACATGCCGAAATACCCCGATTTCCCGGCCCACTCTTGAGAAGAACCCGATGCCCGGACACCTCTTCGAAGGCAACCCTGTGGACGAAGGCACAAAACGAAGGGTCACTGACACTCCCGTGCATCATTCGGTAAAAGCCGCAGGTTCCACACACAGCTCGACAAGAGGCCTGTCATCCCATGAACAACTCGAGAGGCAAGCAGAGTTCCATTCCTCCACTCAAGACGAGGCCTGACTCTCCGGTCCCAACTCTGAAGGGACCCTGCGATCGGAGTCCGAAATGGAGAGGAACCCTGAGGTTCCTGACTCCACTCGAGATGAGGCCCTCTTCCATTACACCAAAAACAGTGGAGGCCCGAGAGTCCCCTCCCAAATCCACAGTATCGCGACTTCTCAGAGGCACCCTTAGAAGCTCCCTGAGGTCACTGGCACAAGTCGAGAGAACACAGGGTTTCCTGACGCAACCCGAGAAAGACCTCGAAAATCCTCCTTCAACGCATCTTGAATTCCGATTCCCCTACCATGACTCGAGAGCAATGACGCGTTCCCCCTCGCCACTCGCATGGAGACTTGACTTCCCTGGCGCCACACGAGAGGCTCCCTGAGCTCCCCGTCATACCTCGTGAGAAATCCCACACTGGCTCCCCAGCTCCAGAAAACCCACGAGACGCCTCCGTCATCGCGAGATGAAGGCCTTCTTTTCCTGCATGGCCTGGAGAGCAATCTCGAGGCCTCTCTTCAAACTCCACAGGAGGCCTGACTCCCTTTAGGCCACTCTGTGGGCTCCAAGAGATACCCGTTGGGACTCGAGAGGAGAGCGGAATTCTTTGCTTCCCCTATATACCAGGCCTGACTCCTCAGGTGAGTCTGGAATGCAACCCCGAGATCCCTGTCGCCCCTGGAGAGGAACATTAGGTCCTAGACACAAGCATAGATGAGGTCTCATTTGCCCTGAAGTGACTCGAGAGCAAACCCCTGCTCTCCCTCGCACCTCGAATGGAAGAATGGACTTCCCTGGGACAACACAAGAGGAAACCTGAATTCCCCATCGTAATTCGAAAATCCCGCTGCAACTCGAGAAAAACCACGTGGTTCCCCTGTCATCGCAAGATGAGGCCCTTGCCAGCTACAGCGTCTCAGGAGAAGCCCTACGTTCCATCTTGAAGTTTAAAACGATAATTGGCAACCTTGATGTTAGCACAAAAGTTCCCCGACACCCTGGTCTCACTCGAGGGGAACACCAAGGTTCGGTGCACCGCTTGTTCAGAGCCCCTTATCCCCTCCTGATCGCGACGGGAGGGTCGATTACCCTGCTTTGTCTGGAAGGGGTTCCGGACCTTCCCGGCGCACCTCAGGATGAGGCCGGTCTCACGAGGAAATTCGAGACGTAGCCTTGTGGTTGGTGCCACACGCCGAAAGACCCCGATTTCCCTGTCTGCTCTTGATAAGAACCCAATGCTAGGACACCTCTTCGAAGGCAATCCTGTGGACGAAGGCACAAAACGAAGGGGTCTGACACCCTCCTGCATCGTTGGAAAAGCCCGCAAGTTCCACATACAGATCAACAAGTGGCCTGTCACCCCGTGAACAACTCGAGAGGCAAGAGGAGTTAAATTCCTCCACACAAGACGAGGCCTGACTCTCCTGTCCCAACTCTGCATGGACACTGAGATCCGATTCAGAAATGGAGAGGAACCATGAGGTTCCTGCCTCAACTCGAGATAAGGCCCTCTTCTACTGCACCAAACCCAGTGGAGTTCGGAGCGGCCCCTCCCAACTGCACAGTATCCCTGACTTCTCAGAGGCACCCTGAAAAGCTCCCTGAGGTCACGGGCATAAGTCGACGGAACCCAGGGTTTCCTGCCGCAACCCGAGAAAGACCTTGAGAGTCCTGCTTTAACGTGTCTTGAGGCCCGATTCCCGTATCATATCTCGAGAGCAATGACGCGCTCCCCCTTGCCATGCGCATGGAGACCTGAATTCCCTGGTGCCACACGAAAGGCTCCCTGAGCTTTCCGTCCCACCTCGTCAGAAACCGCACACTGGCACCGCAGCTCGAGAAAACCAACAAGACGCCCCTGTCATCGCGAGATGAGGGTCTTCTTTTCCTGCATGGCCTGGAGAGCAATCCTGAGTCCTCTCTCCAAACTCCACAGGGGGCTTGACTCCCTTTAGGCCACTCAGTGGGCTCCAAGAGACACCTGTGGTGACTCGAGAGGAGAGCGGGGTCCTTTGCTTCCCCTCGAGTCGAGCTCTGACTCCCAGGATGCGTCTGGAAGGCAACCCCGAGATCGCTGTCGGCCCTGGAGAGGAATATTAGGTCCTGGACACAAGCCTAGATGAGGTCTCTTTTGCCCTGCAGTGACTCAAGAGCAAACCCCAGCTCTCCCTCGAAACTCGAATGGAAGATTGGACTTCCCTGGGCCAACACAAGAGGAAGCCTGAATTCCCCGTCGTAACTCGAGAATCCCGCCGCACCTTGAGAAAAACCACGTGATTCCCCCGTCATCCCAAGATGAGGCCCTTGCCCTCTACAGCGTGTCAAGAGAAGCCCCAAGTCCGTATTGAAGTGCAAAACGGTACTTGGCACCCTTGAAGTGACCCCAAAAGTTTCCCGACACACCGGTCCCACTCGAGGGGAACACCGAGGTTCCCGGCACGACTTCAACTGAGCCCTTTAACTCCTCCTGATCGCGACAAGATGGTCGATTCCCCTGCTTTGTCTGGAAGGGGTTCCCGATCTTCATGGCGCACCTCAGGATGACACCAGTCTAACGAAGAAATTCGAGACGTAGCCTCATGGATGGTGCCACGTTCTGAAAGACCCCGATTTCCTGCTCTGCTATTGATAAGAACCCGATGTCCGGACACCTCTTTGAAGGCAACCCTGTGGATGAAGGCACAACACGAAGGGGCACTGACCCCCTCATGCATCTTATGGAAAAAACCGAAGGTTCCACTCACAGCTCGACAAATGGTCTGTTATCCTGTGAACAACTCGAGAGGCAAGTGGAGTTCCATTCCTCCACACAAGACGAGGCCTGACTCTCCTGTCCCAACTCTTCAGGGACCCTGTGGTCGGAGTTTTAAATGGAGAGGAACCCTTAGGTTCCTGCCTCAACTCGAGATGAGAACCTTTGCCATTGCACCAAACCCAGTGGAGTTCCGAGAGCGCCTCCCAAGTCCACAGTATGCCTGACTTCTCAGAGGCACGCTGAGAAGCTCCCTGAGGTCACCGGTACAAGTCGAGGGAACCCAGGGTTTCCTGCCGCAACCTGAGAAAGACCTCGAGACTCCTTCTTCAACGCGTCTTGAGTCCCGATTTCCCTACCATGACTCGAGAGCATTTATGGGCTCCTCCTCATCACACGCATAGACACCTGACTTTCCTGGCGCCACACGAGAGGCTCCCTGAGCTCCCCGTCGTACCTCGTGAGAAAACTCATACTTGCGCTCCAACTCGAGAAAACCCACAAGACGCCCCCGTCATTGCGAGCTGAGGGCCTTCTTTCCAGTATGGCCTGGAGAGCAATCCCGAGTCCTCTCTCCAACTCCACAGGAGGCTTGACTCCCTGGAGGCCACTCAGTGGGCTCCAAGAGATACCTATCGCGACCCAGGAGGATATCAGAATCCTTTGCTTCCCCTCGAGCCGAGGCCTGACTCACTGGGTGAGTCTGGAATGCGTCCCCGTGATCCCTATCGCCCCTGGAGAGGAACATTAGGCCCTGGACACAAGCCTAGATGAGGTCTATTTTGACCTGCCATGACTCGAGAGCAATTCCCACCCAGCTCTCCCTGGCAACTCGAATGGAAGAATGGACTTCCCTGGCCCAACACAAGAGGAAGCCTGAATTCCCCGTCGTAAGTCAACAATCCCATCGCAACTCGAAAAAAACCACGTGGTTTCCCCTTCATCACAAGATGAGGCCCTTGCCCGCCACAGCGTCTCAAGAGAAGTCCCACGTTTCATCTTGAAGTTTGAAACAGTATTTGGCAAGCTTCGTGAGACCCCAAAAGTTCCCTGACATACCGGTCTCACTCAAGGGGAACACCGAGGTTCCCGGCACCACTTCATCTGAGCCCCTTCTCCCCACCTGATCGCGACAGTAGGGTCGATTAACCTGCTTTGTCTGGAAGGCTTTCCTGACCTTCCAGGGGCACCTCAGCATGAGGCCCGTCTCACGAGGAAATTCGAGACGTGAGACGTAGCCTCGTGTGTGGTGCCGCATTCCAAAAGACCCTGATTTCCTGGTCCGCTCTTGATAAGAACCCGATGCCTGCACACCACTTCGAAGGCAACCCTGTGGATGAAAGCACATCACGAAGGGGCACTGACACCCCCGTGCATTGTCTGGAAAAAACCGCAGGTTCCACACACAGCTCGACAAGTGGCCTGTCACTCCTTGAACAACTCGAGAGGCAAGCGGAGTTCCATTCCTCCACACAAGACGAGGCCTGACTCTCCTGTCCCAACTCTGCAGGGACCCTGCAGTCTGAGTCAGAAATGGAGAGGAACCCTGAGGTTCCTTCCTGATCTCGAGATTAGGCCCTCTTCCATTGCAGCAAACCCAGTGGAGTCCCGAGAGGCCTCTCCCAGCTCCATAGTATCCCTGACTTCTCAGAGGCACCCTGAGAAGCTACCTGAGGTCACAGGCACAAGTCGAGGGAACCCAGGGTTTCCTGCCGCAACCCGAGAAAGACCTCAAGCGTCCTTTTTCATTGCGTTGAGCCCTGATTCCACTACCATGACTCGAGAGCAATGACGTGCGCCCCCTCACCACTCGTATGGAGACTTGACTTCCCTGACACCACACGAGAGGCTCCCTGAGCTCCCGGTCGTACCTTGTGAGAAACCCCACACTGGCACCGCAGCTCCAGAAAAACCACGAGACTCCCCCGACATCGCGAGATGAGGGCCTTCTTTTCCTGCATGGCCTGGAGAGCAATCCCGCGTGCTCTCTCCAAACTCCACAAGAGAGGAGCCAAGATTGCTGAGGAGTAGGACGGGGAGAACTCTTTCCCCCCCAAACAATTTCATCAAAAGAGCATTTAAACTTCGAGTAAATTCCACAATACAACTTATGAATGCTGCCAGAGGACATCAGGCACCCAGAAAAGAACCCAACTCTTGGAAAGTAGGTAGGAAAAAGTATAAAAGACAAAAAAAGAGACAAAAGAGGGAGGGAGGGATTTCCGTCCCGGGAAGATAGTCTTAAAAAGAGAAAAGTTTCCAAACACCAGGAAAGCTTTTCACTGCCAAATCTTTGCCAAGCTTTGGAAGCACAAAGGGCAACATAAGGGGGATAAAAATAAATAAACAATTAAAACTCGCAGATTGCAAGCCCTACGGTAACTCCCCCAGCCGCGAAGCAGTGCAGACGCCTGCTCACACCATTAGCAAGCAGGGGCTGGGCAGGGAGGCGCAGCGCGGGCTGCATCGCTTAGAGTAAAAATCTGGCCTGAATACCCTGAGCGCTATCTGAACGAAATAACTTGGGCTAGCAAACCAGACTCTGGGATATCTACCACGCAAAAAGCCAGCCCTAACCTAAGACACCGCCAGGCCCGCGCACGGAACAAAGGACTGAACAGAGATAGCCGGCTGCAGACCTTCCCCGTCCGGTGACAGGCAGCCAGAGCCGGAAGGGGGCAATCGCAGCCCCAGAGAGACATTATCTATAAAACTGTAAGCAGGCTTCTTTGCTAACTAAAACTTCTTGGGGATCTGGACGGTCAACATCTGCCTGAGAAGGTGCGCCTGTTTTACACCCAGATAACCGAGTGGCGGGGAGGCGATAAGTCACAACATTGGCGCTCGCCAAACACCTCATCACCTGAGCTGCTCGGACCTGGGAAGAGCACAAAATGCAGGCCCAACCGAGTCTGTGCCTCTGAGGACTACCCGAGTGCCTGAACCTGAGCGGCTTGGACCTGGGAGGTCCATGCAGCCCAGGGCCAGCCTCGGATTGTTCCCGGTGGAACAACCTAGAGCCCGAGCAGTGTGGGCAGGGAGGCTACACGTGCAATGAGCGGGAGCAGACCCAGTGTGGCTGAGGCACTGCGAGCACACGCCAGTGTTATTTGTTTGCAGCATCACTCCCTCCCTCCCTCCCCACAGTGCAACTGAACAAGTGAGCCTAAAAAAAAAAAAGTGTCCTCCACCGTCCCCTTTGTGTCAGGGCGTAAACCAGACACTGAAGAGACCAGCAAACAAAAGAAGCTATAACAGAGGGAAACGCCTTGGAAGCTACAGGCAATAGATTAAAACCCTGTGGTTACTAGGACTACATAGGAAGGCGCCTATAGATCTTGAGAAATATAAGTCGGACCAAGGAACTAGCCAAAAATGAACCGAACCCACGATACTCACAACAAAACCAGAGAAAGTCCTAGATATATTTTTATGATCATTCTTACTTTTTTTTAATTTTTTTAATTTTAAGTTCTCTATTGTTCATTTAATTTTCACTTTTATAACCTATTACTTTGCAAAAAAAAAGACCCTATTTTTTTCTTCTTCAGCAAACTTCATATATATATATATAAAATAATTTTTTGACCTTGTTTTTTTGTTTTGTTTTTTTTCTTCTTTTCTTTAACATTGTATTTTTGAAATTTCAAACTGTACTCTAGATTTTTAATTTATGCTTTTTGATATTTGATATCAATTTTGTACCTGTAGTTTCTTTATAATTTTTGCGACATTGCTTGTTTTTGTTTGTTTGTTTTCTCTTTAGTTTTCTTCTTCCTTTTTTTTAACATTGTATTTTTGAAATTCCAAACTCTACTCTAGATTTTTAATTTTTGCTTTTTGGTATTAGTTATCAATTTTGTACCCGTATTTTCTTGATAATTTTTGCGACCTTGTTTGTTTTTCTTTGTTCGTTTTTTCTCTCTTTCTTTTCCTTCTTCTTTTCTTTAACATCGTATTTTTGAAATTCCAAACTCTACTCTAGATTTTTAATTTTTGCTTTTATGTATTTGTTACCAATTTTGTACCTTTAAGAACCCAATCTTCAGTACCCATTTTTCACTAGGGAGCGAGATTACTGGCTTGACTGCTCTCTCTCCCTTTGGACTCTCCTTTTTCTCCACCAGGTCGCCTGTGTCTCCTCCCTAACCCCTCTCTACTCTACCCAACTCTGTGAATTTCTGTGTATTCCAGACGGTGGAGAACACTTAGGGAACTGATTACTGGCTGGATCTGTCTCCCTCCTTTTCATTCCCCCCTTTTATCCTTCTGGCCACCTCTGTCTCCTTCCTCCTTCTTCTCATCTCTGTATAACTCTGTGAACATCTCTGAGCGGTCCAGTTGTGGAGTGCACATAAGGAAGTGACTACTGGCCAGCCCACTCTCTCCACTATTGATTCCACCTGATCTCATTTGGGTCACCTCTAACTCCCTCCTCCCTCTTCTCTTCTCCATGTAACGCTGTGAACCTTTCTGAGTGGCCCTCACAGTAGAGAAACTTTTCTTCTTTAACGTAGATGTTTTATCAATGGTGCTGTATAGAAGGAGAAGTTTTGAAACTACTGTAAAAGTAAGACAGATAACTGGAAGCAGGAGGCTTAAGTCCAAACCCTGACTCCAGGGAACTCCTGACTCCAAGGAACATTAATTGACAGGAGCTCATCAAATGCCTCCATACCGACACTGAAATCAAGCACCACACAAGGGCCAACAAGTTCCAGGGCAAGACATACCAAGCAAATTCTCCAGCAACAAAGGAACGCAGCCCTGAGCTTCAAGATACAGGCTGCCCAAAGTCACCCCAAAACCACAAACATCTCATAACTCATTACTGGACACTTCATTGCACTCCAGAGAGAAGAAATACAGCTCCACCCACCAGAACACGGACACAAGCTTCCCTAACCAGGAAACCTTGACAAGACACCTGTACAAACCCACACACAGCGAGGAAATGCCACAGTAAAGAACTCCACAAACTGCCAGAATACAGAAAGGACACCCCAAACTCAGCAATTTAAACAAGATGAGACAGAGGAATACCCAGCAGATAAAGGAACAGGATAAATGCCCACCAAACCAAACAAAAGAGGAAGAGATAGGGAATCTACCTGATAAAGAATTCCGAGTAAGGATAGTGAAATGGATCTAAAATCTTGAAATTAAAATGGAATCACAGATAAATAGCCTGGAGACAAGGATTGAGAAGATGCAAGAAAGGTTTAACAAGGACCTAGAAGAAATAAAAAAAGAGTCAATATATAATGAATAATGCAATAAATGAAATTAAAAACACTCTGGAGGCAACACGTAGTAGAATAACAGAGGCAGAAGATAGGATTAGTGAATTCGAAGATAGAATGGTAGAAATAAATTAATCAGAGAGGATAAATGAAAAACGAATTAAAAGAAATGAGCACAATCTCAGAGACCTCCAGGACAATATTAAACGCTACAACATTCGAATCATAGGGGTCCCAGAAGAAGAAGACAAAAAGAAAGACCGTGAGAAAATACTTGAGGAGATAATAGTTGAAAACTTCCCTAAAATGGGGAAGGAAATACTCACTCAAGTCCAAGAAACCCAGAGAGTCCCACACAGGATAAAGCCAAGGCGAAACCCCCCAAGACACATATTAATCACATTAACAAAAATCAAACACAAAGAACAAATATGAAAAGCAGCAAGGGAAAAACAACAAATAACACACAAGGGAATTGCCATAAGGATAACAGCTGATCTTTCAATAGAAACTCTTCAAGCAAGGAGGGAATGGCAAGACATACTTAAAATGATGAAAGAAAATAACCTACAGCCCAGATTATTGTACCCAGCAAGGATCTCATTCAAGTATGAATGAGAAATCAAAAGCTTTTCAGACAAGCAAAAGCTGAGAGAATTCTGCACCACCAAACCAGCTCTCCAACAAATACTAAACAGGAAACACAAAAACGGTGTATAAATTCAAACCCCAAACAATAAAGTAAATGGCAATGGGATCATACTTATCAGTAATTACCTTAAACGTAAATGGGTTGAATGCTCCAACCAAAAGACAAAGACTGGCTGAATGGATACAAAAACAAGACCCCTACATATGTTGTCTACAAGAGACCCACCTCAAAACAGGGGATACATACAGACTGAAAGTGAAGGGCTGGAAAAAGATTTTCCATGCAAATAGGGACCAAAAGAAAGCAGGAGTAGCGATACTCATATCAGATAAAATAGACTTTAAAACAAAGGCTGTGAAAAGAGACAAAGAAGGTCACTACATAATGATCAAAGGATCAATCCAAGAAGAAGATATAACAATTATAAATATATATGCACCCAACGTGGGAGCACCACAGTATGTAAGACAAATGCTAACAAGTATGAAAGGAGAAATTAACACTAACACAATAATAGTTGGAGATTTTAGTACCCCACTCACACCTATGGATAGATCAACTAAACAGAAATTTAACAAGGAAACACAAACTTTAAATGATACAATAGACCAGTTAGACCTAATTGATATCTATAGGACATTTCATCCCAAAACAATGAATTTCACCTTTTTCTAAAGTGCACATGGAGCCTTCTCCAGGATAGATCACATCCTGGGCCATAAAGCTAGCATTGGTAAATTCAAAAAAATAGAAATCATTCCAAGCATCTTTTCTGACCACAATGCAGTAAGATTAGATCTCAATTACAGGAGAAAAACTATTAAAAAATCCAACATATGGAGGCTGAACAACACGCTGCTGAATAACCAACAAATCACAGAAGAAATCAAAAAAGAAATCAAAATTTGCATAGAAACGGATGAAAATGAAAACACAACAACCCAAAACTTGTGGGACACGGTAAAAGCAGTCCTAAGGGGAAAGTTCATAGCAATACAGGCACACCTCAAGAAACAAGAAAAAAGTCAAATAAATAAACTAACTCTACACCTAAAGCAACTAGAAAAGGAAGAAATGAAGAACCCCAGGGTTAGTAGAAGGAAAGAAATCTTAAAAATTAGAGCAGAAATAAATGCAAAAGAAACAAAAGAGACCATAGCAAAAATCAACAAAACCAAAAGCTGGTTCTTTGAAACGATAAATAAAATTGACAAACCATTAGCCAGACTCATCAAGAAACAAAGGGAGAAAAATCAAATCAATAAAATTAGAAATGAAAATGGAGAGATCACAACAGAAAACACAGAAATACAAAGGATCATAAGAGACTACTATCAACAATTATATGCCAATAAAATGGACAACGTGGAAGAAATGGACAAATTCTTAGAAAAGTACAACTTTCCAAAACTGGACCAGGGAAGAAATAGAAAATCTTAACAGACCCATCACAAGCACGGAAATGGAAACTGTAACCAAAAATCTTCCAGCCAAAAAAAGCCCAGGTCCAGACGGCTTCACAGCTGAATTCTACGAAAAATTTAGAGAAGAGCTAACACCTATCCTGCTCAAACTCTTCCAGAAAATTGCAGAGGAAGGTAAACTTCCACACTCATTCTATGAGGCCACCATCAGCCTAATACCAAAACCTGACAAAGATCACACAAAAAAAAGAAAACTACAGGCCAATATCACTGATGACATAGATGCAAAAATCCTTAACAAAATTCTAGCAATCAGAATCCAACAACACATTAAAAAGATCATACACCATGACCAAGTGGGCTTTATCCCAGGGATGCAAGGATTCTTCAATATCCGCAAATCAATCAATGTAATACACCACCTTAACAAATTGAAAAATAAAAACCGTATGATTTTCTCAATAGATGCAGAGAAAGCCTTTGACAAAATTCAACATCCATTTATGATAAAAACTCTCCAGAAAGCAGGAATAGAAGGAACATACCTCAACATAATCAAAGCTATATATGACAAACCCACAGCAAACATTATCCTCAATGGTGAAAATTTGAAAGCATTTCCTCTAAAGTCAGGAACTAGACAAGGGTGCCCACTTTCACCATTACTATTCAACATAGCTTTGGAAGTTTTGGCCACAGCAATCAGAGCAGAAAAAGAAACAAAAGGAATCCAAATTGGAAAAGAAGAAGTAAAACTCTCACTGTTTGCAGATGACATGATCCTCTACATAGAAAACCCTAAAGACTCCACCAGAAAATTACTAGAACTAGTCAATGACTATAGTAAAGTTGCAGGATATAAAATCAACACACAGAAATCCCTTGAATTCCTATACACTAATAATGAGAAAACAGAAAGAGAAATTAAGGAAACAATTTCATTCACCATTGCAACGGAAAGAATAAAATACTTAGGAATATACCTACCTAAAGAAACTAAAGACCTATATATAGAAAACTATAAAACACTGGTGAAAGAAATCAAAGAGGACACTAATAGGTGGAGAAATATACCATGTTCATGGATTGGAAGAATCAATATAGTGAAAATGAGTATACTACCCAAGGCAATTTATAGATTCAATGCAATCCCTATCAAGCTACCAACGGTATTCTTCACAGAGCTAGAACAAATAATTTCACAATTTGTATGGAAATACAAAAAACCTCGAATAGCCAAAGCCATCTTGAGAAAGAAGAATGGAACTGGAGGAATCAACCTACCTGATTTTAGGCTCCGCTACAAAGCCACAGTTATCAAGACAGTATGGTACTGGCACAAAGACAGAAATATAGATTAGTGGAACAAAATAGAAAGCCCAGAGATAAATCCACACACATATGGACACCTTATCTTTGACAAAGGAGGCAAAAATATACAATGGATTAAAGACAATCTCTTTAACAAGTGGTGCTGGGAAATCTGGTCAACCACTTGTAAAAGAATGAAACTAGAACACTTTCTAACACAATACACAAAAATAAACTCAAAATGGATTAAAGATCTAAATGTAAGACCAGAAACTATAAAACTCCTAGAGGAGAACATAGGCAAAACACTCTCTGAAATACATCACAGCAGGATCCTCTATGACCCACCTCCCAGAATATTGGAAATAAAAACAAAAATAAACAAATGGGACCTAATTAACCTTAAAAGCTTCTGCACATCAAAGCAAACTATTAGCAAGGTGAAAAGACAGCCTTCGGAATGGGAGAAAATAATAGGAAATGAAGCAACTGACAAACAACTAATCTCAAAAATATACAAGCAACACCTACAGCTCAACTCCAGAAAAATAGATGACCCAATCAAAAAATGGGCCAAAGAACTAAATAGACATTTCTCCAAAGAAGACATACAGATGGCTAACAAACACATGAAAAGATGCTCAAAATCACTCATTATCATAGAAATGCAAATCAAAACCACTATGAGGTACCATTTCACGCCAGTCAGAATGGCTGCAATCCAAAAGTCTACAAATAATAAATGCTGGAGAGGGTGTGGAGAAAAGGGAACCCTCTTACACTGTTGGTGGGAATGCAAACTAGTACAGCCACTATAGAGAACAGTGTGGAGATTCCTTAAAAAACTGGAAATAGAACTGCCTTATGATCCAGCAATCCCACTGCTGGGCATACACACTGAGGAAACCAGAAGGGAAAGAGACACGTGTACCCCAATGTTCATCGCAGCACTGTTTCTAATAGCCAGGACATGGAAGCAACCTAGATGTCCATCAGCAGATGAATGGATAAGAAAGCTGTGGTACATATACACAATGGAGTATTACTCCGCCATTAAAAAGAATAGAATCAATCAGTTTTAATGAGGTGGATGAAACTGGAGCCTATTATACAGAGTGAAGTAAGCCAGAAAGAAAAACACCAATACAGTATACTAACGCATATATATGGAACTTTGAAAGACGGTAACAATAACCCTGAGTACGAGACAGCAAAAGAGACACTGATGTATAGAAGAGTCTTATGGACTCTGTGGGAGAGGGAGAAGGTGGGAAGATTTGGGAGAATGGCATTGAAACATGTAAAATATCATGTATGAAAAGAGTTGCCAGTCCAGGTTTGATGCATGACACTGGATGCTTGGGGCTAGTGCACTGGGACGACCCAGAGGGATGCTATGGGGGGGAGGAGGGAGGAGGGTTCAGGATGGGGAGCACATGTATACCTGAGGCGGATTCATTTTGATATTTGGAAAAACTAATACAATTATGTAAAGTTTAAAAATAAAATAAAATTAAAAAAAAAAATCCACAGGAGGCTTGACTCCCTTTAGGCCACTCAGTGGTCTCCAAGAAATACTCGTCGGGACTCGAGAGCAGAGCAGAGTCCTTTCCTTCCTCTCGAGATGAGGTCTGACTCCTCGGGTGCGTCTAAAATGCAACCCCAAGATCTCTGTCGCCCCTGGAGAGGAACATTAGGTCCTGGACACAAGCTTAGATGAGGTCTCTTTTGCCCTGAAGTGACTCGAGAGCAATCCCTAGCTCTCTCTCGCAACTCCAATGGAAGATTGGACTTCCCTGGGCCAACACAAGAGGAAGCCTGAATTCCCCATCGTAACTCGAGAATCCCGCCGAAACGCGAGAAAAACCACATGGTTACCCTGTCATCGCAAGATGAGGCCCTTGCCCGCTACAGCGTCTAAAGAGAAGTCCCAGGTTTCTTCTTGAAGTGTTTTCACACTTCAAGTGTGAAAACTTGGCACCCTTGATGCGATTCCAAAAGTTCCCCGACACCCTGGTCTCTCTCGAGGGGAACACCGAGGTTCCCGGTACGACTTCATCTGAGCCACTTCTCCCCTCCTGATTGCGACTGGAGGGTCGACTCCTGTGCTTTGTCTGGAAGGGGTTCCCAACCTTCCCGGCGCACCTCAGGATGAGGCCGGTCTAACGAGAATATTTGAGACGTAGCTTCATGGGTGGTAACACATGCTGAAAGACCCCGATTCCCCGGTCCACTCTTGATAAGAACCCGATGCCCGGACACCTCTTGAAAGGCAACCCTGTGGAAGAAGGCGCAACACGAAGGGGCACTGACACCCTCGTGCATCGTCCGGAAAAACCCGCAGATTCCAAACACAGTTCGACAAGTTGCCTGTCACCCCGTGAATAACTCGAGAGGCAAGCGGAGTTCCATTCCTCCTTACAAGACGAGGCCTGACTCTCCTGTCCCAACTCTTCAGGGACCCTGCGATCAGAGTCAGAAATGGAGATGAACCCTGAGGTTCCTGCCTCCACTCGAGATGAGGCCCTCTTCTATTGCACCAAACCCAGTGGAGTCCCGAGAGGGCCCTCCCAACTCCAGGGTATCCTTGACTTCTCAGAGGCACACTGAGAAGCTCCCTGAGGCCACCGGCACTAGTCGAGGGAACCCAGGGTTTACTGCCGTGACCCAAGAAACACCTTGAAAGTCCTTCTTTAACGGTTCTTGAGGCCCGATACACCTTCCATGACTCTAGAGCAATGACGCGCTCCCCCTCGCAATGCGCATGGAGACCTGACTTCCCAAGCGCCACATGAGAGGCTCCCTGAGCTCCCCGTACTACCTCATGAGAAACCCCACACTGGCGCTGGAGCTCGAGAAAACCCACGAGACGCCCCCTTCATCGCGAGATGATGGCCTTCTTTTCCTGCATGGCCTGGAGAGCAATCACGAGTCCTCTCTCCAAACTCCACAGGAGGCTTGACTCCCTTTAGGCCACTCAGTCGGCTCCAAGAGATACCCGTCGCAACTCGAGAGGAGAGCGCAGTCCTTCGCTTCCCCTCGAGACAAGGACTGACTCCCCGGGTTCATCAGGAAAGCAACCCCGAGATCCCTGTCCCCCCTGGAGACGAACATTATGTCCTGGACACAAGCCTAGATAAGGTCTCTTTTGCCCTGCAGTAACTCAAGTGCAATCCCTAGCTCTCCCTCGCAACTCGAATGGAAGACTGGACTTCCCTGGGCCAACACAAGAGGAAGCCTGAATTTCCTGACCTAACTCGAGAATCCCGCCACAACTCGAGAAAAACGACGTGGTTAACCCGTCACCACAAGATGAGGCCCTTGCCAGCTACAGCGTCTCAAGAGAAGTCTCACGTTCTGTCTTGAAGTTTGAAACGGTACTTAGCACCTTTGATGTGACTCCAAAAGTTCCCCGACATCCCAGTTTTACTCGAGGGGAACATCGAGGTTCCCGGCACCACTTCATCTGAGCCCCTTCTCCCCTCCTGATCGGGACAAGAGGGTCGATTCACTTGCTTTGTCTGAAAGGGTTACCGACCTTCCTGGTGCACCTCAGGTTGAGGTCCGTCTCAAGAAGAAATTCGAGACGTAGGCTTGTGGGTGGTGCCACATGCCGAAAGACACTGATTTCCTGGTCTGCTCTTGATAAGAATCTGAAGGCTGGATACCTCTTTGAAGGCAACCCTGTGTATGAAGGCAAAAAACGAAGGGGAACTGACACCCCCATGCATCGTCCGGATAAAACCGCAGGTTCCACACACAGCTCGACAAGTGGCCTGTTATCCGGTGAACAACTCGAGAGTCCAGCGGAGTTCCATTCCTCCACACAAGACGAGGCCTGACTCTCCTGTCCTAACTCTGTAGGGACTCTGTGTTCAGAGTCAGAAATGGAGAGCAACCCTGAGGTTCCTGCTTCAAATCGAGATGAGGCCCTCTTCTGACAAGGTCCAGCCTCGGCTGGTCCAGGGTTTTCGAAGGGGAGACAGAGTAGGCGACCTATTGATTTATTTATCGAAGATATAAAGAGTAATAGAATGAGGATAGCTCAGTAGGAAAATTTAGTGGAGAAAAGAAGGTGAGTAGCTTGGTTTATGCAGAAAATCAGTATAACCCGTGACACCAGGTTAGCTCTGACCACGGAGGCCGCAGGCTCCCTCTCGAATAGCGAAAAGTGCCCCACCTTAGACACCTTCTCAAGTGGTCTTCGAAGCCCAGGCAAATAAATGGTCGCAGAGGATATCCGCGCTCCAGATGGACACTCATCTGAAAATTGAGGGGAAGAATGACTTAGGAGACTAAGCGTTGGCAATCAAGGCCCGTAGCTTTATTTTCAACAGGGGTTTTTATACCCTAAGTTACACATAGAGGATAATGGGGATGCAAAGACAGCAGCCTTTGATCCTTATCAAAAACCAGAGTTTCTGTCCTGCAAATGTATCGTATACAAATGGTTTAGGTGATTTACATCATCTTCTAGCCAGAAGACCTATTAACATTTTATGACTCTTGACAAAGACTTATCAACCGTAAGACTTATTTTCTCTAAGAGTAATTATTTTAAGGTTTGGCCCCATCTTTCGAAGATAAAATTGCATTCCTATAGGGCAGATGTGTAATGGGCTTACAACAAAGGAAATAATTTATTACCTTAAGGGTCTAAAGTTAGTAACACCAAGGCCACTACTTATTTCTTCTGCATACCAACTATATTAATTAATACACATTCAAGGATACAATTCAGGGGATGTGGAAACTTGGCAACAAGCATTGGTTCATCAATGAAATCTTTTACTAGTTTTATTCTGACAGTTTCTAACTCTCTGAGAGGCTCTAAGCTATTTGAATATCTTAAGCTTCCCGTGCCTCTCGAGGCTCGGAGACTGTAAACAATTGTATGCATTGCTGTAGGAGACCGGGTAAACTTGTCAGGCGAGTTAGAGAGCCATCTGACGTGTTTGGATTTAAACACTCCTAATTGCCCAGGAACTTTATTAATTGGAGCTGTAAGTTAGCTCTTTGACAGAGAGAGTGAGATGGTGGTGGGGGACAGCCCCCAGTAAAGTCAGAGGTGAGAGCACAAAGCAATAAAGTAGGCAGACTCTGGTTTTGGGGGGTAGATGCTCAAGAATATCCGGGAGGACTCCCGAGGCTCGATCCCGCCTTTGTGTATGCCCAGCCTCCTTCCTCATGACCTTTGTCACGAGTGGAATGTCTCTCGCCGGCTCCCGGCATCTCCCCGTTTTTTATTTCTTAAAACAGCCAGATGTAGCTCAGTCGCGAGCCTCTGAATACTCTGCCGAAGAATCCTGACAATACAAGGAAGAATGATTATGAGAAGCAGAATTAAAGCAGCCACCGCAGCATAGCTAAAGACATTAGACAGAATATTCTTTCCTGAGATGTAGTTAGGGAAAGTATGGAAGAAATCATTTGCTGTTCCAGCAGCAGTAAAATCTAATCGGGAGTGCTCCATGGTTGCTATTTGATAGTGAAGTTTCCCTACGTCTCAACCAATGTCAGAGCTGTTCCAGATACCTGAAATATGGTTTTTAATCTTTTCCCATTCAAAATCTGTCTCATTTACTTTCAGGGGTGTTACACATATCCACCGATAGTCAGCATGACAAGACAATGCCATTTTCACCTTTAAAGCCTGCAATTCAGTCCCAATATGTATTACTGCTTCCTCTAGGGTGTCTACCCTCATTTCTAATTTTCTCTCTATAGCTTCCTGTGTTGCCAATGTTAAAGAAACATTTTTGGACATAGAATCAACATATTGAGCAGTATGTACTTGTTGAGTCAATGATATTGCTGCCACAGTAACAGAAGTGATTGCACTTATCAAAGCTGCCGTTCCCAAGATAAGTAAGCCCACAAACCGTCGTGTTTGCATTAAATCCTGTAGTTGTTGTAATACAGCAAGACCATAATTCAATAAGTGGTTACATCATAAGATAAGGTGGATGTTGTAGCATTACAAAGGAGCAAACATTATATTGAGGGTTTAAACAAGATGAACCAGGGAGCAGCTGTAGGCGTCAGCCCGGGGGAGCAGTGTCCCCAGCATCAGGAGGCAGAACGCAAGCGGCAGGCTGTGGGCCAAGGCGCCTATGGTGGGCGGAGGGGCAGGGTTTGTGGTTTAGGGCTAGCCGCCACCGCTTGGGCTCAGGGCGGTCCCCTCTCGCCGGTGGGGCCACGCTGGTCTGGACGGCACTCCGCGGGCGCGCTTTCCTCTCTGGCCCTCACTCGCTGCACAGACTTCTTTGCTCTAGGTCACGGGGTGCAGAGAGGTGGGTGCGAGGCGCTGCTGGTGGCACGGAGGCGAGAGCTGGCTGGGGGAGGGGGAGCGAGCGAGTGCGTGCGCCGCGAACCTGGTCTTTGGGGAATGTGACATGACGAATTTGTCTGAGATCCAAACCGGAGAATCTGCATTCTGTAGAAATATACAAGCATACCCTCTCCCACAAGTTAGCAACACATCTGGCCTTTTTCACTCTCCCGTAAGGAGGCCTTTTTACTTGACCAGGGGCCGAGTCGTAGCCTGTAATTCAGGCATCTAGTGTCTCATCATTGTAGTCTGCCCCTGTGTGTTTACGTTTAAGTGATTAATTACAATTGGAACATAACTTCACTATTTGTCTAGCTGTTTCCCTATGGATATGTTAATTTAGGTCTAATGTTTAGTTTAGGTCTCTGTATAAATTTAAGTAATAAATGTATAACCTCCTTATCTCATTTTGGTATACAGGTATACAGATATACCTAAATGCAAAATGCATTTATATATGTATTTATATATGGCAACAAGTATAAAGTTATTGACATATAATATATATAAATCAATATACTTGAATTAATCTTTATAATTAATACATTAATTAATATATATTACAGCAATACAACACATACACAGCTAATACCAACCAACACAAACCAATATACTGTAATAATACATGTCACACATTTATAATTATACAGTATATAGAACATATATCATCACAGCACATCAATCCATACCAATTAATATCAGCCACACACACATTATATTACTGCCATATATATTTAATTATACAGTATATATATATATGTGTGTGTATATAGTATACATATTAATTTATATACAAATTAATTAAGTATAGATCTATAAATAGAATTAGGTATACCTTTATTATATTTTATTTATACCCATACCTAATTAGGCAAACTGTAATTAGGCAAATACATTTATATTATGTATTTATAACAATATATAAAGTATTGTTAAATGTACCACCTGTACAGCATCTCCACCCCACATACCACTTTCTCTAATCCCACCAACTCATTTTCAGTATTATGTGTTGGCCAGGAGCTGGGCCAGTCTTTCCCAGCAATGTTAAGAGAGGTCTGTTCCTGTGTCTAATAGCCCTGGCGTTTTATTCTCTTGAATTAAAAGATCTTTTAAAGGCCTTGGAACTGTAATTTCCTGCACCCAAAAGGCTAGATCACTAGATCCAAATGTTTTGTGGCTCTTAGCTTGAGAAGTCAAGTTTTTCCTTGTCTGATAGTAAGGTAAAAGTAAAAGCTGTGTTACTCTTTGACCTTTATTAATTTGTACAGTTTTGATAGGCAGTGAGATCAAGACTTTAATTTCTCAATATCATCAGAATCTACTACACCATGCACCAGCGAAATTTCTTTTCTTTCTTTTTTTTTTATTTAATTTTTGTTTTAAAAGAAAGCAAGCTACGCCCCAGGACAAATCTTACAATGTCCTCAGATAGGGGGCCAGCCACTCCGGTTGGAATTTGAGTAAGCGGCACATCGGGGGTTAATATTGTTATTAAATCTCCTTGCCTTTTCGCTTTTCTCCTAGCCTGGGTGAGACCCCCCCTGAGGGAGTTTTCTCCAAGGAGCACGCTCTGCATATTGTGTACTAAAAGCTCCTTTGTTTAAAAAACTTTTTATCTTCCTCAGTCTTAGGCAACACTTTGGGAGGCTTTGGGGGCAAAGTGGGGAACTCCTGGGTCCTGGGAGGCACAATCGAAGGCGGTGGCAGTCGCCTTAAATCAGAAAGTGGTGGATAAGTTTTTTAAAGGTTTGCACATAGGGGGAGGGAGCTCGCCAGGGCTCTCGGCCGCAGCGTCCTGTAAGCCCTCTCCTTCCTCGGGAGGTAGACCACTTTCTCCCTCCTTTTTTTTTTTTTTCAATGGCAGAAAATATGATCTGTGCAGTAAATGGAGACTCACCACCATCCACCTCTATAGCCTCCCCCATAGGCTATTTAACAGCCTCGTGACGGAGGTCCAGGACATTTCTAATCATATTCCACAGTCAATAAATATTTGTCTATTCTTAGATGCAGAGAAATCCATTTTTAATTTTTTTTTTAATTTTAGAGAATATTTTTATTTATTTTGTAACCTCTTTACCCTGGCTAAACTGCAGAGGGGACTAGAAAAGAAGCCTCAAGGTGAGGATCAAGTTCATCCTTGGGACTAGAGAAAATCCTTCTCCGGGAAACTCCTAGCGGTGGCCCTTTACCCCGACATGGAGGAGGAGGCATAGGGGGATGGGAGCGTCCCGAAGTTTTCCTCTTCTGTTCCGGAGATCCTTTAACTGTTTGGTAACTAAATCTTACGAACTGTCTGATCGGGGATGTTTCCCTCAACCTTCTAGGAGCGGATGGTCTGATTAGGGATGTTTTCTTAAACTTTTAGGAGCATCTTTAGCTTAAAAAAAAAAAAAAAAATCCTCATCAGAATGGCATCGAGCTGCTGTTTCCTCTAAACCTTTTTCAAATTGAGGGGAGAGCTGATCTTTCTTTTCATCCCTATCTTTTACATGCTCATTGGCAGTCATAGCGGCTAGCCATTCATTTAGCTGTCGATAGCTAGGTATAGCCTCTTCATTTTCACTTTTCTTTATAACAGGTACCTTTTCAGATTTGCTTTTTTGTTTAACAGGTACTTTTCCAACTTTACTTTCCTCTTTAACAGGTACCTTTTCAAATTCATGAGCTGGATCTAAAACATCTCTAGTCATATTCCACAGAGGAAAGGTGTAAGTAGGGATTTTTTCCAAACCTTGCTGAGCACAATAAGCTCTTAGCTGTTTTCCTAGTTTTTTCAAGATATCTAGGTTAACAGTGCCTTGTTGTAGAAACCAAGGGCAGTGGTCTTGTACAAATGTAAAAAATGATTGAATGGAAGATGTTTTAACCTTGATTCTTCTTTTACTTAATAACTGTAAAATTACTCCTATAAAGAGCTGTCTTTCATTTGATTCAGTGTTGCCCATGTCAGAAACTTAAGGATAGTAAAAGATTTTGCTTTTAGCTATCTAAAGATTAGGCCTTTTTTGTCAGCCTTTTTAGAAACCGTTTTTTCTCTCTAACTCTTCAACACTTCCCACTCCTCTCGCCCTGTCTATTCTACAGGGGGATCTGCAGCCCCCTAAGTGGGATCCTATCTGTCCCGAAAACTGAACACTGGGGGAATGGGGTTGGGGATTTACCTTCGAAATGCCTGTCTCGGGCGCCACCTGCAGAGGTCCAGGCCCAGCTGATCCAGGGTATTCGAAGGGAAGATGGAGTAGGCGACCTATTTATATATTTATTTATTCATCAAAGATATAAAGAGTAATAGAATGAGGATAGCTCAGTAGGAAAATTCAGTGGAGAAAAGCAGCTGAGTAGCTTGGTTTACGTGGAAAATCAATATAACCCGTGACACCAGGTTAGCTCTGACCACGGAGGCTGCAAGTGCCCTCTAGAATAGAGGAAGGTGCCCCACCTTAGACACCTTATCGAGTGGGTCTTCGAAGCCCAGGCAAATAAATGGTCGCAGAGGATATCCGCGCTCCAGATGGACACTCATCTGAAAATTGAGGGGAATAATGACATGGGGAGAACAAGCGTTGGCGAGCAAGGCCCGTAGCTTTATTTTCAACACAGGTTTTAATACCCTAAGTTACACATAGAGGATAATAGGGGATGCAAAGTCAGCAGTCTTTAATCCTTATCAAAAACCAGGGTTTCTTTTCTGCAGATTTATCGTATAAAAATGGTTTGGATGATTTACATCATCTTCTGGCAAGAAGACCTATTAACATTTTATGACTCTTGACAAAGACTTATCAACCATAAGAGTTATTTTCTCTAAGAGTAATTGTTTAAGGTTTGGCGCCATCTTTCGAAGATAAAATTGCATTCCTATAGGGAGGATGTGTAATGGGTTTACAACAAAGAAAAGAATTTATTACCTTAAGAGTCTAAAGTTACCAACATCAAGGCCACTACTTATTTTTTCTACATACCAACTATATTAATTAGCACACATTCAAGGATACAATTCAGGGGATGTGGAAACTTGGCAAAAAGCATTGGTTCATCAATGAAATCTTTTACTAGTTTTATTCTGACAGTTTCTAACTCTCTGAGAGGCTCTAAGCTATTTGAATATCTTAAACTTCCCGTGGGTCTCGAGGCTGGGAGACTGTACACAATCGTATGCATAGCTGTAGGAGACCGGGTAAACTTGTCAGGCGAGTTAGAAAACCATCTGAGGGGTTTGGATTTAAACACTCCTAATTGCCCAGGAACATTATTAGTTGGAGCTGTAAGTTAGCTCTTTGACAGAGAGAGTGAGATGGTGGTGGGGGACATCCCCAGTAATGTCAGAGGTGAGAGAACAAAGCAATAAAGAAAGCAGACTTTGGTTTTTGGGGGTAGATGCTGAAGAATATACGGGGGAACTCCCGGAGGCTCGATCCCGCCTTTGCGTATGCCGAGACTCTTTCCTCATGACATTTGTCACGAGTGGAATGTCTCTCGCTGGCTCCCGGCAATCTTCCATTGCACCAAACGCAGTGGAGTCCCGAGAGGCCCCTCCCAACACCACAGTATCAGTGTCTTCTCAGAGGCACCCTGAGCAACTCCCTGAGGTCACCGGCACAAGTCGAGGGAACACAGGGTATCCTGCCGCAACCCGAGAAAGACCTCAAGAGTCCGTCTTCAACGCGTCTTGAGGCCGGATTCCCCTACCATGACTCGAGAGCAATGACACGCTCCCCCTCGCCATGCGCATGGACACCTGACTTCCCTGGCGCCACATGAGAGGCTCCCTGATCTCCCCGTCATACCTCGTGAGAAACCCCACACTGGTGCCACAGCTCGGGAAAACCCACGAGACGCCACCGTCATCGCGAGATTGGGGACTTCTTTTCCTGCCTGACCTGGAGAGCAATCCCTGGTCCTTTCTCCAAACTTCACAGGAGGCTTTACTCCCTTTAGGCCACTCAATGGGCTCCAAGAGATACCTGTCGCGACTTGAGAGGAGAGCAGAGTACTTTGTTTCCCCTCGAGATGAGGCCTTACCTCGGGTGAGTCTGGAATGCAACCCCGAGATCCCTGTTGCCCCTGGAGAGGAGCATTATGTCCTGGACAAAAGCCTAGATGAGGTCTATTTTGCCCTACAGTGACTCGAGAGCAACACCCATCTCTCCCTCGCAATTCGAATGGAAGATTGGTCTTCACTGGGCCAACATAAGAGGAAGTCTGAATTTCCCGTTGTAACTCGAGAATCCCGCCGCAACTCTTAAAAACCACGTGGTTCCCCATTCATCACAATATGAGGCCTTTGCCCACTACAGAGTCTCAAGAGAAGTCCCATGTTTCGTCATAAAGTTCGAAATGCTACTTGGCACCCTTGATGCGACCCCAAAAGTTCCCCAATATACCGGTCTCACTCCAAGGGAACACCGAAGTCCCTGGCACCACTTCATTTGAGCCCCTTCTCCCCTCCTGATCACGGCAGGAAGGTCGATTCCCCTGCTTTGTCTAGAAGGGGTTCACGACCTTCATGGCGCACCTCAGGATGAGGCCAGTCTCACGAAGAAATTCGAGACGTAGCCTCGTGTTGGTGCCACGTGCCAAAAGACCCCGATTTCTCGGTCTTGCTCTTGATAAGAACCCGATGCCCGGACACCTCTTCTAAGGCAACCCTGTGGATGAAGGCACTACACGAGGGGGCACTGGCAACCCTGTTCATCGTCCGGAAAATCCCACAGGATCCACATACAGCTCCACAACTGGCCTGTCACCCCTTAAACAACGAGAGAGGCAAGCGGAGTTCCCTTCCTCAGACAAGACGAGGCCTGAGTATCCAATCCCAACTCTGCAGGCACGCTTCGATCTGAGTCAGAAATGGAGAGGAAACCTGAGGTTCCTGCCTCAACCCGAGATGAGGCCCTCTTCCATTAAAACAAACCCAGTGGAGTCCCGAGAGGCCACTCCCATCTCCACAGTATCCCTGGCTTCTCATAGGCATTCTGAGAAGCTCCTTGGGGCCACCGGCAAACGTCGAGGGAAATAAGGGTTTCCTGCCACAACCGAAGAAAGACCTCGAGAGTCCTTCTTCAACGCGTCTTGAGGTCAGATTCCCCTACCATGGCTCGAGAGCAATAACGCGCTCCCCCTCGCCACGCACATGGAGACCTGACTTCCCTGGCGCCACAGGAGAGGCTCCCTGAGCTACCTGTCGTACCTCGTGTGAAACCCCACACTGGCGCCGCAGCTCGAGAAAACACACAAGACCCCTCCGTCATCGCGAGATGAGGGCCATCTTTTCCTGCATGGCCTGGAGAGCAGTCCCAAGTCCTCTCTCCAAACTTCACAGGAGGCTTGACTCCCTTTAGGCCACAAAGTGGGCTCCAAGAGGTGCCTGTCGCAACTCGAAAGGAGAGCAGAGTCCTTTGCTTCCCTTCGACATGAGGCCTGACTCCCTGGGTGAGTCTGGAATGCAAACCTGAGATCCCTGTGGCCCTTGGAGAGGAACATTAGGTCCTGGACACAAGCCTAGATGAGGTCTCCTTTGCCCTGCAGTGACTCGAGCGCAACCCCCAGCTCTCCCTCGCAACTCGAATGGATGATTGGACTTCCCTGGCCCAACACAAGAGGAAGCCTGAAATCCCCGTCGTAACTCGAGAATCCCGCCGCAACTCGTGAAAAACCACGTGGCTCCCCCGTCATCGCAAGATGAGGCCCTTGGCCGCTACAGCGTATCAAGAGAAGTCCCATGTTCCATCCTGAAGTACAAAACGGTACTTGGCACCCTTGATGCGACCCCCAAAGTGCCCTGACATACCGGTCTCACTCGAGGGAAACACCAAAGTTCATGGCACCACTTCCTGTGAGCCCCTTCACCCCTCCTGATCGCGACAGGAGGGTCAATTCCCATGTTTTGTCTGCAAGGGGTTCCCGACGTTCCCCGCGAACCTCCGGATGAGGCCGGTCTCATGAGGAAATTCGAAAAGTAGCCTCATGGTTGGTGCCACATGTTGAAAGATCCCGAATTCCCGGTCCACTCTAGATAAGAACCTGACGCCCGGACATCTCTTCGAAGGCAACCCTGTGGATGAAGGCACAACACGAAGGGACACTGACATCCCCATGCATCGTCTGGAAAAACCCGCTGATTCCACTCACAGCTCCAAATGTGGACTGTCACCCCATGAACAACTCGAGAGGCAAGTGAAGTTGCATTCCTTCACACAAGACGAGGCCTTACCCTCCTGTCCCAACTCTTCAGGGACCCTGCGATCAGAGTCAGAAATGGAGAGGAACCCTGAGGTTCCTGCCTCAACTAGAGAAGAGGCCCTCTTCCATTGAACCAAACTCAGTGGTGTCCCGAGAGGCCCCTCCCAACACCACAGTATCCCTGAATTCTCAGAGGCTCCCTGAGAAGCTACCTGAGGTCACTGGCACAAGTCGAGGGAACCCAGAGTTTCCTGAAGTAACCCGAGAAAGACTTGGAGAGTCCTTTTTCAACGTCTCTTGATGCCCGATTCCCCTACCATGACTCCAGAGCAAGGACGCGCTCCCCTCGCCACAAGCAGGAAAACTGACTTCCCTAGTACCACACAAGAGGCTCCCTGAGTACCCCATCGTACCTCGTGAGAAAACCCACACTGGCGCCGCAGTTCGAGAAAAACCACAAGATGCCCCCGTCAAGGAGAGATGGGGGCCTTCTTTTCCTGCCTGACCTGGAGAGCAATCCCTGGTCCTCTCTCCAAACTTCACAGGAGGATTGACTCCCTTTAGGCCACTCAGTTGGGTCCAAGAAATACCCGGTGCGACTCGAGAGGAGAGCGGAGTCCTTTGCTTCCCTCGAGACGAGGCCTGACTCCCCGGGTGAGTTTGGAATGCAACCCCGAGATCCCTGTCGCCCCTGGAGTGGAACATTATGTCCTAGACACAAGCCTAGATGAGGTCTATTTTGCCCTACAGTGATCGAGAGCAACCTCCATCTCTCCCTCACAATTTGAATGGAAGATTGGGCTTCCCACGGTCAACACATGAGGAAGTCTGAATTTCCCATCGTAATTCGAGAATTCAGCCTCAAGTCTTAAAAACCATGTGGTTCCCCCTTCATCGCAATATGAGGCCCTTGCCAGCTAGAGTCTCAAGAGAAGTCCCACGTTCCATCTTAAAGTTCGAAATGCTACTTGGCACCCTTGATGCGACCCCAAAGTTCCCCAACATACCGGTCTCACTCCAGGGGAACACCGAAATTCCCGGCGTCTCCAGGGAAGTCCCATGTTCTGTCCCTAAGTGCGAAACGGTACTTGACACCCTTGATGCGACCGCAAAAGTTCCCCGACACGCTGGGTTCACTCGAGGGGAACACCAAGGGTCCCGGCACCACTTCATCTGAGCCCCTTCTCCCCTCCTGATCGCGACAGGAGAGTCGATTCCCCTGCTTTCTCTGGAAGGGGTTCCCGGCCTTCCTGGTGCACCTCAGGATGAGGCCGGTCTCAGGAGGAAATTCGAGACTAGCCACGTGTGAGGTGCCACGTGCCGAACGACACCGATTTTCCGGTCCGCTCTTGATAAGAACCCGATGCCCGGACACCTCTTCGAAGGCAACCCTGTGAGTGAAGGCACAACATGAAGGGGCACTGACACCCCCGTGCATCATCCGGAAAAACCCGCAGGGTCTGCACACAGCTCGACAAGGGGCCTGAGACTCCCGGAACAACTCGAGAAGCAACCAGAATTCCATTCCTCAGACAAGACGAGGCATGACTCTCCTGTCCCAACACTGCAGGGACCGTGCAGTCGGAGTCAGAATCAGAGAGGAAGCCTGAGGTTCCTGCCTCCCCTCGAGATGAGGCCCTCTTCTATTGCGCCGAATCCAGCAGAGTCCCGAGAGGCCCTGCCAACTCCACAGCATTCCTCACCTCTCAGAGGCACCCTGGTAAGTTCCCTATAGTCCCCTGCAGAAGTCGAGGGAAACGAGGGTTTCCCGCCGCCACCCGAGAAAGACCTCAAGAGTCCTTCTTCAACGCGTCTTGAGGCCCTAGTCACTTCCCATGACTCGAGAGTGATGACCAGCTCCTCCTCGCCATGCGCATGGAGACATGAGTTCCCTGGTGCCGCACGAGAGGCTCCCTGAGGTCCTCGTCGTGTCTCGTGAGAAAACCCCCACGGGCGCCACAGCCTGAGGAAACCCATGAGATGCCCCCGTCATCGCGAGATGAGGGCCTTCTTTTCCTGCCTGACCTGGAGAGCAATCCCGAGTCCTCTCTCCAAACTGAAGAGGAGGCTCGACACCCTTGAGTCCACTCATTGGGCTCCAAGAGATCCGTGTCGCGACTTGAGAGGAAAGTGGAGTCCTCTGCTTCCCCTCGAGGCGAGGCCTGACTCCCCGGGGGAGTCTGGAATGGAAACCCGAGATCTCTGTCTTCCCTTGAGAGGAATATTAGGTCCTGGACACACGCCTCGATGAGGTCTCTTTGGCCCTGTAGTGACTCGAGCAGAACCCCCAGATTTCCCTCGCAACTCCAGGGGAAGATTGGGCTTCCCAGGGCCAACCCAAGAGGAAGCCTGAAATCCCCGTCGTTTTCGAGAATCCAGACGCAACTCGAGAAAAACGACGTGGTTCCAACGTCTTCACAGGATGAGGCCCTTGCCCGCTACAGCGTCTCCAGGGAAGTCCCATGTTCCGTCCTGAAGTGGGAAACGGTACTTGGCTCCCTTGATGCGACCCCTAAAGTTCCCTGAAACGCCGGGTTCCCTCGAGTGGAACACCTAGAGTCCCGGCCCCACTTTATCTGAGCCCCATCTCCCCTCCTGATCGCGACAGGAGAGTCGATTCCCCTTCTTTGAGTGGAAGGTGTTCCCGGCCTTCCCGGCGCACCTCAGGATGATGCTGCTCTCACGAGGAAATTCGAGATGAGCCACGTGGGTGGTGCCACATGTCGAACGACCCCGATTTCCCGGTCCGCTCTTGCAATGAACCTGATGCCCGGACACCTCTTTGAAGGCAACCCTGTGGGGGAAGGCAACAAATGAAGGGGCAATGACACCCCCGTGCATATTCTGGAAACACCCGCAGGTTCCACACACAGCTCGACAAGGGGCCTGAGACCCACTGAACGACTCGAGAGGCAAGCAGAGTTCCATTACTCAGACAAGACGAGGCCTGACTCTCCTGTCCCAACCCTGCAGGGACCCTGCGGTCGGAGTCAGAAATGGAGAGGAAGCCTGAGGTTCCTGCCTCCAATCGAGATGAGGCCCTCTTTCATTTCGTCAAACCTAGTGGAGTCCCGAGAGGCCCCTCTAACTCCTCAGTATCCCTCACCTCTCAGAGGCACCTGGGAAGTTCCCTAAGGTCCCCGGTAGAGGTCGAGGGAAACGAGTGTTTCCCGCCCCAACCCAAGAAAGACCTCGAGAGTCCTTCTTAAATGCGTCTTGAGGCCCTAGTCCCTCCCATGACTCCAGAGCAATGACGCGATCTGCCTGGCCACACGCATGGAGGCCTGACTTCTCTGGCGCCGCACGAGAGGCTCCCTGAGCTCCCCATCATATCTCGTGAGAAACCCCACACTGGCGCCGCAGCTCGAGAAAACCCATGAGACGCTCCCGTCATCACGAGAGGAGGGCCATCTTTAACTGAATTGTATGCAGATCAAGCGTGAACCTTCTGTCCAAGCTACACAGGACGCTTGACTCCCTTTAGGCCACTCATTGGGCTCCAAGAGTTACACGTCGCGACTCGAGAGGATAGTGGAGTCCTTTGCTTCCACTCGAGACGAGGCATGACCCACCGGGTGAGACTGGAATGCGACCCCGATATCCCTGTTGCCCCTGGAGAGGAACACTACGTCCTGGACCCAAGCCTAGATGAGGACTCTTTGCCCTGAAGTGACTCGAGAGCAACCCACAGCTCTCTCTGACAAGTTGAATGGAAGATTGGACTTCCTGGGCCAACACAAGAGGAAGCCTGAATTCCCCGTCGTAACTCGAGAATCCCGCCGCAACTCGAGAAAAACCACGTGTTTCCCTCGTCATCGCAATATGAGGCCCTTGCCCGCTAGAGCATCTCCAGAGAATTCCCACGTTCCGTCTTGAAGTGCGAAACTGTACTTGGCACCCTTGATGCGACCTCAAAAGTGCCGTGACATACCGGTCTCACTCGAGGGGACCACCGAGGTTCCCGGCACCACTTCATCTGAGCCCCTTCTCCCCTTCTGATCGCGACCGGTGGGTCGATTCCCCTGCTTTGTCTGCAAGGGTTCCCTACCTTCCCGGCGAACCTCAGGATGAGGCCGGTCTCCCGAGGAAATTCGAGACATAGCCTTGTGGGTGGTACCACATGCTGAAAGACCCCAATTTTCTGGTACGCTCTTGAAAAGAACCTGATGCCCGGACACCTCTTTGAAGGCAACCCTGTGGATGAAGGCACAACACGAAGGGGCACTGACACCCCTGTGCATCGTCTGGAAAAACCCGCAGGTTCCACACACAGCTCAACAAGTGGCCTGTCACTCCGTGAACAACTCGAAAGGCAAGCGGAGATCCATTCCTCCACGGAAGACGAGGCGTGACTCTCTTGTCCGTACTCCGGCAGGTACTCTGCGACCCGAGTCAGAAATGGAGAGGACCCCTGAGGTTCCTGCCTCCATTCGAGATGAGGCCCTCTTCGATTGCACCAAACCCAGTTGAGTAACGAAAGGCCCCTCCCAAATCCACAGTGTCCCTGACTTCTCAGAGGAACCCTGAGAAGTTGCCTGAGGTCACCGACACAAGTCGAGGGAACCCAGGGTTCCCTGCCGCAACCCGAGAAAGGCCTCGAGAGTCCTTCTTCAATGCGTCTTGAGGCCCGATTCGCCTACTATGACTCGAGAGCAATCACGCACTCCCCTTCACCACACGCACGGAGACCTGACGTCCCTAGCACCACACGAGAGGCTCTCTGAGCTCCCCGTCATACCTCGGGAGAAATCTGATACTGGCGCCGCAGCTGGAGAAAACCCACGAGACACCCCCGTCATCGCGAGATGAGGGCCTTTTTTCCTGCATGGCCAGGAAAACAATCCCGAGTCATCTCTCCAAACTCCATAGGAGGCTTCACTCCCTTTACGCCACGCAGTGGGCTCCAAGAGATACCCGTCGCGACTCGACAGGAGAGCGGAGTCCTTTTTTTCCCCTCAAGACGAGGCCTGACTCTCCGGGTGAGTCGAGAATGCAACCCTGAGATCCCTGTTGGCCCAGTAGTGGAACACTAGGTCCTGGACACAAGCGTAGATGAGGTCTATTTTGCCCTGCAGTGAATGGAGAGCAATCCCCAGTTCTAAATTGCAACTCGAATGGAATACTGGATTTTCCTGACGCCACACAAGAGGCTCCCTGAAATCCCTGTGGTACTTCATGAGACACCCCACACTGGCGCCGCAGCTCGAGAAAACCCACGAGACGCCACCGTCATCTCGAGATGAGGGCCTTCTTTTCCTGCATGGCCTGGAGTCCAATCCCGAGTCCTCTCTCCAAACTCCACAGGAGGCTTGACTCCCTTTAGTACACACATTGGGCTCCAAGAGATACCCATCGCGACTCGAGACGAGAGCGGAATTCTTTGCTTACCCTCGAGGTGAGAACTGACTCCCCGGATGAGTCTGGAATGCAAACCCGAGATCCCTGTCGCCCCTGGAGAGCAACGTTAGATCCTGGACACAAGCCTAGATT
The DNA here is from genome assembly GCF_029407905.1 of Bubalus kerabau. Classification (NCBI taxonomy): domain Eukaryota; kingdom Metazoa; phylum Chordata; class Mammalia; order Artiodactyla; family Bovidae; genus Bubalus; species Bubalus kerabau. The sequence continues at coordinate 2,031,374 of NW_026577889.1, read as the reverse complement.
AGGTCTCTTTTGCCCTGCAGTGACTCTAGCGCAATCCCCAGCTCCCCCTCGCAACCCGAATGGAAGATTGGATTTCAAGGCCAACAAGAGGAAGCCTAAATTCCCGGTCATAACTCGAGAATCCCGCCGCAACTCGAGCAAAACCACGTGGTTCTCCCGTCATCGCAAGATGAGGCCCTTGCCCGCTACAGCGTTTCAAAAGATGTCCCAGGTTCCGTCTTGAAATGCGAAACGGTACTTGGCACCCTTGATGCGACCCCAAAAGTCCCCCAACACGCCGGTCTCACTCAAGGGGAACACCGAGGTTCCCGGCACCACTTCATTTAAGCCCCTTCTCCCCTCCTGATCGTGACCCGTGGGTCGATTCCCCTGCTTTGTCTGCAAGGGGGCCCGACCTTCCCTGCACAACTCAGGATGAGGCCGGTCTCATGGGGAAATTCGATACGTAGCTTTGTGGGTGGTGCCACTTGCCGAAAGACTCCAATTTCCCGGTCCGCTCTTGATAAGAATCCGATGCTCGGACACCTCTTGGAAGGCAGCCTTGAGTATGAAGGTACAACACGAAGGGGCACTAACACACCTGTGCATCATCCGGAAAAACGGGCAGGTTACACACACAGCTCGACAAGTGGCCTGTCACCTCGAGAACAACTCGAGAGGCAAGAGGAGTCCCATCCTCCAGAAAAGACGAGGCCTGACTCTCCTGTACCAACATGCAGGGACCTTGCGATCTGAGTCAGAAATGGAGAGGAACACTGAGGTTCCTGCTTCAACTCGAGATGAGTCCCTCTTACATTCCACCAAATGCAGAGGAGTCTCGAGAGGCCCCTCCAAACTGCACAGTATCCCTGACTTCTCAGAGGCACTCTGAGAAGCTCCCTGAGGTCGCAGGCACAAGTCAAGGGAACCCTGGGTTTTATGCAGTGACCCGAGAAAGACCTCGAGAGTCCTTCTTCAACCCGTCTTGAGGCCCGATTACCCTACCATGACTCGAGAGCAATGACAAACTCCCCCTAGCCATCTCATGGGGACCTGACTTCCCTGGCGCCACACGAGAGGCTCCCTGAGCTCCCTCTCGTACCTCGTCAGAAACCCGGCACTAGCGCGGTAGTCTAGAAAACCCACGAGACGCCGCCGTCATTGCGAGATGAGGGCCTTCTTTTCCTGCATGGCCTGGAGAGGAATCCCGAGTCCTCTATCCAAACACCACAGGAGGCTTGACTCCCTTTAGGGCACACAGTGGGCTCCAAGAGATACCCATCGCGACTCAAAAGGACAGCGGAGTTCTTTGCTTCCCCTCGAGACGAGGCCTGATTCCCCGGGTGAGTCTGGTATGCAAGCCCGAGATCCCTGTCGCCCCTAGGGATGAACATTAAGTCCTGGACACAGGCCTAGATGAGGTCTATTTTGCCCTGCAGTGACTCGAGGGCAATCCCCAGCTCTCCCTTGAAACTCAAATGGAAGATAGGACTTCCCTGGGCCAACACATGAGGAAGACTGTATTCCCCGTCGAAACTCGAGAATCCCGCCACAACTCGAGAAACGCTACGTGGTTCCCCCGTCATCGCAAGATGAGGCCCTTGCCCACTACAGCGTCTCAAGAGAAGTCCCACGTTACATCTTGAAGTGCGAAACGGTATTGGCACCCTTGATGCGACCTCAAAAGTTCCTCGACACACTGGTCTGACTCGAGGAAAACACCGAGGTTCCCGGCACCACTACATCTGGGCCCCTTCTCCCCTCCTGATCGTGACAGGAGGGTCGATTCCCCTGTTTTGTCTTGAAGGGGTCCCGCCTTTCCCGGTGCATCTCAGGATGAGGCCGGTCTCACGAGGATATTCGAGACATAGCCTCGTGGATGGTGACACATGCCGAAAGACCCCGATTTCCCGGTTCGCTCTTGATAAGATCCCAATGCCCGGACACCTCTTTGAAGATAACCCTTTTGATGAAGGCACAACACTTAGGGGCACTGACACCCCCGGGTATCGTCCGGAGAAACCCGCAGGTACCACACACAGCTCGAGAAGTGACCTGTCACCCCGTGAACAACTGGAGAGGCAAGCAGAGTTCCATTCCTCCACACAAGACGAGGCCTGACTCTCCTGTTCGAACTCTGCAGCGAAACTGCGATCCGAGTCAGATCTGGCCCAGGGGAAGTCAGGAGAGGAAACATGAGTTTCCTGCCTCCACTCGAGATGAGGCCCTCTTCCATTGCACCGAACCCAGTGGAGTCCCGAGAGGCCCCTCCCAACTGCACAATATCCCTGACTTCTCAGAGGCACCCTTAGACCTTCCTGAGATCACCGGCACAAGTCGAGGGAACCAAGGGTTTCCTGCCCCAACCCGTAAAAGACCTCGAGAGTCCTTCTTCAACGTGTCTTGAGGTGCGATTCCCCTACCATGACTCGAGAGCAATGACGCGCTCCCCCTAGCCACGCGCATAGAAACCTGACTTCCCTGGCGCCACAGGATAGGCTCCCTGAGCTCCCCATTATACCTCGTGAGCAACACCACACTGGAGCCGCAGCTCGAGAATACCCACGAGACGCCCCAGTCCTCACGAGATGAGGGCCTTCTTTTGCTGTATGGCCTGGAGAGCAATCCTGAGTCCTCTCTCCAAACTCCACAGGAGGCTTGACTCATTTTAGGCCACACAGTGAGCTCCAAGATATACCCGTCGCGACTTGACAGGAGAGCGGTGTCCTTGGCTTCCCCTCGAGACGAGGCCTGATTCCCCGGGTGAGTCGAGAATGCAATGCCGAGATCGCTGTCGCCCCAGCAGAGGAACATTAGGTCCTGGACACAAGCCTAGATGAGGTCTATTTGGCCCTGCAGTGTCTCGAGAGCAATCCCCAGTTCTAACTCGCAATTCGAATGAAAACTGGACTTCCCTGGGCCAGTTGAACAGGAAGCCTGAATTCCCCGTCGTAACACGAGAATCCCGCCCCAACTCAAGAAAAACCACGTGGTTCCCCCGTCATCGAAAGATGAGGTCCTTGCCCGCTACAGCGTCTCAAGAGAAGTCCCACGTTCCGTATTGAAGAGCGAAAAGTTACTTGGAACCCTTGATGCGACCCCAAAAGTTCCCCGACATACCAGTCTCACTTGAGGAGAACACCGAGGTTCCCGGCACCACTTCATCTGAGACTCTTCTCCCCTCTTGATCGCGACAAGAGGTTCGATTCCCCTGCTTTGTCTGGAAGGCGTTCCCGACCTTCCTTGCGCACATCAAGATGAGGCCAGTCTCACGAGGAAATTTGAGACATAGCCTCGTGGGTGGTGCGGCATACCAAAAGACCCCGATTCCCTGGTCCGCTCTTGATAAGAACCCGATGGCAGAACCCAACTCGAAGGCAATCCTGTGGATCAAGGCACAACACGAAGGGGCAGTGACACCCCGGTGCATCGTCCAGAAAAACCCGCAAGTTCCACATACAAATCGACAAGTGGCCTGTCACCCCATGAACAACGCGAGAGTCAAGCGGAGTTCCATTCCTCCACACAAGATGAGGCCTGACTCTCCTGTCCCAACTCTGCAGGGACTCTGCGATCCGAGTCAGATCCGGTACATTCGAAGCCAGGAGAGGAACCCTGAGGTTCCTGCCTCAACTTGTCATGAGGCCCTCTTCCATTGCACCAAACCCAGTGGAGTTCCGAGAGGCCCCTCCCAACTACACAGTGACCCTGACTTCTCAGAGGCACGCTGAGAAGCTTCCTGAGGTCACTGGCACAAGTCGATGGAACCCAGGGTTTCCTGCTGCAACCCAAGAAAGACCTCGAGAGTCCTTCTTTAACACGTCTTCAGGCCCAATTCCCCTACCATGACTCGAGAACAATGACGGGCTCCCTCTCACCACGTGCATAGAGACCTGACTGCCCTGGCACCACGTGAGAGGCTCACTGAGCTCCCAGTCTTACTTCGTGAGAAACCCCACACTAGCGCCACAGCTCGAGAAAACCTACGAGACGCCCCAGTCATTGGGAGATGAGGGCCTTCATTTCATGCATTCCCTGGAGAGCAATCCCGTGTCCTCCCTCCAAACACCAGAGGAGGTTTGACTCCCTTTAAGCCACTCAGTGGGCTCCAAGATATACCCGTGCGACTGGAGAGGAGAGCAGAGTCCTTTGCTTCCCCTCGAGACGAGGCCTGACTCCAAGGTGAGTCTGGAATGCAACCCCGAGATTTCTGTCGAGCCTTGACATGAACATTAGGTCCTGCACACAAGCCTTGGTGGGGTCTCTTTTGCCTTCAGTGACTAGAGCGCACCTCCAGCTCTTCCTCGAATCTCGAATGGAAGATAAGACTGTTGTGGGCCAACACAAGAGGAAGCATGAATTCCCTGTGGTAACTCAAATATCCCACCGCAACTCGAGAAAAACCAAGTGGTTCCGCAGTCATTCCAAGATGAGGCCCATGCCCGCTGGAGCACCCCAAGAGAAGTCCAACGTTCCATTTTGAAGAGCGAAATGGTACTTGGAACGTGTTATGCGACCCCAAAAGTTACCCGACATACCTGTCTCACTTGAGGGAAACACCGAGGTTCCCAGCAGCACTTCATCTGAGCCACTTCTCCCCTCCTGATCGCCACAGGAGGGTCAATTCCTCTGCTTTGTCTGGAAGAGTTTCATGACCTTCGCGGCACACTTCAGGATGAGGCCGGTTTCATGAGGAAATTCGAGACAACCCACGTGGGTGGTGCCAAATGCTGAACCACCCCGATATCCCGGTCCGCTCTTCATAAGAACCCGATGCCCGGACACCTCTTCGAAGGCAACCCTGTGGATGAAGACAAAAAACGAAGGGTCACTGACACCCCCGTGCATCGTCTGGAAAAACCTGCAGATTCCACACACAGTGTGACAAGGGGCCTGAAACCCCATGAACAACTTGAGAGGCAAGCCGAGTTCCATTCCTCAGAAAAGACGTAGCCTGACTCTCCTGTCCCAACTCTGCAGGGACCCTGATGTCGGAGTCCGAAACAGAGAGGAAGTCTGAGGTTCCTGCCTCCCCTCGAGATGAGCCCCTCTTCCATTGCGACAAACCCAGCGGAGTCCCGAGAGGCACCGCCAACTCCACAGTATCCCTCAACTCTCAGAAACACCCTGGGAAGTTCCCTAAGGTCCCCGGCAGAAGTCGAGGGAAACGACTTTTTCCCGCCACAACCCGAGAAAGACCTCGAGAGTCCCTCTTCAACGCGTCTTGAGGCCCTAGTCCCCTCCCATTACTCGAGAGCCACAACGCGCTCCTCCTCGCTACGCGCAGGGAGACCTGACTTCCCTGGCGCCGCACGAGAGGCTCCCTGAGATCCTCGCCGTGACTCGCGAGAAAACCCCCACGGGTGCCGCAGCTCGAGGAAACCCCTGAGACGCCCCCGTCCTCGCGAGGTGAAGGGCCTTCTTTTCCTGCATGGCCTGGAGAACAATCCCGAGCCCTCTCTCCAAAATGAAGAGGAGGCTTGACTCCATTGACGCCACTAGGGGGCTCCAAGAGATCCGCGTCGCGACTCGGGAGGACAGCGGAGTCCTTTGCTTCTGCTCGAGACGAGGCCTGACACCCAGGGGGATCCTGGAATGCAACCCCGAGATCCCTGCCTTCCCTGGAGAGGAACATTAGGTCCTGGACACAAGCCTAGATGAGGTCTCTTTGGCCCTGCAGTGACTCGAGCGCAACCCCCAGCTTTCCCTCGCCAATCAAATGGAAGACTGGGCTTCCCAAGGCCAACAGAGGAGGAAACCTGTAATCCCCATCGTCACTCGAGAATCCCGCCGCAACTCGAGAAAAAACACGTGGTTCCAACGTCTTCGCAAGATGAGGCCCTTGCCCACTACAGCGTGTCAAGGGAAGTCCCATGTTCCGCCCTGAAGTGCGAAACAGTACCTGACACCCTTCGTGCGACCCCCAAAAGCTCCCCGACACATCGGGTACCCTCGAGGGAACACCGAGAGTCCTGGCACAGCTTCATCTGAGCCCGTTCTCCCCTCCTGATCACGACAGGAGAGTCGATTCCCCTGCATGGTTCAGAAGGGGTTCCCGGCCTTCCCGGTGCACCTCAGGATGAGGCCGGTCTCACAGGGAAATTCGAGATGAGCCACATGGGTGGTGCCACATGCCAAATGCCCCCGATTCCCCGGTCCGCTTTTGAGAAGGACCCGAGGCCCGGACCCCTCTTCGAAGGCAACCCTGTGGGTGAAGGCACAACACGAAGGGGCACTGACACCCCCGGGCATCGTCCGCAAAGACCCGCGGGTTCCACACACAGCTCGACCAGGGGCCTGAAAACCCCTGACAACTCGAGAGGCAAGCGGGGTTCCCTTCCTCAGACAAGACGAGGCATGACTCTCCTGTCCCAACTCTGCAGGGACCCTGTGGTCGGAGCCGAAACGGAGAGGAAGCCTGAGGTTCATGCCTCCCCGCGAGGTGAGGCCCTCTTCCGTTGCGCCAGACCCAGCGTAGTCCCGAGAGGCCCCGCCAACTACACAGGATCCCTCGCCTCTCAGAGGCACCCTGGGAAGTTCCCTAAGATCCCCAGCAGAAGGCGAGGGAAACGAGGGTTTCCCGCCGCCACCTGAGAAAGACCTCGAGAGTCCTTCTTCAATGCGTCTCGAGGCCCTAGTCCCCTCCCGTGCCTCAAGAGCCATGACGCGCTCCCCCTCGCCACGCGCATGGAGACCTGACTTCCCTGGCGCCGCACGAGAGTCTCCCTGAGATCCTCGTCGTGCCTCGGGAGAAAACCCCCACGGGCGCCGCAGCTCGAGGAAACCCCTGAGACTCCCCCGTCCTAGCGAGCTGAGAGTCTTCTTTTCCTGCATGGCCTGGAGAGCAATCCCGGGTCCTCTCTCCAAACTGAAGAGGAGGCTGGACTCCCTTGAGGCCACACAGTGGGCTCCAAGAGATCCGCGTCGCCACTCGAGTGGAGAGCGGAGTCCTTGGCTTCCCCTCGAGACGAGGCCTGACTCCCCGGGGGAGCCTGAAATGCAACCCCGAGATCCCTGCCTTCCCTGGAGAGGAATATTAGTTCCCCAACACACGCCTTGATGAGGTCTCTTTGGCCCTGCAGTGACTCGAGCGCTACCCCCAGATTTCCCTCGCTACTTGAATGGGAGATGGGGCTTCCCAAGGCCAACCCAAGAGGAAGCCTGAAATCCTCGTCGAAACTCGAGAATCCTGCCACAACTCGAGAAAAACCACGTGGTTTCAACGTCTTCGCAAGATGAGGCCCTTGCCCGGTACGGCGTCTCAAGGGAAGTCCCATGTTCCGTCGTGAAGTGAGACACGGTGCCTGACACCCTTCATGCGACATCCAAAAGTTCCCCGACATGCCGGGTTCCCTTGAGGGGAACACCGAGATTCCCGGCACCACTTCCTCTGAGCTCCTTCTCCTCTCCTGTTCGCTACAGCAGAGTTGATTCCCCTGCGTGGTCTGGAAGGGGTTCCCGGCCTTCCCGGCGCCCCTCAGGATGAGGCCGGCCTCGCGAGGAAATTCGAGACAAGCCCCGTGGCTGGTGCCCCATGTTGAACAGCCCTGATTTCCCGGTCCGCAGTTGAGGAGAACCCGATGCCCGGACACCTCTTCGAAGGCCACCCTGTGAGTGAAGGAACAACACGAAGGGGCACTGACACTCCCGTGCATCGTCCGGAAACACCCGCGGTTTCCACACACAGCTCCACGAGGGGACTGAGGCTCCCTGAGCAACTCGAGAGGCAAGCGGAGTTCCCTTCCTCAGACAAGACGAGGCCTGACTCTCCTGCCCCAACGCTGCAGGGACACTGCTGTCGGAGTACGAAACGGAGAGGAAGCCTGAGGTCCTGTCTCCCCTCGAGATGAGGCCCTCTTCGATTGCGCCAAACCCAGAGGAGTCCCGAGATGGCCCACCAACTCCACAGCATCCCTCACCTCTAAGAGGAACCCTGGGAAGTTCCCTCAGGTCACCGGGAGAAGTCGAGGGAAACGAGGGTTTCCCGCTGCAAGCCGAGAAAGACCTCGAGAGTCCTTCTTCTACACGCCTTGATGCCCTAGTCCCCTCCCAGGACTCGAGAACAATGACGCGCTCCCCCTCACCACGCTCATGGAGACCTGACTTCCCTGGCGCCGCACGAGAGGCTCCCTGAGAACCTCGTCGTGCCTCGTGAGAAAAGCCCCACGGACGCCGCAGCTCGAGAAAACCCCTGAGAAGCCCCCGTCCTTGCGAGGTGAGGGCCTTCTTTTCCTGCCTTTCCTGGAGAGCAATCCCGAGTCCTCTCTCCAAACTGAAGATTAGGCTTGACTCCCTTGAGGCCACTCAGAGGGCTCCAAGAAATCCACGTCATGGCTCAAGAGAAGAACGGAGTCCTTTGCTTCCCCTCGAGGCGAGGCCTGACTCCACGGGGGACTCTGGAGTGCAAACCCGGGATCCCCTTCTTCCCTTGAGGGTACTACTAGGTCCTGGACACACGCCTAGATGAGGTCTCTTGGGCCCTGCAGTGACTCGAGCGCAACCTCCAGCTTTCCCTCGCAACTCGAATGGAAGATGGGGCTTCCCAGGGCCAACCCAAGAGGAAGCCTGAAATCCCCGTCGTAACTCGAGGATCCCGCCGCAACTCGAGAAAAACCACGTGGTCCCAACGTCTTCGCAAGATGGGGCCCTTGCCCGCTATGGCGTCTCAAGGGAAGTCTCACGTTCTGTCCTGAGTTGCGAAACGGTACCTGACACCCTTCATGCGACCTCCAAAATTTCCCAGACACGCCGGGTTCCCTCGAGGGGAACACCGAGGGTCCTGGCACCCCTTCATCTGAGCCCCTTCTCCCCTCCTCATCACGACAGGAGAGTCGATTCCCCTGCATATTCTGGAAGGGGTTCCCGGCTTTCCCGGCACACCTCAGGATGAGGCCGGCCTCCCGAGGAAATTCTAGACGAGCCCTGTGGGTTGTGCCACATGCCGAACGACCCCGATTTCCCAGTCCGCTCTGGATAAGAACCCGATGCCCGGACACCTCTTCGAAGGCAACCCTGTGGGTGAAGTTACCATTCGAAGGGGAACTGACACCCCTGTGTGTCGTCCGGAAAAACCCGCGGTTTCCACACACAGCTCGACGAGGTGCGTGAGACACCCTGAGCAATTCGAGAGGCAAGCGGAGTTCCCTTCCTCAGACAAGACGAGGCCTGACTCTCCTGTCCCAACTCTGCAGGGACCCTGTGGTTGGAGTCCGAAAAGGAGAGGAAGCCTAAGTTTCCTATCTCCCCTCGAGATGAGGCCCTCTTCCATTGCGCCAAGCCCAGCGGAGTCCCGAGAGGCCCCGCCAACTCCACAGCATCCCTCACCTATCAGAGGCACCATGGGAAGTTCCCTCAGGTCCCCGGCAGAAGTCGAGGGAAACGAGGCTTTCCCGCCGCAACCCCAGAAAGACCTCGAGTGTCCTTCTTCAACGCGTCTGGAGGCCCTAGTCCTCTCCCATGACTGGAGAGCCATGACGCGCTCCCCCTCGCCACGCGCACAGAGACCTGACTTCCCTGGCACCGCACGAGAGGCTCCCTGAGATCCTCATCTTGCCTCGTGAGAAAACCCCCACGGGCGCCGCAGCTCGAGGAAACCCCTGAGAAGCCCCCATCCTCGCGAGGTGAGGGCCTTCTTTTCCTGCCTGACCCAGAGCACAATCCCGAGTCCTCTCTCCAAACTGAAGAGAAGGCCTGACTCCCTTGAGGCCACTCAGTGGGCTCCAAGAGATCTGCGTCGCGACTTGAGAGGAGAGCGGCATCCTTGGCTTGCCCTCGAGGCGAGGCCTGACTCCCCGGGGGAGTCTGGAACGCCACCCTGAGATCCCTGTCTTCCCTTGAGAGGAACGTTAAGTCCCGGACACAGGCCTAGATGAGGTCTCTTTGGCCCTGCAGTGACTCGAGTGCAACCCTCAGCTTTCCCTCGCAACTCGAATGGAAGATTACGCTTCCCGGGGCCAACACAAGAGGAAGCCTGAAATCCCCGTCGTAACTCTAGAATCCCGCCGCAACTCGAGAAAATCCACATGGTCCCAACGTCTTCGCAAGATGAGGCCCTTGCCCGCTACGGCGTCTCAAGGGAAGTCCCAGGTTCTGTCCTGAAGTGCGAAACGGTACCTGACTCCTTTCATGCAACCCCCAAAAGTCCTCCACACGCCGGTTTCCCTCGAGGGTAACACCGAGGGTTCCTTCCCCACTTCATCTGATCCCCTTCTCCCCTCCTGATGGCGACAGGAGAGTCGATCCCCCTGCGTTGTCTGGAAGGGTCCCCGGCCTTCCCAGCACACCTCAGGATGAAGCCGGCCTCACTAGGAAATTTGAGACTAGCCCCGTGGGTGGTCCCACATGCCGAAAGACCCCGATTTCCCTGTCCGCTCTTGAAAAGAACGCGAGGCCCGGACACCTCTTCGAAGGCAACCCAGTGGGTGAAGGCACAACACGAAGGGGCAGTCACCGTCGTGCATTTCCGGAAACACCCGCAGGTTCCACACACAGCTCAACAAGGGGCCTGAGACCCCCTGAGCACCTCGAGAGGCAAGCGGAGTTCCCTTCCTCAGACAAGACGATTCCTGACTCTCCTGTCCCAACTCTGCAGGGACCCTGCGGTCGGAGTCCGAAACGGAGAGGAAGCCTGAGGTTCCTGCCTTCCCTGGAGATGAGGCCCTCCTCCATTGCGCCAAACTCAGTGGAGTCCTGAGAGGCCCCGCCAACTCCACAGCATCCCTCATCTGTCAGAAGCACACTGGGAAGTTCCCTAAGGTCACCGGTAAACTTTTATTGCACAAGGTCCCCATGAAAAGGCCCACGCAGCAGGACAGCCACAGATTCTGTCTGTAATTAAAGGGCAGTAAGGTGCCCTCCCCCCTTCTTTGCTGCCTCGGCGGCCACCAGGGTGCAATTCGCGTACCCTTCCCTTTCCCATCCTAGCAGGTGCTCCAGGGCCCGCTGGCCTACAAAGTGCCAGAAGCAGGGCTGGGCCAGCCGGCCAGAATTCAGGGTTCTGTCCCTTGGACTTCCAGCGGACACTAGGCTGCTTGGGAAAACCGCGCAGACTCTGAGGTTTTTCAGCAGAGGGGTGGAGTGGTAAAGGCCTTGACCCCAAAGACGAGGCCTTTCTGCGACCGCCAGGTTGGGGAGCTCTGAGACTGTGCCAACACAGGGCGGAATACATTGTTCCCTGCTCCAGGCAGTCCCCGTTCCCTTACCTGTATTCCGCACCCCTCCGCTGTGGCCAATGGATGCCGATCCTTGGGGATCCAGGAGTTCACGAAATGGGCATTCCCAGCCACAATGGCGACCCCCAACAGCACATCTGGAAAGCCCTCCCCCACCCCCGCCAGGAGCCGACCCCCTCTGCGAACGGAACCCCACCCCGCCCCGCACCGCCAGGTTTCGCCCCGGCCCTGTCGGGCTCCCAGCGGGTTCCCAGCCATATTGGTGACCCCCGGGAGCACAACAGGGACCGACCCCCCACCCACAGCGAGCGGAATCTCGACCTGTGCAGCCCAGGTTTACCCCGCCCTGGCTGCGCTCCCGGCGCGTTTCCAGCTGCAGTGGCCATCTCCGAGAGCACAAATGGGAAGCCCTCCCCTACCCCCGCAAGGAGCCGACACCCGCCCTGTGCCGCCCGGGTTCGCCCCGCCCCTGCCGCGCTCCAGGGGCGCTGCCCACCTTCACCAGTGGCACTCGGTGAGCCCCGTCCACATGCCCGGTTACAGGAGAGGCTCTCGGACCTCGCTGCTGCCGCCAGGTCAAACATGAGGACAATACATACACCCCACAGAGACAATCCAAGCTGTCTATGATTTAGGGATAAAACGAGGACTACAGAAAGGCAAGATGACCTGACCTAGGAGGGCCATGATATTCTATAGAACCAGACAAAGTTGGTTACCAAGGAAACTTTTTTCCTTGGAACCCGGAAAGCTGGTTCTTTGCATATGCAATGACCAACAATTAGCTTGTTACCCAAGCCTGCCTTACTGCCACCCCCATCCCCCCACTCCCCAGAAGACTGGCTCAAAGAAATATTTTAAATCTCAGGCGGAAACCTGGAAGATGTCTTGTCTGTCTGTTTGGATTAAGGTATGTGTCAGTGTGAGCCCTGTGTTTTTTGATAATATTGCTCAAGTTCTGAGTTCTGATTTCAATGGTCTCAAGACAAGGCAGCCCTTCCAAATCAAACTGCTGGAAATACAAGAAAACATTGACCTAAATGAATGTCAGAGTCCCGTGAACTGGGAACTGGTCAATATTAAATATCTAGTATTTTTGGTTTTGCTCCTCCATTATAGACATGTCTAAGAGTCAACAACATTAAGCACAACATGTTCATAGTGCCTAGGTTTCTTTTGAGGTAAAAATTGCTCTATTGTTATATCTGTCACAAGCTTGTCAGCAAGAAACTACCTGGAAACGACAACAACAAAAGTAAAAAATGTAAATGTGATATGAGCTTTTAGACAAACTCTTTACAATAACTATACTCTAAAATATCTGCCTCTCATAGTCTTGATTGAAGGCAGAGGAGAAGGAGATGACAGAGGATAAGATGGTTGGATGGCATCACTGACTCGATGGACATGAGTTTGAGCAAGCCCCTGGAGCTGGTGACGGACACGGAAGCCTGGCGTCCTTCAGGCCACGGGGTCCCAAAGAGTCAGACACGACTGAGCAACTGAACTGAACTGAACTAACAAACGTTTCTCCAGGTGTTTTGGTTACCCGAGTTTCTATCCTTGTGACGACAGTGTATTGAATAGCTAGGTCATTTCCAAATAAATGAAAGTTCTGAAACATTCACGACTTGAAAGGACCTCCCTTTTACACAGAAACAAAAGAGATTTTTGACTCTCCATGAATAGTGTCTGGCACCATCCTGACATGTTAAATGTAAGAAAGCAATTGTTTTGTTTTGTTTTGTTCTGTTCTTGGGGGTGGGGGAGGGGGGCGGGCTATAGCGAATGCCAATATAAAAGTCAGCTCTTGGTTGCTGAAGGGAAATGTATGACTTGTTATTACAAGAAATTATGTGGAATGCAATGGCACTGGAGGAAGGAAAACAAAGTAGTTCTGTCTTACAGGTGGCCGTTTCAGGATGGGAGAAGCAAAGGAATGGGTACAGAATGGGATAAGCAGGTGTAGGGAAAGTGGACCCCCAGAAAAGAGTTCTGTGCCTAGCACAAGTTTTCTTGAGATGTCGAACTGCCTTTGCTAATGGAGTTTAAGTTTCTTTACCTCTTAAGTGATCTCTTCTAGGTTGACCTAGAACAGAAATCTTTTGTTAGCTTTGGCTAAGTGGAGAAGTAGTGTTTCACGGTGACATATGTGATCCTTCCTGACTGTTTGCAGCCCTTTTGATATCGATGCACTGCTTCTGCTGCTGCTGCCGCCGCTGCTGCTGCTAAGTCGTTTCAGTCGTGTCCGACTCTGTGCGACCCCATAGACGGCAGCCCACGAGGCCCCGCAGTCCCTGGGGTTCTCTAGGCAAGAACACTGGAGTGGGTTGCCATTTCCTTCTCCCATGCATGAAAGTGAAAAGTGAACGTGAAGTCGCTCAGTGGTGTCCGACTCTTAGCGACCCCATGGACTGCAGCCTACCAGGCTCCTCCATCCATGGGATTTTCCACGCAAGAGTACTGGAGTGGGGTGCCATTGCCTTCTCTCATATCTATGCACAAGCCTGCCTAAATAATTGATTTCTAGCTAGCTTTGGGATGCCAATGACCATCCACCCTTACAAGGCAACAGAGAAGAGAAAAACACTTACCACAGGAGGTCCTGGTAAGGAACGAGGAACTAACAAGCTCCCACCAACCAGGATTCTGCAGAGGTCAACAAGAGGTCAGTAAGAGATGGAAGACTGTAGTCCAGAGGTCCTAGCAACTTCCATCTTGCAGCAGAGACCCAGCATAGTCAAAACGAATTCAATGTTGCAAAAAATAAGTAAACAAATAAAGGACAGAAGTTCTTTGAACACATGACTGAGATTAGGGGTGAGGCAGTACATGTACGGTGCCCAGAAAATCTTAAAGTATGAGAAAGGAGAGAAATTAAAGACAACTATCAAGCTGTCCAAACTGATAAAAACGAAAGATTACACAGTTTTTTCTGTATATATTACCAGATAATAATCTGAAAAGGAATTAAAAAAAATTCCCTTTCAATAATGTCAACATGAATACAACACTTTGCCACGGATGTAACGAGGATGACAAGACTGGCACACTGGAACTTATATACCCTGGCTGAAAACTATCCTGAATACATGGACAGGTATTCCATAACAATGGAAAGACTTAAGATGGCAATACCATGGAATGCATCTTCAATCTGAAATGAAGATTTGATATGATTTGATCGCTCAGAGCTTTTGTGTCATCAATTGTTATTAAAGTATAAATGACCTAGAGAAAGCTGCTGACTTAGACTTGAGGCGGGGTGTGCGCCCTGCTGGTCTCTAGCCAGATATTCTACAGGCACTAGCAGTCAGCTAAGGAAAGAAAGGCACTGTCTCAGGGAATGGCACCAGGCCCCTCCCCCACGACATGCCTTGAGGTCACATTGGCAGCAGGTGAGTCATCCTGGGCCAAAAACTGATTGACATGAATCTTGAAGAAAGGCAGTATTCCAGGCAAATATATCATTTCCTTAACATAGATTAGGAGAACAAGGTACGAGGAAAACATACTGTTTTGTTCAAGTCGCTTCTGAGCCTATTGGGGGAACCGACCTGAAGCCAGAGTCCAGCAGATATACATAGGATATTTACATCGCTTAAGACAAACATTTCCTCAGGAACAAATGCATTGCTTAGCTCAAGGTTTGTCTGCGAAATTCTTACACATCAGGAGATGGCTCCGAGCTGGGTTTCTACACACAAGAACATGAATGCAAAGGACAAGCCTGCACAGCCCATCTGCCCCCCTCCCCCACAGCCAGCAGCATTTCCAAGTGACCTCCTAAGGCCTTCCCCAAAATACAGGGGCACCTCTGGGTTTCCTGTTTCCCTCACTTCGAACACATTTCTTAAAAAAAAAAAATCCTGCACACTTCTTGATAGAATGCCACAGTGCAAGGAAAACAGGCCTTCAATACTTAAACCTCCCTGTGCCAAACACTTGGGGCTTGGTTTTGTTGTGTTTTGTTTTTTAATTACACCACCACATAATTTAAACTTTTTACAATTTCTAATTATTCAGTACCAAAACACCAAACTTTTATTGCACAAGGTCCCCATGAAAAGGCCCACGCATCATGACAGCCACAGATTCTGCCATGAAAGGGCAGCAAGGTGCCCTCCCCCCTTCTTTGCTGCCTGGGCGGCCACCAGGGTTTGAAATCCATGCACCCTACTAAGTTTCTAGGGTGCAATCCGTGGACCCTTCCCTTTCCCATCCCAGCAGGTGCTCAAGGGCCCGCTGGCTTACAAAGTGCCAGAAGCAGGGCTGGGCCAGCCGGCCAGAGTTCAGTGTTCTGTCCCTTGGACTTCCAGGGGACACTAGGCTGCTTGGGAAAACCGTGCAGACTGAGATTTTTCAGCAAAGGGGTGGAGCGGTAAAGGCCTTGACACTAAGGGCGAGGCCTTTCTGCAACCGCCAGGTTGGGGAGCTCCGAGAATGTGCCAGCAGAGGGCGGAATACTTGGTTCCCTGCTCCAAGCAGTCCCAGTTCCGTGACCTGTGGCCCGCAGCCCTCCGCTGCACCCACTAGATGTGGATCCTTGGGGACACAGGAGCGTAGGAAATGGGCGTTCCTAGCCGCAGTGGCGACCCCCGAGAGCACAACTGGGACCGAACCCCCACCCACAGCCATCTAAATCTCGACTCGCGCAGCCCAGGTTTACCCCGCCCCGGGTGCGCTCCCGGCGCGTTTCCAGCCGCAGTGGCCACCACCGAGAGCACAACTGGGAAGCCCTCCCCCACCCCCGCCAGGAGCCGAACCCCGCCCAGCACCACCCGGGTTCACCCCGCCCCTGCCGCACTCCCAGCGCGTTTCCAGCTCCAGTGGGGACCCCCGAGAGCACAACTGTTACCGCCCCCCACCCCCTCCCGACCAGAACCCCGACCCGCGCTGCCCGGGATCGCCCCGCCCCTGGCGCGCTCCCGGGGCGTTGCCCACTTCCACCAGGGGCTCCTGGTGAGCCCCGTCCCCACGCCCGGTTCCAGGAGAGGCTCTCGGACCTCGCTACTGCCACCAGGTCAAACACGAGGACAATACATCCACCCCACAGAGACAATCCAAGCTGTCTATGATTTAGGGATAAAACGAGGACTACAGAAAGGAAAGATGTCCTGACCTAGGAGGGCCATGAGAGTCTATAGATCCAAACAAAATTGGGTACCAAGGAAACTTTTTTCCTTGGAACCCGGAAAGCTGGTTCTTTGCATATGCAATGACCAACAATTAGCTTGTTACCCAAGCCTGCCTCGCTGCCACCCCCACTCCCCCCCCCCACTCCCCAGGAAAACGGCTCAAAGAAATATTTTAAATCTCAGGGGGAAAACAGGAAGATGTCTTGTCTGTCTGTCTGGATTAAAGTATGTGTCAGTGTGAGCCTTGGGTTTTTTGATAATATTGCTCAAGTTCTGAGTTCTGATTTCAATGGTCTCAAGACAAGGCAGCCCTTCCAAATCAAACTGCTGGAAATACAAGAAAACATTGACCTAAATGAATGTCAGAGTCCCGTGAACTGGGAACTAGTCAATATTAAATATCTAGTATTTTTGGTTTTGCTCCTCCACTATAGACATGTCTAAGAGTCAACAACATTAAGCACAACATGTTCATAGTGCCTAGGTTTCTTTTGAGGTAAAAATTGCTCTATTGTTATATGTGTCACAAGCTTGTCAGCAAGAAAGTACCTGGAAACAGCAACAACCAATGTAAAAAATGTAAATGTGATATGAGCTTTTAGATAAACTCTTAACAATAATTATACTCTAAAATATCTGCCTCTCATAGTCTTGATGGAAGGCAGAGGAGAAGGGGATGACAGAGGATAAGATGGTTGGATGGCATCACTGACTCGATGGACATGAGTTTGAGCAAGCCCCTGGAGTTGGTGATGGACACGGAAGCCTGGCGTCCTGCAGGCCACGGGGTCACAAAGAGTCAGACTCGACTGAGCAACTGAACTGAACTGAACTTACAATCGTTCCTCCAGGTGTTTTGGTTACCTGAGTTTCTATCCTGGTGCTAAACTAAGTGACGACAGTGTATTGAATAGCTAGGTCACTTCCAAATAAATGAAACTTCTTAAACATTCACGACTTGAAAGGACCTCCCTTTTACACAGAAACAAAAGAGATTTTTGACTCTGCATGAATAGTGACTGGCACCATCCGAACATATTAAATGTAAGAAAGCAATTTTTTTGTTTTGTTTTGTTTTGTTCTGTTCTTGCAGGAAGCGGGGTGGGCGCTATTATCACTGATAGGTATGCTCACCAATCTATCAAATGCCAATATAAGAGTCAGTTCTTGGTTGCTGAAGGGAAATGTATGACTTGTTATTACAAGAATGTATGGAATGCAATCACACTTTAAGAAGGAAAACGAAGTAGTTCTGTCTTACAGGTGGCATTTTCAGGACAGGAGAAGCAAAGGAATGGGTACAGAATGGGATAAGGAGGTTGTAGGGAAAGTAGGCCCCCAGAAAAGAGTTTTGTGCCTAGCACAAGTTTTCTTGAGATGTTGAACTGCCTTTGCTAATGGAGTTTAAGTTTCTTTACCTCTTAAGTGATCTCTTCTAGGTTGACCTAGAACAGAAATCTTTTGTTAGCTTTGGCTAAGAGGAGAAGTATTGTTTCACGGTGACATATGTGATCCTACCTGACTGTTCTCATCCCCTTTGATATCTATGCACTGCTGCTGCTGCTGCTGCAGCTGCTAAGTGGTTCAGTTGAGGCCGACCCTGTGCCATGCCATAGATGGCAGCCCACAGGCCCCGCAGTCCCTGGGGTTCTCTAGGCAAGAACACTGGAGTGGGTTGCCATTTCCTCCTCCTATGCATGAAAGTGAAAAGTGAAAATGAAGTCGCTCAGTGGTGTCCGACTCTTAGCCACCCCATGGACTGCAGCCTACCAGGCTCCTCCGTCCTTGGGATTTTCCAGGAGTGGGGTGCCATTGCCTTCTCCCATATCTATGCACAAGCCTGCCTAAATAATTGACTTCTAGCCAACTTTGGGATGCCCATGACCACCCACCCTTACCAGGCAACAGAGAAGAGAAAAACACTTACCACAGGAGGTTCTGATAAGGAACAAGGAACTAACAAGCTCCCACCTACCAGGAATCTGCAGAGGTCAACAAGAGGTCAGCAAGAGATGAGAGACTGCAGTCCAGAGGTCCTAGCTACTTCCATCTAGCAACAAACACCCAGCATAGTCAAAACGATTTCAATGTTAAAGAATAAATAAATAAATAAATAAATAAAAGGACAGAAATTCTTTGAACACATGTCTGAATTTAGGGGTGAGGCATTACATATGTGTCCCAGGATAATCTTAAAGTGTCAGAAAGTAAAGAAATTAAAGACAACTATCAAGCTGTCCAAACTGATAAAAATGAATGATTACACAGTTTTATCTGTATCCATTAGCAGATAATAATCTGAAAAGGAATTTTAAAAAATTCCCTTTCAATAATATCAACATGAATAAAACACTTTGCCATGGATGTAACGAGGATGACAAGACTGGCACACTGGAAATTATACACCCTGGCTGAAAACTATCCTGAATACATGGACAGATATTCCATAACGATGGAAAGACTTAAGATGGCAATACCATGGAATGCATCTTCAATCTGAAATGAAGATTTGATATGATTTGATCGCTCAGAGCTTTTGTGTCATCAAGTGTTATTAAAGTATTAAAGAGATAGAGAAAGCTGCTGACTTAGACTCGAGGCGGGGTGGGGGGGGTAGTAAGAGTACCCCCTGCTGGTCTTTAGCCAGATATTCTACAGGCACTAGCAGTCAGCTAAGGAAAGAAAGGAACTGTTTCAGGGAATGGCACCAGGCCCCTCCCCCACGACATGCATTGAGATAATATTGGCAGCAGGTGAGTCATCCCGGGCCAAAACTTGATTGACATGAATCTTGAAGAAAGGCAGTATTGCAGGCAAATATATCATTTCCTTAACATAGATAAGGAGAACAAGCTAGGAGGAAAATATGCTGTTTTGTTCAAATCGCTTCTGAGCCTTTTGGGGGAACCGACCTGAAGCCAGAGTCTAGCGGAAATACATAGGATATTTACATCGCTTAAGACAAACATTTTCTTAGGAAAAAATGCATTGCTTAGCTCAAGGTTTGCCTGCGAAATTCTTACACATCAGGAGATGGCTCCGAGCTGGGTTTCCACACACAAGAACATCCATGCAAAGGACAAGCCTGCACAGCCCATCTGCCGCCCTCCCGCACAGCCAGCAGCATTTCCAAGTGACCTCCTAAGGCCTTCCCTAAAATACAGGGGCACCTCTGGGTTTCCTGTTTCCCTCACTTCGAACACTTTTCTTAAAAAAAAAAAAATCCTGCACACTTCTTGATAGAATGCCACAGTGCAAGGAATACAGTCCTTCAATATTTAAACCTCCATTTGCAAAACACTTGGAGCTTGGTTTTGTTTTGTTTTGTTTTTTAATTACACCACCACATAATTTAAAGCTTTTACACGTTCTAATTATTCAGTTCCAAAACACCAAACTTTTATTGCACAGGGTCCTCATGAAAAGGCCCACGCAGCTGGACAACCACAGATTCTGCCATGAAAGGGCAGCAAGGTGCCCTCCCCCCTTCTTTGCTGCCTGGGCGGCCACCAGGGTTTGAAATCCATGCACCCTACTAAGTTTCTAGGGTGCAATCCGTGGACCCTTCCCTTTCCCATCCCAGCAGGTGCTCAAGGGCCCGCTGGCTTACAAAGTGCCAGAAGCAGGGCTGGGCCAGCCGACCAGAGTTCAGTGTTCTGTCCCTTGGACTTCCAGCGGACACTAGGCTGCTTGGAAGAACCGCGCAGACTCTGAGATTTTTCAGCAGAGGGGTGGAGCGGTAAAGGCCTTGACCCCAAAGGCAAGGCCTTTCTGCGACCGCCAGGTTGGGGAGCTCCGAGAATGTGCCAACAGACGGCGGAATACTTGGTTCCCTGCTCCACGCAGTCCCAGTTCCCTTACCTGTGGTCCGCAGCCCTCCACTGCACCCACGGGATGGCGATCCTTGGGGACCCAGGAGCGGACGAAATGGGCGTTCCCAGCCGCAGTTGCAACCCCCGAGAGCGCAACTGGGAACCCCTCCCCATCCCCCCCATGAGCCGATCCCCGCCCCGCGCCCCCAGGTTTAGCCCCGCCCCTGCCGCGCTCCCTGCGCGTTCCCAGCCGCAGTGGCGACCCCCGTTAGCACAACTGGGACCGACCCCCACCCAAAGCCATTGGAATCTCGACCCGCGCAGCCCGGGTTTACCCAGTCCCGGGTGCGATCCCGGCGCGTTTTCAGCCTCAGTGTCCACCTCCGAGAGCACAACTGGGAAGCCCGCCCCCACCCCCGCCAGAAGCCGACCCCCGCCCCACGCCGCCCGCGTTCGCCCCGCCCCTGCACGGTCCAGGTACCTTCCCAGCTTCTAGCGTTCACGCCCGGGTAGGAGCAGGATGTAGGAGTATGGGAGATGTGTCTGGAGCCTGAGAGCCTCAGCTCCGCTCTGGCCTGCCCTTTGGACCTAGGAGCCAGGCCAACTTGCAGAGGGCTTAGGGCCCCATTGTATGCAAACTACCAAGGCCTACCGCAAGGAGAGCTCTGTCCGAGGGAAGGGAAGCGCCCCAGGCTGCATTCCCAAGCTGTTGTTTAGCCGCCCAGACTCAGCGCTGCACAGGGGTAATCAGGCTCTCTGTGCCCGCAGCTTCACACACAGGTGTGTCTCCGTAGGAATCAAGAAAGATCCTGACAGAGTGAGGTTCATTAGAGCTATACTAAAGAGCAAAGGCTTGTCCATGTGGTCTTGCCTTCCCCTGTGCCTTTGGGTCTCCAGGCTCGGCCCCAGCTCCGTGGAAACAACCCCTGAGAAAATATCTTCAAGATCCACTTTTCCCAGTGTCTGGGAACCGGGGTTCATAGGAGGAGAGAAAAGCAAGCCTCCATAGGGAACGAAAAGGCAGCCCACCTGCCTGTGTTTTGAAGCCTCTATTTGGAAGGAATGGGTTAGCTTCTCCTAAAGGAGACCTCCAGATCTGCTCAGAAGTCGGTAATTCCAGAGGCAGGGTACTGGTTCCTGACTGCCCTTTGCTAGCCTTGCAAAGATATTCCTAGATTCTAGAGTTATTTTCCATGAAGGAGCAGGTTTCGGGAATGTGTCAGATGGGACTGGCTCCTTATTGACCTCAGCTCAGCTATTGCCTTTCCATTCAAACTAGGACAAGGCCCTACTTTATGAAGGGTAAGGGTCTTCTTCTTTGCAAACTGCCAAGGGCTACAGCAATGAGACCTCTGTCAAGGTGAGGGAAGCCTAAGAGGATGGATTCTCAAGCAGGTGCTTTGCCACAAAGCATCAGCACCCCACGGAGAGAATCAAGCTCCCTGTGCACCAATGTTGGGAGTGCAGCTTCACACACAGAGTTGTCTCTATAGGAGCCAAGAATGTTCCTGAGAGATTAGGTTCACTAAACCTCTCCTACAGAGCATAGACCTGTCCATGTGGTTTTGCCTTCCCCTGTGAGTTGGGTCCTCGAGGTCCGCCACACCTCCAGGGAAACTGTCCCTGGGAAAAGATCTCCAGGAACCGCTTCGCTGAGGCTGGGAAATGCTGTTCACATGAAGTAAGGCAAGCGAATCTCCTGCAGAGTAAAAGAGGCCTTACAGTCCCTGGAGGAGCAGGCTGCCAGAATGTGTGAAACCTGACTGTTGCCTTACTGGCCTCAGCTCCACCATTGCCTGTTCATCCGAGCTAGCACCCAGGCCTACTTGGAAAAGCGTTTGGGTGCAGATTTCTACAAAGTGCCAAGGGCTACAGCAGTGAGAATTCTCTCGGTGGTAAGGGAGAGCATTTTATGGATTCTCAAGCTGTTTTCTGAATGACAGCGTCAAAATGAACAGAGAGAATCAGGCTCTCTCTGCCCCTATGTTAGGTACGCAGCTTCACACACAGAGGTGTCTCTGTGGGAGGCAAGAATGCTCCTGAGAGATGAGGTTCACTAGAGGTCTGCTACAGAGCATAGACCTGTCCATGTGGTCTTGCCTTCCCCTATGCCTTTGGGGCCCGGGCTCGGCCCCAGCTCCGTGGAAACAACCCCTGAGAAAATATCTTCAAGATACGCTTTTCCCAGAGGCTGGGAACTGGGGTTCATAGGAGGAGAGAAAAGCAAGCCTCCTTCGGGCACGAAAGGCAGCCAACCTGCCTGTGTTTTGAAGCCTCTATTTGGAAGGAATGGGTTAGCTTCTCCTAAAGGAGACCTCCAGATCTGCTCAGAAGTCGGTAATTCCAGAGGCAGGGTGCTGGTTCCTGACTGCCCTTTGCCAGCCTTTCAAAGACATTCCAAGATTCTAGAGTTATATTCCATGAAGGAGCAGGCTTCGGGAATGTGTCAGAGGGGACTGGCTCCTTATTGGCCTCAGCTCAGCTATTGCCTTTCCATTCAAACTAGGACAAGGGCCTACTTTATGAAGGGTAAGGGTCTTCTTCTTTGAAACTGCCAAGGGCTACAGCAATGAGACCTCTGTCAAGGCGAGGGAAGCCTAAGAGGATGGATTCTCAAGCAGGTGCTTTGCCACAAAGCATCAGCACCCCACGGAGAATATCAAGCTCCCTGTGCACCAATGTTGGGAGTGTAGCTTCACACACAGAGTTGTCTCTATAGGAGCCAAGAATGTTCCTGAGAGATTAGGTTCACTAAACCTCTCCTACAGAGCATAGACCTGTCCATGTGGTTTTTCCTTCCCCTGTGAGTTGGGTCCCCGAGGTCCGCCACACCTCCGGGGAAACTGTCCCTGAGAAAAGATCTCCAGGAACCGCTTCGCTGAGGCTGGGAAACACTGTTCACAGGAAGTAAGGCAAGCGAATCTCCTGCAGAGAAAAAGAGGCCTTACTGTCCCTGGAGGAGCAGGCTTCCAGAGTGTGTGAAACCTGACTGTTGCCTTACTGGCCTCAGTTCCACCATTGCCTGTTCCTCAGAACTAGGACCCAGGCCTATTTGGAGAAGCGTTTGGGTGCGGATTTCTACAAAGTGCTAAGGGCTACAGCAGTGAGAATTCTCTCAGCGGTAAGGGAGAGCATTTTATGGATTCTCAAGCTGTTTTCTGAACGACAGGGTCAAAATGAACTGAGAGAATCAGGCTCTCTGTGCCCCTATGTTAGGTACGCAGCTTCACACACAGAAGTGTCTCTATAGGAGCCAAGAATGTTCCTGAGAGATGAGGTTCACTAGAAGTCTGCTACAGAGCATAGACCTGTCCATATGGTTTTGCCTTGCCCTGTGAGTTGGGTCCCTGAGGTCCGCCCCAGCTCAGGGGAAGGAGCCCCTGAGAAAAGATCTCCAGGGACCGCTATTCCCCCAGGCTGTCAAACGCAGTTCACAGGAGGTAACACAAGCGAGCCTCCTGCAAGGCACAACAGGCCTTAGTCTCCCTGGACGATCAGGCTGCCAGAGTGTGTGAGACCTGACTGGTGCCTTACTGGCCTCAGCTCCGCCATTGCGTGTTTCTCCGAACTAGGACACAGGCCTACTAGGAGAAGGGTTTGGGTATGGATTTCTAAATACTGCCAAGGGGTATAGCAATGAGAACTGTGTCACGGGTAAGGAAGAGCATTGTATGGATTTTCAAGCTGTTTGAACGACAGCTTCAAAGCTGCACAGAGAGAATCAGACTCTGTGTCTCCATGTTCGGTACACAGCTTCACAGACAGGGGTGTCTCCATAGGAAACAAGAACGTTCCTGACAGAGTGAGGTTCACTAGAGCTCTCCTAGAGAGCAAAGACTTGTCCATGTGGTTTTTCTTCCCCTGTGCGTTTGGGGCTCCAGGCTCGGCTCCAGCTCCGTGGAAACAACCCCTGAGAAAAGATCTTCAAGATCCGCTTTTCCCAGAGGCTGGGATGTGGGGTTCATAGGAGGCGGGAAAAGCAGGCCTCCTTCAGAGAGCAAGAGGCAGCCAAGCGGCCTGCGTTTGGAAGCCTCTATTTGGAAGAATGGGTTAGTTTCCCCTAAGGGAGACCTCCAGATCTGTTCAGAAGTCGGTAATTCCAGAGGCAGGGTGCAGGCTCCTGACTGCCCTTTGCCAGCCTTGCAGAGACATTCCTAGATTACAGCGTTATTTTCCATGAAGGAGCAGGCTTCGGGAATATGTCAGACTTGACTGGCGCCTTATTGGCCTCAGCTCAGCTCTTGCCTTTCCTTTCAAACTAGGACAAGGGCCCACTTTATGAAAGGTAAGGGTCCTCTTCTTTCCAAACTGCCAAGGGCTACAGCAATGAGACCTCTGTCAAGGCGAGGGAAGCCTATGCGGATGGATTCTTAGCAGGTGCTTTGCCACAAAGCATCAGCACCCACGGAGAGAATCAGACTCCCTTTGCCACTATGTTGGGTGTGTAGCTTCATGCACAGAGGTGTCTCTGTAGAAGCCAAGAATGTTCCTGAGAGATGAGGTTCACTAGAGCTCTCCTACAGAGCATAGACCTGTCCATGTGGTTTTTTCTTCCCCTGTGAGTTGGGCCCCCGAGTTCCGACCCAGCTCCAGGGAAACAGCCCCTGAGAAAAAATCTCCAGGAACAGCTTTGCGCCCAGGCTGGGAAATGCAGTTCACAGGAGGCAAGGCAAGCGAGCCTCCTACAGGGAAAAAGAGGCCTTACTGCTCCTGGACGATCAGGCTGCAAGAGTGTGTGAGACCTCACTTGTGCCTTACTGGCCTCAGCTCCGCCGTTGCCTGTTATTCCGAGCTAGGACCCAGGCCTACTTGGAGAAGGGTTAGGATGCGGATTTCTACAAACTGTCAAGGACTACAGCAATGAGAATTCTCTTAGCAGTAAGGGAGAGCATTGTATGGATTCTCAAGCTGATGTTTGAATGACAGCTTCAAAGCTACACAGAGAGAATCAGGCTCTCTGTTCCCCTATTTTGGCTGTGCAGCTTCACACACAGAATTTGACTCTGTTGGAGCCAGAAATATTCCTGAAAGACTTAGGCTCACCAAAGCTGTCCTCCAGAGCAAAGACATTGGATGTGGTTTTGCCTTCCCTTGTCAGTATGGGTCCCCTAGCTTGGCCCCAGCTCCGGGGATACAGCCTCTGAAAACAATCTTCCAAGAAGCGATTTTCCTCCAGGCTGTTAAGCGGAATTTGCAGTTTGCAAGTTAAGGAAGCCTGCTTTGTGGAAGAGCAAGCAGCCAACTGGCCCTGTGTTAGGAAGCCTGTATTTGAAAGGAATGGGTTAGCTTCTACAGCGGGAGAACCTCAGATCTGCTCAGGGGACTGAAATACTAGAGTCAGGGTCGAGGTTCTCCCTTGTCCTTTGCGCACCTTGCAAAGACATTCCTGGCTTCTAGCGTTAGTGTCCCTGTAGTAGCAGGCTGCAGGAGCGTGTGATAAATGACTGCCGCGTTCCTGTCCTCAGCTCCGCTATTGACTTTCTATTCGAACTAGAACCCAGGCCTACTTTGAGAGGGGTTAGGGTCCAGTGTTTTCAAACTGCCAAGGGCTACGGCAATGCGAGCTCTGTCAGAGGTAAGAAAAGAGCAATTGATTGGATTCTTCAACTGCTGCGTGGCTGCACAGCTTCCGCGCCGCATGGAGAGCATGAGGCTCCTTGTGGCCCTATTTTGGGTATGCAGCAACATGCACACAGAATGTCTGTGTTCACTTATGTACAGGCTTATGAACACTAGAGCTCTCCTACAGAGCAAAGACCACTCAGTGGGCTCCAAGAGATACCTGTCGCGACTCGAGAAGAGAGTGGAGTCCTTTGCTTCCCCTCGAGATGAGGCCTGACTCCCCGGGTGAGTATGGAATGCAACCCCAAATCCCTGTCGCCTATGGAGAGGAACATTAAGTCCTGGATACAAGCCTAGATGAGGTCTAGTTTGCCCTTCAGTGAATGGAGCCCAATCCCCAGCTCTCCCTGGCAACTCGAATGAAAGATTAGACTTCCTGGGCCAACACAAGAGGAAGCCTGAATTCCCCGTCGTAACTCGAGAATCCCACCGCAACTCGAGAAAAACCACGTGCTTCCCTCGTCATCGCAAGATGAGGCCCTTTGTCCGCTACAGCATCTCAAGAGAAGTCCCACGTTCCATCCTGAAGTGCGAAACGGTACTTGGCACCCTTGATGCGACCCCAAAAGTTCCGCGACATACCAGACTCACTCAAGGGGAACACCGAGGTTCCCGGCACCACTTCATCTGAGCCCCTTCTCCTCTCCTGATTGCGACAGGAGGGTCGACTCCCCTTCTCTGTCTGCAAGGGGTTCCCGACCTTCCGGGCGCACCTCACGATGAGGCCGGTCTCATGAGGAAGTTCGAGACGTAGCCTCGTGGGTGGTGCCACATGTCGAAAGACCCCAATTTCACGGTCCACTCTTGAAAAGAACCCGATGCCAGCACACCTCTTTGAAGGAAAACCTGTGGATGAAGGCACAACACGAAGGGGCACTGACACCCGCGTGCATCGTCCAGAAAAACCCGCAGGTCCCACAGACATTTCGACAAGTGGCCTGTCACCCTGTAAACAACTCGAAAGGCAAACGAAGGTCCATTCCTCAACAGAAGACTAGGTTTGACTCTCTTGTCCTTACTCTGCAGGGACCATGGGATCCGAGTCAGAAACGGAGAGGAAGCCTGAGGTTCCTGCGTCCACTCGAGATGAAGCCCTCTTCCATTGCACCACATCCAGTGGAGTCCCGAGAGGCCCCTACCAACTTCACAGTATTCCTGAGTTCTCAGAGGCACAATGAGAAGCTCCCTGAGGTCACAGGCACAAGTCGAGGGAACCCTGGGCTTTCTGCCGTGACTCGAGAAAGACCTGGAGAGTGCTTCAAAATGTGTTGAGTCGCGATTCCCCTACCATGACTCGAGAGCCATGACACGCTCCCCCTCGCCACACGCATGGAGACCTGACTAACCTGGCACTGCATGAGAGGCTCCATGAGTTCCTCATCGTACCTCGTGAGGAAACCCACACTGGCGCGGCAGCTCGAGGAAACACATGAGACACCCCGGTCATCGCGAGATGAGGGCCTTATTTTCCTGCATGGCCTGGAGAACAATCACGAGTCCTCTCTCCAAACTGAAGAGGAGGCTGGACTCCCTTGAAGCCGCTCAGGGGGCTCCAAGAGACCCGCGTCGCGACTCGAGAGGAGAGCGGAGTCCTTGGCTTCCCCTCGAGATGAGGCCTGACTCCCCGGGGGAGCCTGGAATGGAACCCCGAGATCCCCGCCTTCCCTGGAGAGGAATATTAGGTCCCGGACACACGACTAGGTGAGGTCTCTTGGCCCCTGCAGTGACTCGAGCGCAACCCCCAGCTTTCCCTCGCAACTCGAGGGGAAGATTGGGCTTCCCAGGGCCATCCCAAGAGGAAGTCTGAGATCCCCGTCGTAACTCGAGAATGCCGCCGCAACTCGAGAAAAACCACGTGGTTCCCACCTCTTGGCAAGATGAGGCCCTTGCCTGGGACGGCGTCTCAAAGGAAGTCCCCTGTTCCGCCCTGAAGGGTGAAACGGTCCTTGACAGCCTACCTGCGACCCCCAAAGGTTCCCCGACACGCCGAGTTCCCTCAAGGGGAACACCGAGTGTCCCGGCACAGCTTCCTCTGAGACCCTTCTCCCCTCCGGAACGCGACAGGAGAGTCGATTCCCCTGCGTGGTCTGGAAGGGGTTCCCGGCCTTCCCGGCGCACCTCAGGATGAGGCCGTCTTCACGAGGAAATTCGAGACCAGCCACGTGGGTGGTGACACATGCCGAACGCCCCCGATTCCCCGGTCCGCTCTTGAGAAGGACCCGAGGCCAAGACCCCTCTTCGAAGGCAACCCTGTGGGTGAAGGCACAACACGAAGGGGCACTGCCACCCCCGTGCATCGTCCGCAAAGACCCGCGGGTTCCACACACAGCTCGACGAGGGGCCTGAGACCCCCTGAGCAACTCGAAAGGCCAGCGGGGTTTCCTTCCTCAGACAAGACGAGGCCTGACTCTCGTGTCCCAACTCTGCAGGGACGCTGCGGTCGGAGTCCGAAATGGAGAGGAAGCCTGATGTTCCTGCCTCCCCTCGAGGTGAGGCCCTCTTCCGTTGCGCCAGACCCAGCGGAGTCCCGAGGGGCCCCGCCACCTCCACAGGATCCCTCGCCTCTCAGAGGCCCCTTGGGAAGTTCCCTAAGGTCCTCGGCAGAAGGCGAGGGAAACGAGGGTTTCCCGTCGCCCTCCGAGAAAGACCTCGAGAGTCCTTCAACGCGTCTCGAGGACCTAGTCCCCTCCCGTGACTCGAGAGCAATGAAGCGCTCCCCCTCGCCACGCGCATGGAGACCTGACTTCCCTGGCGCCACACGAGAGGCTCCCTGAGATCCTCGTCGTGCCTCGGGAGAAAACCCCCACGGGCGCCGCAGCTCGTGGAAACCCCTGAGACGCCCCCGTCCTCGCGAGCTGTGGGCCTTCTTTTCGTGCATGGCCTGGAGAGCAATCCCGGGTCCTCTCTCCAAACGAAAGAGGAGGCTGGAATCCCTTGAGGCCACTCGGGCTCCAAGAGAACCGTGTCGCGACTCGAGAGGAGAGCGGAGTCCTTGGCTTCCCCTCGAGACGAGGCCTGACTCCCCGGGGGAGCCTGGAATGCAACCCCGAGATCCCTGCCTTCCCTGGAGAGGAATATTAGGTCCCGGACACACGCCTAGGTGAGGTCTCTTCGGCCCTGCAGTGACCCGAGCGCAACCCCCAACTTTCCCTCGCAACTCAAGGGGAAGATTGGGCTTCCCAGGGCCAACCCAAGAGGAACCTGAGATCCCCGTCGTAACTCGAGAATCCCGCCGCAACTCGAGTAAAACCACGTGGTTCCCGCCTCTTGGCAAGATGAGGCCCTTGCCCGCCACAGCGTCTCAAGGGAAGTCCCCTGATCCGCCCTGAAGGGCGAAACGGTCCCTGACAGCCTTCCTGCGACCCCCAAAAGTCCTCTGACACGCCGGTTTCCCCCGAGGGCAACACCGAGGGTCCCGGCACCGCTTCCTCTAAGACCCTTCTCCCCTCCTGATCGCGACAGGAGAAGCGATTACCCTGCGTGGTCTTGGAAGGGGTTCCCGGCCTTCCCGGCGCACCTCAGGATGAGGCCGGTCTCACGAGGAAATTCGAGACGAGCCACGTGGGTGGTGCCACATGCGGAATGCCCCCTATTCCCCGGTCCGCTCTTGAGAAGGACCCGAGGCCCAGACCCCTCTCCGAAGGCAACACTGTGGGTGAAGGCACAACACGAAGGGGCACTGCCACCCCCGTGCATCGTCTGCAAAGACCCGCGGGTTCCACACACAGCCCGACGAGGGGCCTGAGACCCCCTGAGCAACTCGAGAGGCCAGCGGGGTTCCCTTCCTCAGACAAGACGAGGCCTGACTCTCCTGTCCCAACTCTGCAGGGACCCTGCGGTCGGAGTCCGAAACGGAGAGGAAGCCTGAGGTTCCTGCCTCCCCTCGAGGTGAGGCCCTCTTCAGTTGCGCCAGACCCAGCGGAGTCCCGAGGGGCCCCGCCACCTCCACAGGATCCCTCGCCTCTCAGAGGCACCCTGGGAAGTTCCCTAAGGTCCCCGGCAGAAGGCGAGGGAAACGAGGGTTTCCCGCCGCCCCCCGAGAAAGACCTCGAGAGTCCTTCTTCAACGCGTCTCGAGGCCCTAGTCCCCTCCCATGACTCGAGAGCCAGGACGTGCTCCCCCTCGCCACGCGCATGGAGACCTGACTTCCCTGGCGCCGCACGAGAGGCTCCCTGAGATCCTCGTCGTGCCTCGGGAGAAAACCCCCACGGGCGCCGCAGCTCGAGGAAACCCCTGAGACGCCCCCGTCCTCGCGAGCTGAGGGCCTTCTTTTCCTGCATGGCCTGGAGAGCAATCCAGGGTCGTCTCTCCAAACGGAATAGGAGGCTGGACTCCCTTGAGGCCGCTCAGGTGGCTCCAAGAGACCCGCTTCGCGACTCGAGAGGAGAGCGGAGTCCTTGGCTTCCCCTCGAGACGAGGCCTGACTCCCCGGGGGAGCCTGGAATGCAACCCCGAGATCCCTACCTTCCCTGGAGAGGACTATTAGGTCCTGGACACACGCCTAGATGAGGTCTCTTTGGCCCTGCAGTGACTCGAGCACAACCCCCAGCTTTCGCTCGCAACTCGAAGGGAAGTTGGGCTTCCCAGGGCCAACACAAGAGGAAGCCTGAAATCCCCGTCGTAACTCGAGAATCCCGCCGCAACTCGAGAAAAACCACGTGGTTCCATCGTCTTCGCAGCATGAGCCCCTTGCCCGCCACAGCGTCTCAAAAGAAGTCCCACGTACCTACTGAAGTGCAAAATGGTACTCTGCACTCATGATGGCACCCGCAAAGTTCCCCAACGTACATTCCTCACTCGAGGGGAACACCCATGTTCCCCACACCACATTATTTGAGCCCCTTCTCCCCTCCTGATTGCAACAGGAGTGTCGATTCTCCTGCTTTGTCTGGAAGGTGTTACCGATCTTCCCAGCGCACCTCAGAATGAGGCCGGTCTCACGAGGAAATTGGAGGTGTAGCCTCGTGGGTGGTGCCACATGCGGAAAGACCCCATTTCCTGGTCCGCTATTAATAAGAACCCGATGCTCGTACACTTCTTCGAATGCATCCCGTTGGATGAAGGCACATTAAGGAGGGGCCCTGCACACCCATGCATCTTTTGGAAAATTCTGCAGGTTCCACATACAGCTCGACAAGTGATCTGTTACCTCGTGAACAACTCGAGAGGCAAGCTAAGTTTCATTTCTCCACAGAATACGAGGCCTGACTCTCCTGTCCCAACTCTGCAGGAATCCTGAGATCGGAGTCTGAAATGGAGAGGAACCCTGAGGTTCCTTCCTCAACACGAGATGAGGCCCTCTTGCATTATACCACACCCAGTGGTGTCCCGAGTGGCCCCTCCCAACTCTACAGAATCCCTGACTTCTCAGAGGCACCATGTTAAGCTCCCTGAGGTCACCGGCACAAGTCGAGAAAAACCAGGGTTTCCTGCCGCAACCGGAGAAAGACCTTGAGAGTCGTTCTTCAACGCCTCTTGAGGCCCGATGCCCCTACCATGACTCAAGAGCAATGACGCGCTCCCCCTCCACACGTGCATGGAGATCTGACTTTCCTGTCACCACACGAGAGACTCCCTGAGCTCCCCATCGTATCTTGTGAGAAACCCCATCCTGGCACCGCACCTCGAGAAAATGCACAAGACGCCCCTGTCATCACGATATGAGGGCCTTCTTTTCCTGCATGGCCTGGAGAGCAATCCCGAGTCCTCTCTCCAATCTCCACAGGAGGCTTGACTCCCTTTAGGCCACACAATGGGCTCTAAGAGATACCCGTCGCGACTCAAGAGGAGAGGGGAGTCCATTCATTACCCTCTTGAAGAGGCCTGACTCCTCGGGAGGATCTGGAATGCAACTCCGAGATCCCTGTTGCCCCTTGAAAGGAACATTAGGTCCTAGACACAAGCCTAGATGAGGTCTCTTTTGCCCTGCAATAACTCGAACCAACCCCCAGCTCTAGCTCTCAACTCGTATGGAAATTTGGACTTCCCTGGGCCAACACAAGAGGAAGCCTGAATTCCCTGCCGCAACTCGAGAAAAACCACGTGGTTCCCCCGTCATCACAAGATGGGGCCCGTGCTCGCTACAGCGTCTCAAGAGAAGTCCCACGTTCTGTGTTGAAGTGCTAAACGTTACTTGGCACCCTTAATGCGACCCCAAATGTTCCCCGACACACCGGTTTCATTTGAGGGGAACACCGAGGTTCCCGGCACCACTTCTTTTGAGCCCCTTCTCCCCTCCTGATAGCGACAAGAGGGTCGATTCCCCTGCTTTGACTTAAAGGGGTTCCCGACATTCACGGCGCACCTCAGGATGAAGCCGGACTCATGGGAAATTTCGAGACGTGGCCTCGTGGGGGGTGCCACATGCCGAAAGACCCCGATTTCCCAGTACACTTTTGAGAAGAACCCGATGACCAGACACCTCTTTGAAGACAACCCTGTGGATGAAGGTACAACAAAAGGGGCACTGACACCCCTGTGCATCGTCCAGAAAAACCCACAGGTTCCACATACAGCTCTACAAGAGGCCTGTCACCCCGTGAACAACTCGAGATGCAAGCGGATTTCCATTCCTCCACACAAGATGAGTCCTGACTCTCCTCTCCCAACTCTGCAGGAACATGCGATCCGAGGCAGAAATGAAGAGGAAACCTGATGTTCCTGCTTTATCTAAAGATGATGCCTTTTTCCATTTCACCAAACCCAGTGGAGTTCCGAGAGGTCACTCCCAACTCCACAGTATCCCTGATTTCACAGAGGCACCTGAGAAGCTCCCTGACGTAACATGCATGAGTCGAGGGAACCCATGGTTTCCTGCCACAACCTGAGAAAGACCTTGAGAGTCCTTCTTCAATGCGTCTTGAGGTCCAAATCCCCTATCATGACAAGAGAGCAATGACGCACTCCCCCTTGCCACGCGCATGGAGACCTGACTTCCCTGGCGCCGCACAAGATGCTCCCTGAGCTCCCAGCCTTACCACGTGGGAAACACCACACTTGTGCCTCAGCTCGAGAAAACCCACGAGATGCCCCTGTCATCGCGAGATGAGGGCCTTCTTTTTCTGCATGGCCTGGAGAGCAATACCGAGTCCTCTCTCCAAAATCCACAGGAAGCTTGGCTCCCTGTAGGCCACTCAGTGGGCTCCAAGAGATATCCGTCGTGACTCGAAAGGAGAGTGGAGTCATTTGCTTCCCCTCGAGACGAGGCCTGACTCCCCGGGTGAGTCTGGAATGCAACCCCGAGATCCCTGTCGCCCCTGGAGAGGAACATTAGATCCTGGACACAAGCCAAGATGAGGTCTCTTTTTCCCTACAGTGACTCGTGCGCAATCCCCAGCTCTCCCTCGCAACTCGAATTGAAGATTGGACTTCCCTGGGACAACACAAGAGGAAGCCTGAAATCCCCGTCGTAACTCGAGAAAAACCAAGTGGTTGCCCCATCATCGCAATATGAGGCACTTTCCCGCTACAGCGTCTCAAGAGTAGTCCCACGTTCCATCTTGAAGTGCGAAACAGTACTTGGCACCCTTGATGCGACCCCAAAAGTTCCCCAACATACCAGTCTCACTTGAGGGGAACACTGAAGTTCCCGGCACCATTTCTTTTGAACGCCTTCTCCCCTCCTGATCACGACAGGAGGGTCGATTCCCCTGCTTTGTCTGCAAGGGTTTCCCGACCTTAACGGCGCACCTCAGGATGATGCCGGTCTCACGAGGAAGTTCGAGACGTAGCCTCGTGGGTGGTGCCACATGCCGAAAGACTCCGATTGCCCGGCCCGCTGTTGATAAGAACCCGATGCCTGGACACCCCTTAGAAGGCAACCCTGTGGATGAAGGCACAACACGAAGGGGCACAGACACACCCGTGCATCGTCCGGAAAAACCTACA
The DNA here is from genome assembly GCF_029407905.1 of Bubalus kerabau. NCBI lineage: Eukaryota > Metazoa > Chordata > Mammalia > Artiodactyla > Bovidae > Bubalus > Bubalus kerabau. The sequence continues at coordinate 1,997,765 of NW_026577889.1, read as the reverse complement.
GGTTCCACACACAGCTCGACACGTGGTCTGTCACCCCGTGCACAACTCGAGAGGCAAGCTGAGTTCCATTCTCCACACAGGACGAGGCCTGACTCTCCTGTCCCAAATCTGCTGGGACCCTTCAATCCGAATCAGAAATGGAGAGGAACCCTGAGGTTCCTGCCTCAACTCAAGATGAGGCCCTCTTCCATAGCACCAAAACCACTGGAGTCCCGAGAGGTCCCTCCAACCCACAGTGTCCCTGACTTCTCAGAGGCACTCTGACAAGCTCCCTGAGATCTCCGGCACAAGTTGATGGAACCCAGGGTTTCCTGCCGCAACCCGAGAAAGATTGGATAGTCCTTCTTTGATGCATCTTGAGGCCCGATTCCCCTACCATGTCTCAAGAGCAATGAAGCGCTCCCAGTACCCATGCGCATGGAGACTTAACTTCCCTGGCACCTCACGAGAGGCTCCCTGAGGTCCCCGTCGTACCTCGTGAGAAACCCCACACTGGCGCCGCAGCTCGAGAAAACCCACGAGACGCCCCCGTTATAGTGAGATGAGGGCCATCATTAACTGCATGGCCTGGAGGGCAATCCCGAGTCGTCTCTCCAAACTCCACGGGAGGCTTGACTCACTAAGGCTACTCAGTGCGCTCAATAGGTACCCGTCGCAACTCGAGAGGAAACAGGAGTACTTTGCTTCCCCTAGAAACAAGGCCGGACTTCCCGGGTGAGTCTGGAATGCCACCCCGAGATCACTGTCACCCCTGGAGAGGAATATTCGGTCCTGGACACAAGCCTAGATATGGTCTATTTTGCCCCGCAGTGACTCGAGTGGGATCCCAGCTCACCCTCGAAACTCGAATGGAAGATTGGACTTCCATGGGCCAACACAGGAGGAAATCTGAATCCCCCGTCGAAACTCGAGACTCCCGCCGCAATGCGAGAAAAACCACGTGGTTCACTCGTCATCCCAAGATGAGGCCCTGGCCCGCTACAGCGTCTCAAGTGAAGTCCCACGTTCCGTCTTGAAGTGCGAAATGCTACTTTTCACCCTTGATGTAACCCCAAAAGTTCCCCGACACACCGTTCTCACCGAGGGTAACACCGAAGTTCCCGGCACCACTTCATCTGATCACTTTCTCCCCTCCTGATCACGACAGGAGGGTAAATTCCCCTGCTTTGCCTGGAAGGAGTTCCCGCCCATCCCGGCGCACCTAAGGATGAGGCCTTTCTCAGGAGGAAATTCGAGACGTAGCCTCGTGGGTGGTGCCACATGCCAAAAGACCCCGATTGTTTGGTCCACTCTGGATAAGAACCCGATGCCCGGACACCACTTCGAAGGCAACCCTGTGGATGAAGGCACAACACAAGGGTTACTAAAACTCCCGTGCATCGTACAGAAAAACACGCAGGTTCTACACACAGCTCGACAAGTGGAATGTCACCCCATGAACAACTCGATAGGCAAGCAGAGTTCGTTTCCTCCACACAAGACGAGGCCTGACTCTCCTGTCCCAACTCTTCAGGGACCCTGCCATCCGAGTCAGAAATGGAGAGGAAACCTGAGGTTCCTGCCTCAACTCGAGATGAGGCCCTCTTCCATTGCACCAAACCCAGATGAGTCGCGAGAGGCCCCTCCCAACTCCACAGTATCCCTGAATTCTCAGAGGCACCTTGAGAATCTACCTGAGGTCACCGGCACAAGTCGAGGGAACCCAGTGTTTCCTGCTGCGACCCGAGAAAGACCTTGAGAGTCCTTCGGCGCGTCTTGAGGCCCGATTCCCCTACCATGACTCGAGAGCAAAGACCCGCTCCCCATCGCCATGCGCATGGAGACCTGACTTCCCTGACTCCTGAAGAGAGTCTCCCTGAGCTCCCCGTCGTACCTCTTCGGAAACCCCATTCAGGCACCGCAGCTCGAGAAAACCCACGATACGCCCCCGTCATCACGAGATGAGAGACATCTTTCCTGCCTGGCATGGAGAGCAAAACCGAGTCCTCTCTCCAGACTCCACAGGAGGCTTGACTCTCTTTAGGCCTCTCAGTTGGCTCCAAGAGATACCTGTCAGGACTTGAAGGGAGAGCGGAGTCCTTCGCTTCCCCTCGAGACGAGGCCTGACTCCCCGTGTGAGTCTGGAATGCAACCCCGAGTTCCTGTCGCACCTGGAGAGGAAAACTCGGTCCTGGACACAAGCCTAGATGAGGTCTATTTTGCACTGCAGTTACTAGGGAGCAATCGCCAGCTCTCCCTCGCAAATCGAATGGAAGATTGGACTTCCCTGGGCCAATACAATTGGAAGCCTGAATTCGACACCGTAACTCGAGAATCCCACCGAAACTCGAGAAAATCCACGTGGTTCCCCCATCAGCGCTAGATGAGGCCCTTGCCCGCTACAGCGACTCAAGAGAAGTCCCACGTTCTGTCTTGAAGTGCGAAATGGTATTTGGCACCCTTGATGCAATCTCAAAATTCCCCGACATACCGGTCTCACTTGAAAGGAACACCGAGGTTCCCGGAACCACTTCATTTGAGCTCCTTCTCCCCTCGTGATCGCGACAGGAGTGTCGATTCCCCTGCTATGTCTGGAAGGCGTTCCCGACCTTTCCAGCGCGCCTAAGGATGAGGCAGGTCTCACGAGGAAATTCGAGACATAGCCTCGTGGGTGGTGCCACAAGCCGAAAGACCCCGATTTCCCGGTCTGCTCTTGATAAGAACGTGATGCCCTGACACCTTTACGAAGGAAAACCTGTGGATGAAAGCACAACACGAAGGGGCACTGACACCCCCGTGCATCGTCCAGAAAAACCCGCAGGTTACAAACACAGTTCGACAAGTGGTCTGTCAGCCCGTGAACAACTCGACAGGCAAGTGGAGTTCCATTCCTCCACACAAGACGAGACCTGATTTTCTGTACCAACTCTGCAGGGAAACTGCGATCCGAGTCAGTACCAGCGACAGGAAACCCAGGAGAGGAAACATGAGGTTCCTGCCTCCACTCGAGATGAGGCTCTCATCCATTGCACCAAACCCAGTGGAGTCCAGAGAGGCCCCTCCCAACCCCACAGTACCCCTGACTTCTCAGAGGCACCCGGAGAAGCTCCAGGAGGTCACCGGCACATGTCGAGGGAACCCAGGGTTTCCTGCCACAATGCGAGAAAGACCTCGAGAGTCCTACTTCAACGTGTCTTGAAGCCCGAATCTGCTTCCATGGCTCTATAGAAATGACACGCACCCTCTCGCCACACACATGGAGACCTGACTTCCCTGGCGCCATAAGAGAGGCTCCCTGAGCTCCCTGTCGTACCTCGTGAGAAACCCCACACTGAGGCCGCAGCTCGAGAAAACCCACCATACGCCCCTGTCATCGCGAGATGAGGGCCTTCTTTTCCTGCATGGCCTGGAGAGGAATCCCGAATCCTCTTTCCAAACTCTACAGGAGGCTTGACTCCCTTTAGGCCACTTAGTGGGCTCCAAGAGATACCCGTCGCAACTCGAGAGGAGAATGGAGTCCTTTGCTTCCCCTCGAGACAAGGCCTGACTCACCAGGTGGGTCTGGGATGCAACCCCGAGATCCCTATCTCCCCTGGAGAGGAACATTAGGTCCTGGAAACAAGCCTAGATGAGGTCTCTTTTGCCCTTCTGTAACTCGAGAGCAATCCCCCGCTCTCCCTGACAACTCGAATGGAAGATTGGACTTCCCTGGGCCAACACAAGAGGAAGCCTGAATTCCCCTTCGTAACTCGAGAATCCCGCCGCAACTCGAGAAAAAGCACTTGGTTCCCTCGTCATCGCAAGATGAGGCCCTTGCCCGCTACAGCTTCTCAAGAAAAGTCCCACGTTCCGTCTTGAAGTGCGAAACGATACTTGACACCCTTGATGTGACCCCAAAAGTTCCCCGAAATATCAGTCTCACTCGAGGTGAACACCGAGGTTCCCGGCACCAGTTTATCTGAGCCCCTTCTCCCCTCCTGTTCGAGATAGGAGGGTCACTTCCCCTGCTTTGTTTGTAAGGGGTTCCCGACCATCACGGGGCACTTCAGGATGAGGCCGGTCTCACGAGGAAATTCGAGACGTAGCTCGCGGGTGGTGCCACATGCCAAAAGACTATGATTTCCCGGTATGCTCTTGATAAGAACCCGATGCCTGGACACCTCTTCGAAGGCAACCCTGTGGATGAAGGCACAACACAAAGGGGCACTGACACCCTCGTGCATCATCTGGAAAAACCCGCAGGTTCTACATACAGCTCAACAAGTGGCTTATCACCCCTGAAGAACTCGAGAGGCAAGTGGGGTTTCATTCCTCTACACAAGACGAGGCCTGACTCTCCTGTCCCAACTCTGCAGGGACTTTGCGATCCGAATCAGACCAGCGCCAGTGAAGTCACGAGAGGAACGCTGAGGTTCCTGCCTCCACTCGAGATTAGGACCTCTTCCATTGCACGAAACCCAGTGGAGTCCCAAGAGACGCGTCCCAGCTCCACAGTATCCCTGACTTCTCAGAGGCACCCTGAGAAGCTCCCTGAGGTCACCAGCACAATTCGAGTGAACCCAGGGTTTATTGCCGCCACCATAGAAAGAACTCAAGAGTCCTTCTTCAACACGCTTTGAGGCCTGATTACCCTACCATGACTCGAGGGCAATGACGCACTCCCTCTGCTATACTCATGAAGCCCTGACTTCCCTGGCGCCACACGAGAGGCTCCCTGAGCTCCCCGTCATACCTCGTGAGAAACCCCACACTGGCGCCGCAGATAGAGAAAACCCACGAGACGCCCCCGTTTTCGCGACATGACGGCCTTCTTTTCTAGCACGGCCTGGAGAGCAATCCCGAGTCCTCTCTCCAAACTCCACAGTAGGCTTGACTCCCTTTTGGTCACTCAGTGGACTCCAAGACATACCCGTCGCGACTCGAGAGGAGAGCGGAGTCTTTTCCTTCCCCTCGAGGCGAGGCCTGACTCCTCGGGTGAGTCTGATATACGAACCGGAGATCCCTGTCGCCCCTGGAGAGAAACATTAGGTCCTGGACACAAGCCTAGATGAGGTCTCTTTTTTCCTGCAGTGACTCGAGAGCAATCCCCAACTCTCCCTCGAAACTGGAATGGAAGACTGGACTTCCCTGGGCCAACAGAAGAGGAAGCCTGAATTTCCCGTTGTAACTCAAGAATCCCGCCACAACTCGAGAAAAACCACGTCGTTCCCTCTTCATCGCAAGATGCGGCCATTGCCGCTACAGCGTCTCAAAAGAAGTCTTACGTTCCATCTTGAAGTGCGATCCGGTACTTGGCACCTTTGATGCGACCCCAAAAGTTCCCCAACACACTGGTCTCACTGGAGGGGAACACCGAGGTTCCCGGCATCACCTCATCTGTGCCCCTTCTCCCCTCCTGATCGAGACAGGAGGGTCGATTCCCCTGCTTTGTCTGCAAGGGGTTCCGACCTTCCCGGCGCACCTCAGGATGAGGCCGGTCTCACGAGGAAATTCGAGACGTAGCCTGGTGGGTGGTGCCACATGCGGAAAGACCCCGATTTCCCGGTGCGCTCTTAATAAGAACCCGATGCCCGGGCACCTCTTCGAAAGCAAACCTGTGGATGAATGCACAACACGAAGGGGTACTGACATCCCCATGCATAGTACGGAAAAACACGCAGATTCCAAACACAGATCGACAAGTGTCCTGTCATCCCTTGAAGAACTAGAGAGGCATGCGGAGTTCCGTCCCTGCACACAAGAGAAGGCCTGACTCTCCTTTCCCAACTCTGCAGGGACCGTGCGATCGGAGTCAGAAATGTAGATGAAACCTGACGTTCCTGCATCAACTCGAAATGAGGCCCTCTTCCATTGCGCCATACCCAGTGGAGTCCCGAGAGGCCCCTCCCAACTCCACAGTATCCCTGACTTCTCAGAGGCACCCTCAGAAGCTCTCTGCGGTCACTGGCACAAGTCGAGTGAACCCAGGGTTTCCTGCTGCATTCTGAGAAAGACCTCGAGAGTCCTTCTTTACCGCGTCTTGAGGCCCGATACCCTACCATGACTGGAGAGCAATGACGCATTCCCCTCGCCACGCCCATTGAAACCTAACTTCCCTGGCGCCACACGAGAGGCTCCCTGCGCTCCCCGTCCTACCTCATGAAAACACCACACTGGCACCGCCGCTCGAGAAAACTCACGAGACGCCCCCGTCATCGTAAGATGAGGGCCTTCTTTTCCTACATGACCTAGAGAGCAATCCCGAGTCCACTCTCCAAACTCCACTGGAGGCCTGTCTCCCTTTAGGCCACTCAGTAGCCTCCAAGAGATACACGTCGCTACTCTAGAGGAGAGCGGAGTCCGTTGCTTCCCCTCGAGCCGAGGCCTGACTACTTGGGTGAGTCTGGAATGGGATCCCGAGATCCGTGTCGCCCCTGTAGAGGAAAACTCATTCCTGGACACAAGCCTAAATGAGGCCTTTTTTGTCCTGCATTGACTCAAGTGCAATCCCCAGCTCTCCCTCGCAACTCGAATGGATGATTGGACTTCCCTGGGCCAACACAAGAGGAAGCCTGTATTCCCATTGTAATTCGAGAATCCCGCGGCAACTGGAGAAAAACAACGTGGCTCCTCCGTCATCGAAATATGAGGCCCCTGTCAGCTATAGCGTCTCCAGGGAAGTCCCATGTTCCGTCTTGAAGTGTGAAACGGTAATTGGCACCCTTGATGCGACCCCCAAATTTCCCTGACACCCCGGTCTCACTCGAGGAGAACACGGAGGTTCCCAGCACCGCTTCAGCTGAGCCTCTTCTCCCCTCCTGATGGCGACAGGAGGGTCGATTCCCCTGCTTTGTCTGGAAGGGGTTCCCAGACTTCCCGGCGAACCTCAGGATGAGGCCAGTCTCACGAGGGAATTCGAGACGTAGCCTCGTGTGTTGCGCCACATGCCGAAAGACCCCGATTTCCTGGTCCGCTATTGATAAGATCCCGATGCCCGGTCACCTCTTCGAAGGTAACCCTGTGGATGAAGGCACAACACGAAGGGGCACTGACACCCCTGTGCATCGTCCCCCAAAACCGCAGGTTCCACATACAACTCGACAGGTGGCCTGTCATCCCGTGAACAACTCGAGAGGCAAGCAGAGTTCCATTACTCCACACAAGACGAGGTCTGACTCTCCTGTCCCAACTCTGCAGGGACCCTGCTATCCGAGTTAGAAATGGAGAGGAACCCTGACATTACTGCCTCAATCTGAGATTAGGTCCTCTTCAATTGCACCAGTCCCTGTGAAGTCCCGAGAAGCCCCTCTCAATTCCACAGTATCCCTGACTTCTCAGAGGAACCCCGCTAAGCTCCCTGAGGTTATGGGCACAAGTCGAGGGAACCCAGGATTTCCTGCCACACCCCGAGAAAGACCTCGAGAGTTTTTCTTCGAAGCGTCTTGAGGCTCGATTCCCCTACCATGACTTGAGAGCAATGAGGCGCTCCCCCTCGCCACGTCCATGGAGACCTGACTTCCGTGGCACCACAGGAGTCTCCCTGAGCTCCCCGTCCTATCTCGTGAGAAACCCCAACCAGGCACTGCACCTTGAGAAAACCCACGAGACGCCCTCGTCATCGCGAGATGAGGGCCTTCTTTTCCTGCATGGCCTAGAGAGCAATCCCGAGTCCTCTCTCCAAACTCCACAGGAGGCTTAACTCCATTTAGGCCACTCTTGGGCTCCAAGGGATACCCGTCGCGACTCGAGAGGAGAGCGGAGTCCATTCATTCCCTTCGAGACGAGGCCTGACTCCCCGGGTGAGTCTGGAATGCAACCCCGAGATCCCTGTCGCCCCTGGAGAGAAAAACTCGGTCCTGGACACAAACCTAGATGAGCTCTATTTTGCCCTGCAGTGACTCGAGAGCAATCTCCAGCTCTCACTTGCAACTCGAATGGAAGATTGGACTTCCCTGGGCCAACACAAGAGGAAACCTGTATTCCCCGTCGTAACTCAAGAATCCGGCCGCAACTCGAGAAAAAACACGTGGGTCCCCCGTCAGCGCTAGATGAGGCCCTTGCCCACTACTGCGTCTCAAGAGAAGTCCCAGGTTCCATCTTGAAGTGCGAAACGGTACTTGGCACCCTTGATGCAACCCGAAAAGTTACCCGACTTACCAGTTTCACTCAAGGGGAGCACCGAGGTTCCCGGCACTACTTCATCTGAGCCCTTTCTCTTCTCCTGATCCCGAAAGGAGGGTCGATTCCCCTGCTTTGTCTGGAAAGGGTTCCCAGACTTTCCTGCGCACCTCAGGATGAGGCCGGTCTCACGAGGAAATTCGAGACGAAGCCTAGTGGGTGGTGCAACATGCTGAAAGACCCCGATTTCCCGGTCCGCACTTGAGGAGAACCCGATGCCCGGACACCTCTTCGAAGGCAACCCTGTGGATGAAGGCACAACAGGAAGGAGCACTGACGCCCCCGTGCATCTCCAAAAAACCCGCAGGTTCCACACACATCACGAAAAGTGGTGTCATCCTTGAACAACTTGAGATGTAAGCGGAGTTCCATTCCTCCGCAGAACACGAGACCTGACACTCCTGAGCAAACTCAGCAGGGACCCTGCTATCTGAGTCAGATCCTGCCTCCAGGAAGTCAGGAGCAGAACCCTGAGGTTCCTGCCTCAACTCGAGATGAGGCCCTCTTCCATTGCACCAAACCCAGAGGAGTCCCGAGAGGCCTCTCCCAAATCCACAGTATCCCTGCCTTCTCAGAGGCACCCTGAGAAGCTCCCTGAGGTCACCGGCACAAGTCAAGGGAACCCAGGGTTTCCTGCCGCAACCCTAGAAAGACATTGAGAGTCCTTTTTCAACCCGTCATGAGGCCCGATTCCCCTACCCTGACTGGAGTGCAATGACGCGCTCCCCCTTGCCCCGCCCATGGAGACCTGACTTCCCTGGCGCCACACGAGAGGCTACCTGAACTCCCCGTCATACCTCGTGAGAAATCCCACACTGGCTCCCCAGCTCGAGAAAACCCACGATACGCCTCCGTCATCGCGAGATGAAGGCCTTCTTTTCCTGCATGGCCTGGAGAGCAATCCTGAGTCCGCTCTCCAAACTCCACAGGGGGCTTGACTCCCTTTAGGCCACTCAGTGGGCTCTAAGATACACCTGTGGCGACTCAAGAGGAGAGCGGGGTCCTTTGCTTCCCCTCGAGTCGAGCTCTGACTCCCAGGATGTGTCTGGAATGCAACCCCGAGATCGCTGTCGGCCCTGGAGAGGAATATTAGGTCCTGGACACAAGCCTAGATGAGGTCTCTTTTGCCCTGCAGTGACTCAAGAGCAAACCCCAGCTCTCCCTCGAAACTCGAATGGAAGTTTGGACTTCCCTGGGCCAACACAAGAGGAAGCCTGAATTCCCCGTCGTAACTCGAGAATCCCTCCGCACCTTGAGAAAAACCACGTGATTCCCCCGTCATCCCAAGATGAGGCCCTTGCCCTCTACAGCATGTCAAGTGAAGACCCAAGTCCGTATTGAAGTGCAAAACGGTACTTGGCACCCTTGAAGCGACCCCAAAAGTTTCCCGACACACCGGTCCCACTCGAGGGGAACACCGAGGTTCCCGGCACGACTTCAACTGAGCCCTTTCACTCCTCCTGGTCGCGACAAGATGGTCGATTCCCCTGCTTTGTCTGGAAGGGGTTCCCGATCTTCATGGCGCACCTCAGGATGACACCAGTCTAACGAAGAAATTCGAGACGTAGCCTCATGGATGGTGCCACGTTCTGAAAAACCCCGATTTCCTGCTCCGCTTTTGATAAGAACCCGATATCCGGACACCTCTTTGAAGGCAACCCTGTGGATGAAGGCACAACACGAAGGGGCACTGACCCCCTCATGCATCTTACGGAAAAAACCGAAGGTTCCACTCACAGCTCGACAAATGGTCTGTTATCCTGTGAACAACTCGAGAGGCAAGCGGAGTTCAATTCCTCCACACAAGACGAGGCCTGACTCTCCTGTCCCAACTCTTCAGGGACCCTGTGGTCGGAGTTTGAAATGGAGAGGAAACCTTAGGTTCCTGCCTCAACTCGAGATGAGAACCTTTGCCATTGCACCAAACCCAGTGGAGTTCCGAGAGCCCCTCCCAAGTCCACAGTATGCCTGACTTCTCAGAGGCACCCTGAGAAGCTCCCTGAGGTCACCGGTTCAAGTCGAGGGAACCCAGGGTTTCCTGTCGCAACCTGAGAAAGACCTCGCGACTCCTTCTTCAACGCGTCTTGAGTCCCGATTTCCCTACCATGACTCGAGAGCATTTATGGGCTCCTCCTCATCACACGCATAGACACCTGACTTCCCTGGCGCCACACGAGAGGCTCCCTGAGCTCCCCGTCGTACCTCGTGAGAAAACTCATACTTGCGCCCCAACTCGAGAAAACCCACACGACGCCCCCGTCATTGCGAGCTGAGGGCCTTCTCTTCCTGTATGGCCTGGAGAGCAATCCCGAGTCCTCTCTCCAACTCCACAGGAGGCTTGACTCCCTGGAGGCCACTCAGTGGGCTCCAAGAGATACCTATCGCGACCCAGGAGGATATCAGAATCCTTTGCTTCCCCTCAAGCCGAGGCCTGACTCACTGGGTGAGTCTGGAATGCGTCCCCGTGATCCCTATCGCCCCTGGAGAGGAACATTAGGTCCTGGACACAAGCCTAGATGAGGTCTATTTTGACCTGCCGTGACTCGAGAGCAATTCCCACCCAGCTCTCCCTGGCAACTCGAATGGAAGATTGGACTTCCCTGGGCCAACACAAGAGGAAGCCTGAATTCCCCGTCGTAAGTCAACAATCCCATCGCAACTCAAGAAAAACCACGTGGTTTCCCCTTCATCACAAGATGAGGCCCTTGCCCGCCACAGCGTCTCAAGAGAAGTCCCACGTTTCGTCTTGAAGTTTGAAACAGTATTTGGCAAGCTTCATGTGACCCCAAAAGTTCCCTGACATACTGGTCTCATTCGAGGGGAACACCGAGGTTCCCGGCACCACTTCATCTGAGCCCCTTCTCCCCTCCTGATCGCGACAGGAGGGTCGATTAACCTGCTTTGTCTGGAAGGCTTTCCCCACCTTCCAGGGGCACCTCAGCATGAGGCCCGTCTCACGAGGAAATTCGAGACGTAGCCTCGTGTGTGGTGCCGCATTCCAAAAGACCCCGATTTCCCGGTCCGCTCTTGATAAGAACCCGATGCCCGCACACCACTTCGAAGGCAACCCTGTGGATGAAAGCACATCACGTAGGGGCACTGACACCCCCATGCATTGTCTGGAAAAAACCGCAGGTTCCACACACAGCTCGCCAAGTGGCCTGTCACTCCTTGAACAACTCGAGAGGCAAGCGGAGTTCCATTCCTCCACACAAGACGAGGCCTGACTCTCCTGTCCCAACTCTGCAGGGACCCTGCGATCTGAGTCAGAAATGGAGAGGAACCCTGAGGTTCCTTCCTGATCTCGAGATTAGGCCCTCTTCCATTGCAGCAAACCCAGTGGAGTCCCGAGAGGCCTCTCCCAGCTCCATAGTATCCCTGACTTCTCAGAGGCACCCTGAGAAGCTACCTGAGGTCACAGGCACAAGTCGAGGGAACCCAGGGTTTCCTGCTGCAACCCGAGAAAGACCTCGAGCGTCCTTTTTCATTGTGTTGAGCCCTGATTCCACTACCATGACTCGAGAGCAATGACATGCGCCCCCTCGCCACTCGTATGGAGACTTGACTTCCCTGACACCACACGAGTGGCTCCCTGAGCTCCCGGTTGTACCTTGTGAGAAACCCCACACTGGCACCGCAGCTCCAGAAAAACCACGAGACTCCCCCGACATCGCGAGATGAGGGCCTTCTTTTCCTGCATGGCCTGGAGAGCAATCCCGCGTGCTCTCTCCAAACTCCACAAGAGAGGAGCCAAGATTGCTGAGGAGTAGGACGGGGAGAACTCTTTCCCCCCCAAACAATTTCATCAAAAGAGCATTTAAACGTCGAGTAAATTCCACAATACAACTTATGAATGCTGCCAGAGGACATCAGGCACCCAGAAAAGCAACCCAACTCTTGGAAAGTAGGTAGGAAAAAGTATAAAAGACAAAAAAAGAGACAAAAGAGGGAGGGAGGGATTTCTGTCCCGGGAAGATAGTCTTAAAAAGAGAAAAGTTTCCAAACACCAGGAAAGCTTTTCACTGCCAAATCTTTGCCAAGCTTTGGAAGCACAAAGGGCAACATAAGGGGGATAAAAATAAATAAACAATTAAAACTCGCAGATTGCAAGCCCTACGGTAACTCCCCCAGCCGCGAAGCAGTGCAGACGCCTGCTCACACCATTAGCAAGCAGGGGCTGGGCAGGGAGGTGCGGCGCGGGCTGCATCGCTTAGAGTAAGAATCTGGCCTGAATACCCTGAGCGCTATCTGAACGAAATAACTTGGGCTAGCAAACCAGACTCTGGGATATCTACCACTCAAAAAGCCAGCCCTAACCTAAGACACCGCCAGGCCCGCGCACGGAACAAAGGACTGAACAGAGGTAGCCGGCTGCAGACCTTCCCCCTCCGGTGACAGGCAGCCAGAGCCGGAAGGGGGCAATCGCAGCCCCAGAGAGACATTATCTATAAAACTGTAAGCAGGCTTCTTTGCTAACTAAAACTTCTTGGGGATCTGGACGGTCAACATCTGCCTGAGAAGGTGCGCCTGTTTTACACCCAGATAACCGAGTGGCGGGGAGGCGATAAGTCACAACCTTGGCGCTCGCCAAACACCTCATCACCTGAGCTGCTCGGACCTGGGAAGAGCACAAAACGCAGGCCCAACCGAGTCTGTGCCTCTGAGGACTACCCGAGTGCCTGAACCTGAGCGGCTTGGACCTGGGAGGTGCATGCAGCCCAGGGCCAGCCTCGGATTGTTCCCAGTGGAACAACCTAGAGCCCGAGCAGTGTGGGCAGGGAGGCTACACGCGCCGTGAGCGGGGGCAGACCCAGTGTGGCTGAGGCACTGCGAGTGCACGCCAGTGTTATTTGTTTGCAGCATCCCTCCCTCCCTCCCCACAGCGCAATTGAACAAGTGAGCCTAAAAAAAAAAAGTGTGCTCCACCGTCCCCTTTGTGTCAGGGCGTAAACCAGACACTGAAGAGACCAGCAAACAAAAGAAGCTATAACAGAGGGAATCGCCTTGGAAGCTACAGGCAATAGATTAAAACCCTGTGGTTACTAGGACTACATAGGAAGGCGCCTATAGATCTTGAGAAATATAAGTCGGACCAAGGAACTAGCCAAAAATGAACTGAACCCACGATACTCACAACAAAACCAGAGAAAGTCCTAGATATATTTTTATGATCATTCATTCTTTTTTTAAATTTTTTTTAATTTTAAGTCCTCTATTGTTCTTTTAATTTTCACTTTTATAACCTATTACTTTGCAAAAAAAAGACCCTATTTTTTTCTTCTTCAGCAAACTTCATATATATATATATATATATATATATATATATATATATATATATATAAAATAATTTTTTGACCGTGTTTTTTTGTTTTGTTTTTTTTTCTTCTTTTCTTTATCATTGTATTTTTGAAATTCCAAAACCTACTCTAGATTTTTAATTTATGCTTTTTGGTATTTGATATCAAATTTGTACCTGTAGTTTCTTTATAATTTTTGTGACACTGCTTGTTTTTGTTTGTTTGTTTTCTCTTTAGTTTTCTTCTTCCGTTTTTTTAACATTGTATTTTTGAAATTCCAAACTCTACTCTAGATTTTTAATTTTTGCTTTTTGGTATTAGTTATCAATTTTGTACCTGTATTTTCTTGATAATTTTTGCGACCTTGTTTGTTTTTCTTTGTTCGTTTTTTCTCTCTTTCTTTTCCTTCTTCTTTTCTTTAACATCGTATTTTTGAAATTCCAAACTCTACTCTAGATTTTTAATTTTTGCCTTTATGTATTTGTTACCAATTTTGTACCTTTAAGAACCCAATCTTCAGTACCCATTTTTCACTAGGGAGCGAGATTACTGGCTTGACTGCTCTCTCTCCCTTTGGACTCTCCTTTTTCTCCACCAGGTCGCCTGTGTCTCCTCCCTAACCCCTCTCTACTCTACCCAACTCTGTGAATTTCTGTGTATTCCAGACGGTGGAGAACACTTAGGGAACTGATTACTGGCTGGATCTGTCTCCCTCCTTTTCATTCCCCCCTTTTATCCTTCTGGCCACCTCTGTCTCCTTCCTCCTTCTTCTCGTCTCTGTATAACTCTGTGAACATCTCTGAGCGGTCCAGTTGTGGAGTGCACATAAGGAAGTGACTACTGGCCAGCCCACTCTCTCCACTATTGATTCCACCTGATCTCATTTGGGTCACCTCTAACTCCCTCCTCCCTCTTCTCTTCTCCATGTAACGCTGTGAACCTTTCTGAGTGGCCCTCACAGTAGAGAAACTTTTCTTCTTTAACGTAGATGTTTTATCAATGGTGCTGTATAGAAGGAGAAGTTTTGAAACTACTGTAAAAGTAAGACAGATAACTGGAAGCAGGAGGCTTAAGTCAAAACGCTGACTCCAGGGAACTCCTGACTCCAAGGAACATTAATTGACAGGAGCTCATCAAATGCCTCCATACCGACACTGAAATCAAGCACCACACAAGGGCCAACAAGTTCCAGGGCAAGACATACCAAGCCAATTCTCCAGCAACAAAGGAACGCAGCCCTGAGCTTCAAGATACAGGCTGCCCAAAGTCACCCCAAAACCACAAACATCTCATAACTCATTACTGGACACTTCATTGCACTCCAGAGAGAAGAAATACAGCTCCACCCACCAGAACACGGACACAAGCTTCCCTAACCAGGAAACCTTGACAAGACACCTGTACAAACCCACACACAGCGAGGAAATGCCACAGTAAAGAACTCCACAAACTGCCAGAATACAGAAAGGACACCCCAAACTCAGCAATTTAAACAAGATGAGACAGAGGAATACCCAGCAGATAAAGGAACAGGATAAATGCCCACCAAACCAAACAAAAGAGGAAGAGATAGGGAATCTACCTGATAAAGAATTCCGAGTAAGGATAGTGAAATGGATCTAAAATCTTGAAATTAAAATGGAATCACAGATAAATAGCCTGGAGACAAGGATTGAGAAGATGCAAGAAAGGTTTAACAAGGACCTAGAAGAAATAAAAAAAGAGTCAATATATAATGAATAATGCAATAAATGAAATTAAAAACACTCTGGAGGCAACACGTAGTAGAATAACAGAGGCAGAAGATAGGATTAGTGAATTCGAAGATAGAATGGTAGAAATAAATTAATCAGAGAGGATAAATGAAAAACGAATTAAAAGAAATGAGCACAATCTCAGAGACCTCCAGGACAATATTAAACGCTACAACATTCGAATCATAGGGGTCCCAGAAGAAGAAGACAAAAAGAAAGACCGTGAGAAAATACTTGAGGAGATAATAGTTGAAAACTTCCCTAAAATGGGGAAGGAAATACTCACTCAAGTCCAAGAAACCCAGAGAGTCCCACACAGGATAAAGCCAAGGCGAAACCCCCCAAGACACATATTAATCACATTAACAAAAATCAAACACAAAGAACAAATATGAAAAGCAGCAAGGGAAAAACAACAAATAACACACAAGGGAATTGCCATAAGGATAACAGCTGATCTTTCAATAGAAACTCTTCAAGCAAGGAGGGAATGGCAAGACATACTTAAAATGATGAAAGAAAATAACCTACAGCCCAGATTATTGTACCCAGCAAGGATCTCATTCAAGTATGAATGAGAAATCAAAAGCTTTTCAGACAAGCAAAAGCTGAGAGAATTCTGCACCACCAAACCAGCTCTCCAACAAATACTAAACAGGAAACACAAAAACGGTGTATAAATTCAAACCCCAAACAATAAAGTAAATGGCAATGGGATCATACTTATCAGTAATTACCTTAAACGTAAATGGGTTGAATGCTCCAACCAAAAGACAAAGACTGGCTGAATGGATACAAAAACAAGACCCCTACATATGTTGTCTACAAGAGACCCACCTCAAAACAGGGGATACATACAGACTGAAAGTGAAGGGCTGGAAAAAGATTTTCCATGCAAATAGGGACCAAAAGAAAGCAGGAGTAGCGATACTCATATCAGATAAAATAGACTTTAAAACAAAGGCTGTGAAAAGAGACAAAGAAGGTCACTACATAATGATCAAAGGATCAATCCAAGAAGAAGATATAACAATTATAAATATATATGCACCCAACGCAGGAGCACCACAGTATGTAAGACAAATGCTAACAAGTATGAAAGGAGAAATTAACACTAACACAATAATAGTTGGAGATTTTAATACCCCACTCACACCTATGGATAGATCAACTAAACAGAAATTTAACAAGGAAACACAAACTTTAAATGATACAATAGACCAGTTAGACCTAATTGATATCTATAGGACATTTCATCCCAAAACAATGAATTTCAACTTTTTCTAAAGTGCACATGGAACCTTCTCCAGGATAGATCACATCCTGGGCCATAAAGCTAGCATTGGTAAATTCAAAAAAATAGAAATCATTCCAAGCATCTTTTCTGACCACAATGCAGTAAGATTAGATCTCAATTACAGGAGAAAAACTATTAAAAATTCCAACATATGGAGGCTGAACAACACGCTGCTGAATAACCAACAAATCACAGAAGAAATCAAAAAAAGAAATCAAAATTTGCGTAGAAACGGAAGAAAATGAAAACAGAACAACCCAAAACTTGTGGGACACGGTAAAAGCAGTCCTAAGGGGAAAGTTCATAGCAATACAGGCACACCTCAAGAAACAAGAAAAAGGTCAAATAAATAACCTAACTCTACACCTAAAGCAACTAGAAAAGGAAGAAATGAAGAACCCCAGGGTTAGTAGAAGGAAAGAAATCTTAAAAATTAGAGCAGAAATAAATGCAAAAGAAACAAAAGAGACCATAGCAAAAATCAACAAAACCAAAAGCTGGTTCTTTGAAACGATAAATAAAATTGACAAACCATTAGCCAGACTCATCAAGAAACAAAGGAGAAAAATCAAATCAATACAATTAGAAATGAAAATGGAGAGATCACAACAGAAAACACAGAAATACAAAGGATCATAAGAGACTACTATCAACAATTATATGCCAATAAAATGGACAACGTGGAAGAAATGGACAAATTCTTAGAAAAGTACAACTTTCCAAAACTGGACCAGGGAAGAACTAGAAAATCTTAACAGACCCATCACAAGCACGGAAATTGAAACTGTAATCAAAAATCTTCCAGCCAACAAAAGCCCAGGTCCAGACGGCTTCACAGCTGAATTCTACGAAAAATTTAGAGAAGAGCTAACACCTATCCTGCTCAAACTCTTCCAGAAAATTGCAGAGGAAGGTAAACTTCCAAACTCATTCTATGAGGCCACCATCAGCCTAATACCAAAACCTGACAAAGATCCCACAAAAAAAGAAAACTACAGGCCAATATCACTGATGACATAGATGCAAAAATCCTTAACAAAATTCTAGCAATCAGAATCCAACAACACATTAAAAATATCATACACCATGACCAAGTGGGCTTTATCCCAGGGATGCAAGGATTCTTCAATATCCGCAAATCAATCAATGTAATACACCACCTTAACAAATTGAAAAATAAAAACCATATGATTTTCTCAATAGATGCAGAGAAAGCCTTTGACAAAATTCAACATCCATTTATGATAAAAACTCTCCAGAAAGCAGGAATAGAAGGAACATACCTCAACATAATAAAAGCTGTATATGACAAACCCACAGCAAACATTATCCTCAATGGTGAAAAATTGAAAGCATTTCCTCTAAAGTCAGGAACAAGACAAGGGTGCCCACTTTCACCATTACTATTCAACATAGCTTTGGAAGTTTTGGCCACAGCAATCAGAGCAGAAAAAGAAACAAAAGGAATCCAAATTGGAAAAGAAGAAGTAAAACTCTCACTGTTTGCAGATGACATGATCCTCTACATAGAAAACCCTAAAGACTCCACCAGAAAATTACTAGAACTAGTCAATGACTATAGTAAAGTTGCAGGATATAAAATCAACACACAGAAATCCCTTGAATTCCTATACACTAATAATGAGAAAACAGAAAGAGAAATTAAGGAAACAATTTCATTCACCATTGCAACGGAAAGAATAAAATACTTAGGAATATACCTACCTAAAGAAACTAAAGACCTATATATAGAAAACTATAAAACACTGGTGAAAGAAATCAAAGAGGACACTAATAGGTGGAGAAATATACCATGTTCATGGATTGGAAGAATCAATATAGTGAAAATGAGTATACTACCCAAGGCAATTTATAGATTCCATGCAATCCCTATCAAGCTACCAACAGTATTCTTCACAGAGCTAGAACAAATAATTTCACAATTTGTATGGAAATACAAAAAACCTCGAATAGCCAAAGCGATCTTGAGAAAGAAGAATGGAACTGGAGGAATCAACCTACCTGATTTCAGGCTCCACTACAAAGCCACAGTTATCAAGACAGTATGGTACTGGCACAAAGACAGAAATATAGATTAGTGGAACAAAATAGAAAGCCCAGAGATAAATCCACACACATATGGACACCTTATCTTTGACAAAGGAAGCAAAAATATACAATGGATTAAAGACAATCTCTTTAAGAAGCGGTGCTGGGAAATCTGGTCAACCACTTGTAAAAGAATGAAACTAGAACACTTTCTAACACAATACACAAAAATAAACTCAAAATGGATTAAAGATCTAAAGGTAAGACCAGAAACTATAAAACTCCTAGAGGAGAACATAGGCAAAACACTCTCTGAAATACATCACAGCAGGATCCTCTATGACCCACCTCCCAGAATATTGGAAATAAAAACAAAAATAAACAAATGGGACCTAATTAACCTTAAAAGCTTCTGCACATCAAAGCAAACTATTAGCAAGGTGAAAAGACAGCCTTCAGAATGGGAGAAAATAATAGGAAATGAAGCAACTGACAAACAACTAATCTCAAAAATATACAAGCAACACCTACAGCTCAACTCCAGAAAAATAAATGACCCAATCAAAAAATGGGCCAAAGAACTAAATAGACGTTTCTCCAAAGAAGACATACAGATGGCTAACAAACACATGAAAAGATGCTCAAAATCACTCATTATCATAGAAATGCAAATCAAAACCACTATGAGGTACCATTTCACGCCAATCAGAATGGCTGCAATCCAAAAGTCTACAAATAATAAATGCTGGAGAGGGTGTGGAGAAAAGGGAACCCTCTTACACTGTTGGTGGGAATGCAAACTAGTACAGCCACTATGGAGAACAGTGTGGAGATTCCTTAAACAACTGGAAATAGAACTGCCTTATGATCCAGCAATCCCACTGCTGGGCATACACACTGAGGAAACCAGAAGGGAAAGAGACACGTGTACCCCAATGTTCATCGCAGCACTGTTTCTAATAGCCAGGACATGGAAGCAACCTAGATGTCCATCAGCAGATGAATGGATAAGAAAGCTGTGGTACATATACACAATGGAGTATTACTCCGCCATTAAAAAGAATAGAATGAATCAGTTCTAATGAGGTGGATGAAACTGGAGCCTATTATACAGAGTGAAGTAAGCCAGAAAGAAAAACACCAATACAGTAAACTAACGCATATATATGGAACTTTGAAAGACGGTAACAATAACCCTGAGTACGAGACAGCAAAAGAGACACTGATGTATAGAAGAGTCTTATGGACTCTGTGGGAGAGGGAGAAGGTGGGAAGATTTGGGAGAATGGCATTGAAACATGTAAAATATCATGTATGAAAAGAGTTGCCAGTCCAGGTTTGATGCATGACACTGGATGCTTGGGGCTAGTGCACTGGGACGACCCAGAGGGATGCTATGGGGGGGAGGAGGGAGGAGGGTTCAGGATGGGGAGCACATGTATACCTGAGGCGGATTCATTTTGATATTTGGAAAAACTAATACAATTATGTAAAGTTTAAAAATAAAATAAAATTTAAAAAAAAATCCACAGGAGGCTTGACTCCCTTTAGGCCACTCACTGGTCTCCAAGAAATACCCGTGGGGACTCGAGAGCAGAGCAGAGTCCTTTCCTTCCTCTCGAGATGAGGCCTGACTCCTCAGGTGCGTCTAAAATGCAACCCCGAGATCTCTGTCGCCCCTGGAGAGGAACATTAGGTCCTGGACACAAACTTAGATGAGGTCTCTTTTGCCCTGAAGTGACTCGAGAGCAATCCCTAGCTCTCTCTCACAACTCCAATGGAAGATTGGACTTCCCTGGGCCAACACAAGAGGAAGCCTGAATTCCCCATCGTAACTCGAGAATCCCGCCGAAACTCGAGAAAAACCACATGGTTACCCCGTCATCGCAAGATGAGGCCCTTGCCCGCTACAGAGTCTAAAGAGAAGTCCCAGGTTTCTTCTTGAAGTGTTTTCACACTTCAAGTGTGAAAACTTGGCACCCTTGATGCGATTCCAAAAGTTCCCCGACACCCTGGTCTCTCTCGAGGGGCACACCGAGGTTCCCGGTACGACTTCATCTGAGCCACTTCTCCCCTCCTGATTGCGACTGGAGGGTCGACTCCCGTGCTTTGTCTGGAAGGGGTTCCCAACCTTCCCGGCGCACCTCAGGATGAGGCCGGTCTAACGAGAATATTTGAGACGTAGCTTCATGGGTGGTAACACATGCCGAAAGACCCCGATTCCCCGGTCCGCTCTTGATAAGAACCCGATGCCCGGACACCTCTTCAAAGACAACCCTGTGGAAGAAGGCACAACACGAAGGGGCACTGACTCCCTCGTGCATCGTCCGGAAAAACCCGCAGATTCCAAACACAGTTCAACAAGTTGCCTGTCACCCCGTGAATAACTCGAGAGGCAAGCGGAGGTCCATTCTTCCTTACAAGACGAGGCCTGACTCTCCTGTCCCAACTCTGCAGGGACCCTGCGATCAGAGTCAGAAATGGAGATGAACCCTGAGGTTCCTGCCTCCACTCGAGATGGGGCCCTCTTCTATTGCACCAAACCCAGTGGAGTCCCGAGAGGGCCCTCCCAACTCCAGGGTATCCTTGACTTCTCAGAGGCACACTGAGAAGCTCCCTGAGGCCACCGGCACTAGTCGAGGGAACCCAGGGTTTACTGCCGTGACCCAAGAAACACCTTGAAAGTCCTTCTTTAACGGTTCTTGAGGCCCGATACACCTTCCATGACTCTAGAGCAATGACGCGCTCCCCCTCGCAATGCGCATGGAGACCTGACTTCCCAAGCGCCACATGAGAGGCTCCCTGAGCTCCCCGTACTACCTCATGAGAAACCCCACACTGGCGCTGCAACTCGAGAAAACCCACGAGACGCCCCCTTCATCGCGAGATGATGGCCTTCTTTTCCTGCATCGCCTGGAGAGCAATCCTGAGTCCTCTCTCCAAACTCCACAGGAGGCTTGACTCCCTTTAGGCCACTCAGTGGGCTCCAAGAGATACCCGTCGCAACTCGAGAGGAGAGCGGAGTCCTTCGCTTCCCCTCGAGACAAGGACTGACTCCCCGGGTGCATCAGGAAAGCAACCCCGAGATCCCTGTCCCCCCTGGAGACGAACATGATGTCCTGGATACAAGCCTAGATAAGGTCTCTTTTGCCCTGCAGTAACTCAAGCGCAATCCCTAGCTCTCCCTCGCAACTCGAATGGAAGACTGGACTTCCCTGGGCCAACACAAGAGGAAGCCTGAATTTCCCGTCGTAACTCGAGAATCCCGCCGCAACTCTTAAAAACCACGTGGTTCCCCATTAATCGCAATATGAGGCCTTTGCCCGCTACAGAGTCTCAAGAGAAGTCCCATGTTTCGTCATAAAGTTCGAAATGCTACTTGGCACCCTTGATGCGACCCCAAAAGTTCCCCAATATGCCGGTCTCACCGAAGGTCCTGGCACCACATCATTTGAGCCCCTTTTGCCCTCCTGATCACGGCAGGAAGGTCTATTCCCCTGCTTTGTCTAGAAGGGGTTCCCGACCTTCATGGCGCACCTCAGGATGAGGCCAGTCTCACGAAGAAATTCGAGACGTAGCCTCGTGTTGGTGCCACGTGCCGAAAGACCACGATTTCTCGGTCTTGCTCTTGATAAGAACCCGATGCCCGGACACCTCTTCTAAGGCAACCCTGTGGATGAAGGCACTACACGAGGGGGCACTGGCAACTCTGTTCATCGTCTGGAAAATCCCACAGGATCCACATACAGCTCCACAACTGGCCTGTCACCCCTTAAACAACGAGAGAGGCAAGCGGAGTTCCCTTCCTCAGACAAGACGAGGCCTGAGTATCCAATCCCAACTCTGCAGGCACGCTTCGATCTGAGTCAGAAATGGAGAGGAAACCTGAGGTTCCTGCCTCAACCCGAGATGAGGCCCTCTTCCATTAAAACAAACCCAGTGGAGTCCCGAGAGGCCACTCCCATCTCCACAGTATCCCTGACTTCTCATAGGCATTCTGAGAAGCTCCTTGAGGCCACCGGCAAACCTCGAGGGAAATAAGGGTTTCCTGCCACAATCGAAGAAAGACCTCGAGAGTCCTTCTTCAATGCGTCTTGAGGTCAGATTCCCCTACCATGGCTCGAGAGCAATAACGCGCTCCCCCTCGCCACGCACATGGAGACCTGACTTCCCTGGCGCCACATGGGAGGCTCCCTGAGCTCCCTGTCGTGCCTCGTGTGAAACCCCACACTGGCGCCGCAGCTCGAGAAAACCCACAAGACCCCTCCGTCATCGCGAGATGAGGGCCATCTTTTCCTGCATGGCCTGGAGAGCAGTCCCAAGTCCTCTCTCCAAACTTCACAGGAGGCTTGACTCCCTTTAGGCCACAAAGTGGGCTCCAAGAGGTGCCCGTCGCCACTCAAAAGGAGAGCGGAGTCCTTTGCTTCCCTTCGACACGAGGCCTGACTCCCTGGGTGAGTCTGGAATGCAAACCTGAGATCCCTGTGGCCCTTGGAGAGGAACATTAGGTCCTGGACACAAGCCTAGATGAGGTCTCCTTTGCCCTGCAGTGACTCGAGCGCAACCCCCAGCTCTCCCTCGCAACTCGAATGGATGATTGGGCTTCCCTGGCCCAACACAAGAGGAAGCCTGAAATCCCCGTCGTAACTCGAGAATCCCGCCGCAGCTCGAGAAAAACCACGTGGCTCCCCCGTCATCGCAAGATGAGGCCCTTGGCCGCTACAGCATATCAAGAGAAGTCCCACGTTCCATCCTGAAGTACAAAACGGTACTTGGCACCTTTGATGCGACCCCCAAAGTTCCCTGACATACCGGTCTCACTCGAGGGAAACACCAAAGTTCACGGCACCACTTCCTGTGAGCCCCTTCACCCCTCCTGATCGCGACAGGAGGGTCGATTCCCATGCTTTGTCTGCAAGGGGTTCCCGACGTTCCCCTCGAACCTCCGGATGAGGCCGGTCTCATGAGGAAATTCGAAAAGTAGCCTCATGGTTGGTGCCACATGCTGAAAGATCCCTAATTCCCGGTCCACTCTAGATAAGAACCTGACGCCCGGACATCTCTTCGAAGGCAACCCTGTGGATGAAGGCACAACACGTAGGGACACTGACATCCCCATGCATCGTCTGGAAAAACCCGCCAATTCCACTCACAGCTCCAAATGTGGACTGTCACCCCGTGAACAACTCGAGAGGCAAGTGAAGTTGCATTCCTTCACACAAGACGAGGCCTTACCCTCCTGTCCCAACTCTTCAGGGACCCTGCAATTGGAGTCAGAAATGGAGAGGAACCCTGAGGTTCCTGCCTCAACTAGAGAAGAGGCCCTCTTCCATTGAACCAAACTCAGTGGTGTCCCGAGAGGCCCCTCCCAACACCACAGTATCCCTGAATTCTCAGAGGCTCCCTGAGAAGCTACCTGAGGTCACTGGCACAAGTCGAGGGAACCCAGAGTTTCCTGAAGTAACCCAAGAAAGACTTGGAGAGTCCTTTTTCAACGTCTCTTGATGCCCGATTCCCCTACCATGACTCCAGAGCAAGGACGCGCTCCCCTCGCCACAAGCAGGAAAACTGACTTCCCTAGTAACACACAAGAGGCTCCCTGAGTACCCCATCATACCTCGTGAGAAAACCCACAGTGGCGCAGCAGTTCGAGAAAAACCTTGCCCCCGTCAAGGAGAGATGGGGGCCTTCTTTTCCGGCCTGACCTGGAGAGCAATCCCTGGTCCTCTCTCCAAACTTCACAGGAGGATTGACTCCCTTTAGGCCACTCAGTTGGGTCCAAGAAATACCCGGTGCGACTCGAGAGGAGAGCGGAGTCCTTGGCTTCCCCTCAAGACGAGGCCTGACTCCCCGGGGGAGCCTGGAATGCAACCCCGAGATCCCTGCCTTCCCGGGAGAGGAATGTTAGGTCCTGGACACACGCCTCGATGAGGTCTCTTTGGCCCTGTAGTGACTCGAGCAGAAAGGGAAACCCCCAGCTTTCCCTCGCAACTCCAGGGGAAGATTGGGCTTCCCAGGGCCAACCCAAGAGGAAGCCTGAAATCCCCGTCGTTTTCGAGAATCCAGACGCAACTCGAGAAAAACGATGTGGTTCCAACGTCTTCACAGGATGAGGCCCTTGCCCGCTACAGCGTCTCCAGGGAAGTCCCATGTTCCGTCCTGAAGTGGGAAACGATACTTGGCTCCCTTGATGCGACCCCTAAAGTTCCCTGAAACGCCGGGTTCCCTCGAGTGGAACACCTAGAGTCCCGGCCCCACTTCATCTGAGCCCCATCTCCCCTCCTGATCGCGACAGGAGAGTCGATTCCCCTGCTTTGTGTGGAAGGTGTTCCCGGCCTTCCCGGCGCACCTCAGGATGATGCTGGTCTCACGAGGAAATTCGAGATGAGCCACGTGGGTGGTGCCACATGCCGAACGACCCCGATTTCCCGGTCCGCTCTTGAAATGAACCCAATGCTCGGACACCTCTTTGAAGGCAACCCTGTGGGGGAAGGCACAAAATGAAGGGGCAATGACACCCCCGTGCATCTTCTGGAAACACCCGCAGGTTCCACACACAGCTCGACAAGGGGCCTGAGACCCACTGAACGACTCGAGAGGCAAGCAGAGTTCCATTACTCAGACAAGACGAGGCCTGACTCTCCTGTCCCAACCCTGCAGGGACCCTGCGGTCGGAGTCAGAAATGGAGAGGAAGCCTGAGGTTCCTGCCTCCAATCGAGATGAGGCCCTCTTTCATTTCGTCAAACCTAGTGGAGTCCCGAGAGGCCCCTCTAACTCCTCAGTATCCCTCACCTCTCAGAGGCACCTGGGAAGTTCCCTAAGGTCCCCGGTAGAGGTCGAGGGAAACGAGTGTTTCCCGCCCCAACCCAAGAAAGACCTCGAGAGTCCTTCTTAAATGCGTCTTGAGGCCCTAGTCCCTCCCATGACTCCAGAGCAATGACGCGATCTGCCTGGCCACACGCATGGAGGCCTGACTTCTCTAGCGCTGCACGAGAGGCTCCCTGATCTCCCCATCATATCTCGTGAGAAACCCCACACTGGCGCCGCAGCTCGAGAAAAACCCATGAGACGCTCCCGTCATCAGGAGAGGAGGGCGATCTTTAACTGAATTGTATGCAGATCAAGCGTGAACCTTCTGTCCAAGCTACACAGGACGCTTGACTCCCTTTAGGCCACTCATTGGGCTCCAAGAGATACACGTCGCACTCGAGAGGATAGTGGAGTCCTTTGCTTCCACTCGAGACGAGGCGTGACCCAACGGGTGAGACTGGAATGCGACCCCGATATCCCTGTTGCCCCTGGAGAGGAACACTACGTCCTGGACCAAAGCCTAGATGAGGACTCTTTGCCCTGAAGTGACTCGAGAGCAACCCACAGCTCTCTCTGACAAGTTGAATGGAAGATTGGACTTCCTGGGCCAACACAAGAGGAAGCCTGAATTCCCCGTCGTAACTCGAGAATCCCGCCACAACTCGAGAAAAACCACGTGTTTCCCTCGTCATCGCAATATGAGGCCCTTGCCCGCTAGAGCATCTCCAGAGAATTCCCACGTTCCGTCTTGAAGTGCGAAACGATACTTGGCACCCTTGATGTGACCTCAAAAGTGCCGTGACATACCGGTCTCACTCGAGGGGACCACCGAGGTTCCCGGCACCACTTCATCTGAGCCCCTTCTCCCCTTCTGATCGCGACCGGTGGGTCGATTCCCCTGCTTTGTCTGCAAGGGGTTCCCTACCTTCCCGGCGCACCTCAGGATGAGGCCGGTCTCCCGAGGAAATTCGAGACGTAGCCTCGTGGGTGGTACCACATGCTGAAAGACCCCAATTTTCTGGTACGCTCTTGAAAAGAACCCGATGCCCGGACACCTCTTTGAAGGCAACCCTGTGGATGAAGGCACAACACGAAGGGGCACTGACACCCCTGTGCATCGTCCGGAAAAACCCACAGGTTCCACGCACAGCTCAACAAGTGGCCTGTCACTCTGTGAACAACTCGAAAGGCAAGCGGAGATCCATTCCTCCACAGAAGACGAGGCGTGACTCTGCTGTCCATACTCGGCAGGTAGCCTGCGACCCGAGTCAGAAATGGAGAGGACCCCTGAGGTTCCTGCCTCCATTCGAGATGAGGCCCTCTTCGATTGCACCAAACCCAGTTGAGTAACGAAAGGCCCCTCCCAAATCCACAGTGTCCCTGACTTCTCAGAGGCACCCTGAGAAGTTGCCTGAGGTCACCGACACAAGTCGAGGGAACCCAGGGTTCCCTGCCGCAACCCGAGAAAGACCTCGAGAGTCCTTCTTCAATGCGTCTTGAGGCCCGATTCGCCTACTATGACTCGAGAGCAATCACGCACTCCCCTTCACCACACGCACGGAGACCTGACGTCCCTAGCACCACACGAGAGGCTCTCTGAGCTCCCCGTCATACCTCGTGAGAAATCTGATACTGGCGCCGCAGCTGGAGAAAACCCACGAGACGCCCCCGTCATCGCGAGATGAGGGCCTTTTTTCCTGCATGGCCAGGAAAACAATCCCGAGTCATCTCTCCAAACTCCATAGAAGGCTTCACTCCCTTTACACCACGCAGTGGGCTCCAAGAGATACCCGTCGCGACTCGACAGGAGAGCGGAGTCCTTTTTTTCCCCTCAAGACGAGGCCTGACTCTCCGGGTGAGTCGAGAATGCAACCCTGAGATCCCTGTCGGCCCAGTAGTGGAACAGTAGGTCCTGGACACAAGCGTAGATGATGTCTATTTTGCCCTGCAGTGACTGGAGAGCAATCCCCAGTTCTAACTTGCAACTCGAATGGAATACTGGATTTTCCTGGCGCCACACAAGAGGCTCCCTGAGATCCCCGTGGTACTTCATGAGACACCCCACACTGGCGCCACAGCTCGAGAAAACCCACGAGACGCCACCGTCATCTCGAGATGAGGGCCTTCTTTTCCTGCATGGCCTGGAATCCAGTCCCGAGTCCTCTCTCCAAACTCCACAGGAGGCTTGACTCCCTTTAGTACACACATTGGGCTCCAAGAGATACCCATCGCGACTCGAGACGAGAGCGGAATTCTTTGCTTACCCTCGAGGTGAGAACTGACTCCCCGGATGAGTCTGGAATGCAAACCCGAGATCCCTGTCGCCCCTGGAGAGCAACGTTAGATCCTGGACACAAGCCTAGATTAGGTCTCTTTTGCCCTGCAGTGACTCTAGCGCAATCCCCAGCTCCCCCTCGAAACCCGAATGGGAGATTGGATTTCAAGGCCAACAAGAGGAAGCCTAAATTCCCGGTCATAACTCGAGAATCCCGCTGCAACTCGAGCAAAACCACGTGGTTCTCCCGTCATCGCAAGATGAGGCCCTTGCCCGCTACAGCGTTTCAAAAGATGTCCCAGGTTCCATCTTGAAATGCGAAACGGTACTTGGCACCCTTGATGCGACACCAAAAGTCCCCCAACACGCCGGTCTCACTCAAGGGGAACACCGAGGTTCCCGGCACCACTTCATTTAAGCCCCTTCTCCCCTCCTGATCGTGACCGGTGGGTCGATTCCCCTGCTTTGTCTGCAAGGGGGCCCGACCTTCCCTGCACAACTCAGGATGAGGCCGGTCTCATGGGGAAATTCGATACGTAGCTTTGTGGGTGGTGCCACTTGCCGAAAGACTCCAATTTCCCGGTTCGCTCTTGATAAGAATCCGATGCTCAGACACCTCTTGGAAGGCAGCCTTGAGTATGAAGGTACAACACGAAGGGGCACTAACACACCTGTGCATCATCCGGAAAAACGGGCAGGTTACATACACAGCTCGACAAGTGGCCTGTCACCTCGAGAACAACTCGAGAGGCAAGAGGAGTCCCATCCTCCAGAAAAGACGAGGCCTGACTCTCCTGTACCAACATGCAGGGACCTTGCGATCTGAGTCAGAAATGGAGAGGAACACTGAGGTTCCTGCTTCAACTCGAGATGAGTCCCTCTTACATTCCACCAAATGCGGAGGAGTCTCGAGAGGCCCCTCCAAACTGCACAGTATCCCTGACTTCTCAGAGGCACTCTGAGAAGCTCCCTGAGGTCGCAGGCACAAGTCAAGGGAACCCTGGGTTTTATGCAGTGACCCGAGAAAGACCTCGAGAGTCCTTCTTCAACCCGTCTTGAGGCCCGATTACCCTACCATGACTCGAGAGCAATGACGAGCTCCCCCTAGCCATCTCATGGGGACCTCACTTCCCTGGCGCCACACGAGAGGCTCCCTGAGCTCCCTCTCGTACCTCGTCAGAAACCTGGAACTAGCGCGGCAGTCTAGAAAACCCACGAGATGCCACCGTCATCGCGAGATGAGGGCCTTCTTTTCCTGCATGGCCTGGAGAGGAATCCCGAGTCCTCTATCCAAACACCACAGGAGGCTTGACTCCCTTTAGGGCACAGAGTGGGCTCCAAGAGATACCCATCGCGACTCAAAAGGACAGCGGAGTTCTTTGCTTCCCCTCGAGACGAGGCCTGATTCCCCGGGTGAGTCTGGTATGCAAGCCCGAGATCCCTGTCGCCCCTAGGGATGAACATTAAGTCCTGGACACAAGCCTAGATGAGGTCTATTTTGCCCTGCAGTGACTCGAGGGCAATCCCCAGCTCTCCCTTGAAACTCGAATGGAAGATAGGACTTCCCTGGGCCAACACATGAGGAAGACTGTATTCCCCTTCGAAACTCGAGAATCCCGCCACAACTCGAGAAACGCCACGTGGTTCCCCCGTCATCACAAGATGAGGCCCTTGCCCCCTACAGCGTCTCAAGAGAAGTCCCACGTTCCGTCTTGAAGTGCGAAACGGTATTGGCACCCTTGATGCGACCACAAAAGTTCCTCGACACACTGGTCTGACTCGAGGAGAACACCGAGGTTCCCAGCACCACTACATCTGGGCTCCTTCTCCCCTCCTGATCGCGACAGGAGGGTCGATTCCCCTGTTTTGTCTTGAAGGGGTTCCCGCCTTTCCCGGTGCATCTCAGGATGAGGCCGGTCTCACGAGGATATTCGAGACATAGCCTCGTGGATGGTGACACATGCCGAAAGACCCCGATTTCCCGGTTCGCTCTTGATAAGATCCCAATGCCCGGACACCTCTTTGAAGATAACCCTTTTGATGAAGGCGCAACACGAAGGGGCACTGACACCCCCGGGTATCGTCCGGAGAAACCCGCAGGTACCACACACAGCTCGAGAAGTGACCTGGCACCCCGTGAACAACTGGAGAGGCAAGCAGAGTTCCATTCCTCCACACAAGACGAGGCCTGACTCTCCTGTTCGAACTCTGCAGCGAAACTGCGATCCGAGTCAGATCTGGCCCAGGGGAAGTCAGGAGAGGAAACATGAGTTTCCTGCCTCCACTCGAGATGAGGCCCTCTTCCATTGCGCCAAACCCTGCGGAGTCCCGAGAGGCCCCGCCAACTCCACAGGATCCCTTGCCTCTCAGAGGCAGCCTGGGAAGTTCCCTAAGGTCCCCGGCAGAAGGCGAGGGAAAAGAGGTTTTCCCGCCGCCCCCCAAGAAAGACCTCGAGAGTCCTTCATCAAAGCGTCTCGAGGCCCTAGTCCCCTCCCGTGATTCGAGAGCCATGACGCGCTCCCCCTCGCCACGCGCATGGAGACCTGACTTCCCTGGCGCCGCACGAGAGGCTCCCTGAGATCCTCGGCGTGCCTCGGGAGAAAACCCCCACGGGCGCCGCAGCTCGAGGAAACCCCTGAGACGCCCCCGTCCTCGCGAGCTGACGGCCTTCTTTTCCTGCATGGCCTGGAGAGCAATCCCGGGTCCTCTTTCCAAACGGAAGAGGAGGCTGGACTCCCTTGAGGCCGATCAGGGGGCTCCAAGAGACCCGCGTTGCGACTCAAGAAGAGAGCGGAGCCCTTGGCTTCCCCTCGAGACGAGGCCTGACTCCCCGGGGGAGCCTGGAATGCAACCCCGAGATCCCTGCCTTCCCTGGAGAGGAATATTAGGTCCCGGACACAAGCCTAGGTGCGGTCTCTTCGGCCCTGCAGTGACTCGAGCGCAACCCCCAGCTTTCCTCGCAACTCGAGGGGAAGATTGCGCTTCCCAGGGCCAACCAAAGAGGAAGCCTGAGATCCCCGTCATAACTCGAGAATCCCGCCGCAACTCGAGAAAAACCACGTGGTTCCCACCTCTTCGCAAGATGAGGCCCTTGCACGCGACGGCGTTTCAAGGGAAGTCCCCTGTTCCGCCCTGAAGGGCGAAAGGGTCCCTGACAGCTTTCATGCGACCCCCAAAGCTCCCCGACACACCGGGTTCCCTCGAGGGGAACACCGAGGGTCCCGTCACCTCTTCATCTGAGCCCCTTCTCCCCTCCTTATCGCGACAGGAGAGTCGATTCCCCTGCGTGGTCTGGAAGGGGTTCCCGGCTTTCCCGGCACACCTCAGGATGAGGCCGGCCTCCCGAGGAAATTCGAGACGAGCCCCATGGGTGGTGCCACATGCCGAACGACCCCGATTTCCCAGTCCGCTCTGGATAAGAACCCGATGCCCGGACACCTCTTCGAAGGCAACCCTGTGGGTGAATGTACCACTCGAAGGCGCACTGACACCCCCGTGCATCGTCCGGGATACCCCGCGGTTTCCACACACAGCTCTACGAGGTGCCTGAGACACCCTGAGCAATTCGAGAGGCAAGCGGAGTTCCCTTCCTCAGACAAGACGAGGCCTGACTCTCCTGTCCCAACTCTGCAGGGACCCTGTGGTCAGAGTTCGAAAAGGAGAGGAAGCCTAAGGTTCCTGCCTCCCCTCGAGGTGAGGCCCTCTTCCTTTGCGACAAGCCCAGCGGAGTCCCGAAAGGCCCCGCCAACTCCACAGGATCCCTCACCTATCAGAGGCACCATGGGAAGTTCCCTAAGGTCCCCGGCAGAAGTCGAGGGAAACGAGGCTTTCCCGCCCCAACCCCAGAAAGACCTCGAGTGTCCTTCTTCAATGCCTCTGGAGGCCCTAGTCCTCTCCCATGACTCGAGAGCCATGACGCGCTCCCCCTCGCCACGGGCACGGAGACCTGACTTCCCTGGCACCGCACGAGAGGCTCCCTGAGATCTTCGTCTTGCCTCGGGAGAAAACCCCCACGGGCGCCGCAGCTCGAGGAAACCCCTGAGAAGCCCCCGTCCTCGCGAGGTGAGAGCCTTCTTTTCCTGCCTTACCCAGAGGGCAATCCCGAGTCCTCTCTCCAAACTGAAGAGGAGGCCTGACTCCCTTGAGGCCACTCAGTGGGCTCCAAGAGATCTGGGTTGCGACTTGAGAGGAGAGCGGCATCCTTTGCTTGCCCTCGAGACGAGGCCTGACTCCCCAGGGGAGTCTGGAACGCCACCCCGAGATCCCTGTCTTCCCTTGAGAGGAACCTTAAGTCCCGGACACAGACCTAGATGAGGTCTCTTTGGCCCTGCAGTGACTCGAGTGCAACCCCCAGCTTTCCCTTGCAACTCGAATGGAAGATTAGGCTTCCCAGGCCAATACAAGAGGAAGCCTGAAATCTCCGTCGTAACTCTAGAATCCCGCCGCAACTCGAGAAAATCCACATGGTTCCAACGTCTTCGCAAGATGAGGCCCTTGCCCGCTACGGCGTCTCAAGGGAAGTCCTAGGTTCTGTCCTGAACTGCGAAACGGTACCTGACTCCTTTCATGCATCCCCCAAAAGTCCCTCACACGCCGGTTTCCCTCGAGGGTAACACCGAGGGTTCCAGCCCCACTTCATCTGAGCCCCTTCTCCCCTCCTGATGGCGACAGGAGAGTCGATCCCCCTGCATTGTCAGGAAGGGTCCTCGGCCTTCCCGGCACACCTCAGGATGAAGCCGGCCTCACTAGGAAATTTGAGACTAGCCCCGTGGGTGGTCCCACATGCCGAAAGACCCCGATTTCCCTGTCCGCTCTTGAAAAGAACCCGAGGCCCGGACACCTCTTCGAAGGCAAGCCAGTGGGTGAAGGCACAACACGAAGGGGCACTGTCACTGTCATGCATTGTCCGGAAACACCCGCAGGTTCCACACACAGCTCAACAAGGGGCCTGAGACCCCCTGAGCACCTCGAGAGGCAAGCGGAGTTCCCTTCCTCAGACAAGACGATTCCTGACTCTCCTGTCCCAACTCTGCATGGACCCTGCTGTCGGAGTCCGAAACAGAGAGGAAGCCTGAGGTTCCTGCCTTCCCTGGAGATGAGGCCCTCTTCCATTGCGCCAAACCCAGTGGAGTTCTGAGAGGCCCCGCCAACTCCTCGGCATCCCTCAACTGTCAGAAGCACACTGGGAAGTTCCCTAAGGTCACCGGTAAACTTTTATTGCACAAGGTCCACATGAAAAGGCCCACGCAGCAGGACAGCCACAGATTCTGTCTGCCATTAAAGGGCAGTAAGGTGCCCTCCCCACTTCTTTGCTGCCTGGGCGGCCACCAGGGTGCAATTCGCGTACCCTTCCCTTTCCCATCCTAGCAGGTGCTCCAGGGCCCACTGGCCTACAAAGTGCCAGAAGCAGGGCTGGGCCAGCCGGCCAGAATTCAGGGTTCTGTCCCTTGGACTTCCAGCGGACACTAGGCTGCTTGGGAAAACCGCGCAGACTCTGAGGTTTTTCAGCAGAGGGGTGGAGCGGTAAAGGCCTTGACCCCAAAGACGAGGCCTTTCTGCGACCGCCAGGTTGGGGAGCTCTGAGACTGTGCCAACACAGGGCAGGATACATGGTTCCCTGCTCCACGCAGTCCCAGTTCCCTTACCTGTGTTCCGCACCCCTCCGCTGTGGCCAATGGATGCCGATCCTTGGGGATCCAGGAGTTCACGAAATGGGCATTCCCAGCCGCAATGGCGACCCCCAACAGCACATCTGGAAAGCCCTCCCCCACCCCCGCCAGGAGCCGACCCCCGCTGCGAACGGACCCCCACCCCGCCCCGCGCCGCCAGGTTTCGCCCCGGCCCTGCCGGGCTCCCGGCGGGTTCCCAGCCACATTGGCGACCCCCGGGAGCACATCAGGGACCGACCACCCACCCACAGCGAGCTGAATCTCGACCTGTGCAGCCCAGGTTTACCCCGCCCTGGCTGTGCTCCCGGCGCGTTTCCAGCTGCAGTGGCCATCTCCGAGAGCACAACTGGGAAGCCCTCCCCCAACCCCGCCAGGAGCCGACACCCGCCCTGCGCCGCCCGGGTTCGCCCCGCCCCTGCCGCGCTCCAGGGGAGCTGCCCACCTTCACCAGTGGCTCCCGGTGAGCCCCGTCCCCACGCCCGGTTCCAGGAGAGGCTCTCGGACCTCGCTGCTGCCTCCAGGTCAAACATGAGGACAATACATACACCCCACAGAGACAATCCAAGCTGTCTATGATTTAGGGATAAAACGAGGACTACAGAAAGGCAAGATGACCTGACCTAGGAGGGCCATGATATTCTATAGAACCAGACAAAGTTGGTTACCAAGGAAACTTTTTTCCTTGGAACCCGGAAAGCTGGTTCTTTGCATATGCAATGACCAACAATTAGCTTGTTACCCAAGCCTGCCTTACTGCCACCCCCATCCCCCCACTCCCCAGAAGACTGGCTCAAAGAAATATTTTAAATCTCAGGCGGAAACCTGGAAGATGTCTTGTCTGTCTGTTTGGATTAAGGTATGTGTCAGTGTGAGCCTTGTGTTTTTTGATAATATTGCTCAAGTTCTGTGTTCTGATTTCAGTGGTCTCAAGACAAGGCAGCCCTTCCAAATCAAACTGCTGGAAATACAAGAAAACATTGACCTAAATGAATGTCAGAGTCCCGTGAACTGGGAACTAGTCAATATTAAATATCTAGTATTTTTGGTTTTGCTCCTCCATTATAGACATGTCTAAGAGTCAACAACACTAAGCACAACATGTTCATAGTGCCTAGGTTTCTTTTGAGGTAAAAACTGCTCTATTGTTATATCTGTCACAGGCTTGTCAGCAAGAAACTACCTGGAAACGACAACAACAAAAGTAAAAAATGTAAATGTGATATGAGCTTTTAGACAAACTCTTTACAATAATTATACTCTAAAATATCTGCCTCTCATAGTCTTGATTGAAGGCAGAGGAGAAGGGGATGACAGAGGATAAGATGGTGGGATGGCATCACTGACTCGATGGACATGAGTTTGAGCAAGCCCCTGGAGCTGGTGACGGACACGGAAGCCTGGCGTCCTTCAGGCCACGGGGTCCTAAAGAGTCAGACACGACTGAGCAACTGAACTGAACTGAACTAACAAACGTTTCTCCAGGTGTTTTGGTTACCCGAGTTTCTATCCTTGTGACGACAGTGTATTGAATAGCTAGGTCATTTCCAAATAAATGAAAGTTCTGAAACATTCACGACTTGAAAGGACCTCCCTTTTACACAGAAACAAAAGAGATTTTTGACTCTCCATGAATAGTGTCTGGCACCATCCTGACATGTTAAATGTAAGAAAGCAATTGTTTTGTTTTGTTTTGTTCTGTTCTTGGGGGTGGGGGGAGGGGGGCGGGCTATAGAGAATGCCAATATAAAAGTCAGTTATTGGTTGATGAAGGGAAATGTATGACTTGTTATTACAAGAAAGTATGTGGAATGCAATGGCACTTGAGGAAGGAAAACGAAGTAGTTCTGTCTTACAGGTGGCCGTTTCAGGATGGGAGAAGCAAGGGAATGGGTACAGAATGGGATAAGGAGGTTGTAGGGAAAGTGGACCCCCAGAAAAGAGTTCTGTGCCTAGCACAAGTTTTCTTGAGATGTCGAACTGCCTTTGCTAATGGAGTTTAAGTTTCTTTACCTCTTAAGTGATCTCTTCTAGGTTGACCTAGAACAGAAATCTTTGGTTAGCTTTGGCTAAGTGGAGAAGTAGTGTTTCACGGTGACATATGTGATCCTTCCTGACTGTTTGCAGCCCTTTTGATATCGATGCTCTGCTTCTGCTGCTGCTGCCACCGCCGCTGCTGCTAAGTCGTTTCAGTCGTGTCCGACTCTGTGCGACCCCATAGAAGGCAGCCCACCAGGCCCCGCAGTCCCTGGGGTTCTCTAGGCAAGAACACTGGAGTGGGTTGCCATTTCCTCCTCCCATGCATGAAAGTGAAAAGTGAACGTGAAGTCGCTCAGTGGTGTCCGAGTCTTAGCGACCCCATGGACTGCAGCCTACCAGGCTCCTCCATCCATGGGATTTTCCACACAAGAGTACTGGAGTGGGGTGCCATTGCCTTCTCGCTAGCTTTGGGATGCCAATGACCATCCACCCTTACAAGGCAACAGAGAAGAGAAAAACACTTACCACAGGAGGTCCTGGTAAGGAACAAGGAACTAACAAGCTCCCGCCAACCAGGATTCTGCAGAGGTCAACAAGAGGTCAATAAAATATGGAAGACTGCAGTCCAGAGGTCCTAGCAACTTCCATCTTGCAGCAGAGACCCAGCATAGTCAAAACGAATTCAATGTTGCAAAAAATAAGTAAACAAACAAAGGACAGAAGTTCTTTGAACACATGACTGAGATTAGGGGTGAGGCAGTACATGTACGGTGCCCGGAAAATCTTAAAGTATGAGAAAGGAAAGAAATTAAAGACAATTATCAAGCTGTCCAAACTGATAAAAACGAAAGATTACACAGTTTTTTTTCTGTATATATTAGCAGATAATAATCTGAAAAGGAATTAAAAAAAATTCCCTTTCAATAATGTCAACATGAATACAACACTTTGCCATGGATGTAACGAGGATGACAAGACTGGCACACTGGAACTTATACACCCTGGCTGAAAACTATCCTGAATACATGGACAGATATTCCATAACAATGGAAAGACTTAAGATGGCAATACCATGGAATGCATCTTCAATCTGAAATGAAGATTTGATATGATTTGATCGCTCAGAGCTTTTGTGTCATCAATTGTTATTAAAGTATAAATGAGATAGAGAAAGCTGCTGACTTAGACTTGAGGCGGGGTGTGCGCCCTGCTGGTCTCTAGCCAGATATTCTACAGGCACTAGCAGTCAGCTAAGGAAAGAAAGGCACTGTCTCAGGGAATGGCACCAGGCCCCTCCCCCACGACATGCCTTGAGGTCACATTGGCAGCAGGTGAGTCATCCTGGGCCAAAAACTGATTGACATGAATCTTGAAGAAAGGCAGTATTCCAGGCAAATATATCATTTCCTTAACATAGATTAGGAGAACAAGGTACGAGGAAAATATACTGTTTTGTTCAAGTCGCTTCTGAGCCTACTGGGGGAACCGACCTGAAGCCAGAGTCCAGCAGATATACATAGGATATTTACATCGCTTAAGACAAACATTTCCTCAGGAACAAATGCATTGCTTAGCTCAAGGTTTGTCTGCGAAATTCTTACACATCAGGAGATGGCTCCGAGCTGGGTTTCTACACACAAGAACATGAATGCAAAGGACAAGCCTGCACAGCCCATCTGCCCCCCTCCCCCACAGCCAGCAGCATTTCCAAGTGACCTCCTAAGGCCTTCCCCAAAATACAGGGGCACCTCTGGGTTTCCTGTTTCCCTCACTTCAAACACTTTTCTTAAAAAAAAAAAATCCTGCACACTTCTTGATAGAATGCCACAGTGCAAGGAAAACAGGCCTTCAATACTTAAACCTCCCTGTGCCAAACACTTGGGGCTTGGTTTTGTTTTGTTTTGTTTTTTAATTACACCACCACATAATTTAAACTTTTTACAATTTCTAATTATTCAGTACCAAAACACCAAACTTTTATTGCACAAGGTCCCCATGAAAAGGCCCACGCATCATGACAGCCACAGATTCTGCCATGAAAGGGCAGCAAGGTGCCCTCCCCCCTTCTTTGCTGCCTGGGCGGCCACCAGGGTTTGAAATCCATGCACCCTACTAACTTTCTAGGGTGCAATTCGCGGACCCTTCCCTTTCTCATCCTAGCAGGTGCTCCAGGGCCCGCTGGCCTACAAAGTGCCAGAAGCAGGGCTGGGCCAGCCGGCCAGAGTTCAGGGTTCTGTCCCTTGGACTTCCAGGGGACACTAGGCTGCTTGGGAAAACCGTGCAGACTGAGATTCTTCAGCAAAGGGGTGGAGCGGTAAAGGCCTTGACACCAAGGGCGAGGCCTTTCTGCAACCTCCAGGTTGGGGAGCTCCGAGAATGTGCCAAAAGAGGGTGGAATACGTGGTTCCCTGCTCCACGCAGTCCCAGTTCCCTTACCTGTGGTCCGCAGCCCTCCGCTGCACCCACGGGATGGCGATCCTTGGGGACCCAGGAGCGGACGAAATGGGCGTTCCCAGCCGCAGTTGCAACCCCCGAGAGCGCAATTGGGACCGACCCCCACCTAAAGCCATCGGAATCTCGACCCGCGCAGCCCGGGTTTACCCAGTCCCGGGTGCGCTCCCGGCGCGTTTTCAGCCTCAGTGTCCACCTCCGAGAGCACAACTGGGAAGCCCGCCCCCACCCCCGCCAGAAGCCGACCCCCGCCCCACGCCGCCCGCGTTCGCCCCGCCCCTGCACGGTCCAGGTACCTTCCCAGCTTCTAGCGTTCACGCCCGGGTAGGAGCAGGATGTAGGAGTATGGGAGATGTGTCTGGAGCCTGACAGCCTCAGCTCCGCTCTGGCCTGCCCTTTGGACCTAGGAGCCAGGCCAACTTGCAGAGGGCTTAGGGCCCCATTGTATGCAAACTACCAAGGCCTACCGCAAGGAGAGCTCTGTCCGAGGGAAGGGAAGCGCCCCAGGCTGCGTTCCCAAGCTGTTGCTTGGCAATGCAGACTCAGCGGTAAACGGAGGGAATCAGGGTCCTAGTGCCCCTGTCTTGGGGAGGAAGCTCCACAGCCAGAGTGTTCCTCCCTTTGTGCCCAGAAAGCGCCTGCCAGACTGGGCTTCCCCGGAGCTCTGTTGCAGAGCAGAGACGTGTGGATGTGTTTTGGGGCCTTGACATGTGCGTTTGGGCTCCCTAGCACAGCCCCAGCGTAGGGGAACCAGCCCCTGAGCAAAGAGCTCCAGGCAGTGCTTTGTGCCCAGGCCTGGATGCCCAGTCCCAGCACGCGGGAGAGATGAGTTAGGCTGCCGGCGGGTCCTTGCAAGCCTGTATTGGAAAGGACCAAGTGAGCTTCCACACCGGCGGAGCTGCAGACCTGCGCCCAGGTGCGATAGGACAGAGCCCCTGTCGAGAGGCTGCTCTGCCTGGGCGAGCCTCGCCAAGCCCTTCCCAGCTTCTAGCGTTTGCGCCTGCAAAGGAGCAGGCTGCGGGAGTGTGGGCGACATGACTGGCTCCTGACTGGCCTCAGCTCCGCTCTTGCCTTCCCTTTGGACCTAGGAGCCAGGCCTCCTTGCAGACGGCTTAGGGCACGGGGGTGTGCAAACTGCGAAAGCCTCCCGCAGGGAGACCTCTGTCTGAGGGAAGGGAAATGCCCCAGGTTGCATTCCCAAGCTGTTGCTTGGTAGCCCAGACTCAGCGCTGAACGGAGGGAATCAGGGTCCCAGTGCCCCTGTCATGGGGAGGGAGCTCCACAGCCAGAGTGTTCCTCCGTTTGTGTTCAGAAACCGCCTTACAGACTGGGCTTCCCCGGAGCTCAGCTCCAGAGCAGAGTCGTGTGCATGTGGTTTGGGGCCTTCCCCTGTGCCTTTGGGCTCCCTAGCACAGTCCCAGCGCAGGGGAACCAGCCCCTGAGCAGAGAGCTCCAGGCAGTGCTCTGTGCCCTGGATTGGAAGCCCACTCCCAGCACGCGGGAGAATAGAGTCAGGCCGCCGTCGGGTGCTTGCAAGCCTGTATTGGGAAGGACCGAATGAGCTTCCACTCCGGCGGAGCTCCAGATCTGCGCCCAGGCGCGATATCGCAGAGCCCCGGCCTAGAGGCTGCTCTGCCTGGGCGGGCCTCGCCAAGCCCTTCCCAGCTTCTAGCTTTCGCGCAGGGGAAGGAACAGACTGCGGAGGTGGGGGAGACGTGACTGGCGGGCGCCTTACTGGCCTCAGCTCCGCTCTTCCCTTCCCTTTGCACCTATGATCCATGCCTCCTTGCAGAGGGCTTAGGGCCCGAAGGAGAGCTCTCTCAGAGGGAAGGGAAGCGCCCCAGGCTGCATTCCCAAGCTGTTGTTTAGCCGCCCAGACTCAGCGCTGCACAGGGGTAATCAGGCTCTCTGTGCCCGCAGCTTCACACACAGGTGTGTCTCCGTAGGAATCAAGAAAGATCCTGACAGAGTGAGGTTCATTAGAGCTATACTATAGAGCAAAGTCTTGTCCATGTGGTCTTGCCTTCCCCTGTGCCTTTGGGTCTCCAGGCTCGGCCCCAGCTCCGTGGAAACAACCCCTGAGAAAATATCTTCAAGATACGCTTTTCCCAGTGTCTGGGAACCGGGGTTCGTAGGAGGAGAGAAAAGCACGCCTCCATCAGGAACGAAAAGGCAGCCAACCTGCCTGTGTTTTGAAGCCTCTATTTGGAAGGAATGGGTTAGCTTCTCCTAAAGGAGGCCTCCAGATCTGCTCAGAAGTCGGTAATTCCAGAGGCAGGGTACTGGTTCCTGACTGTCCTTTGCTAGCCTTGCAAAGATATTCCTAGATTCTAGAGTTATTTTCCATGAAGGAGCAGGCTTCGGGAATGTGTCAGACGGGACTGGCTCCTTATTGACCTCAGCTCAGCTATTGCCTTTCCATTCAAACTAGGGCAAGGCCCTACTTTATGAAGGGTAAGGGTCTTCTTCTTTGCAAACTGCCAAGGGCTACAGCAATGAGACCTCTGTCAAGGTGAGGGAAGCCTAAGAGGATGGATTCTCAAGCAGGTGCTTTGCCACAAATCATCAGCACCCCACGGAGAGAATCAAGCTCCCTGAGCACCAATGTTGGGAGTGTAGCTTCACACACAGAGTTGTCTCTATAGGAGCCAAGAATGTTCCTGAGAGATTAGGTTCACTAAACCTCTCCTACAGAGCATAGACCTGTCCATGTGGTTTTGCCTTCCCCTGTGAGTTGGGTCCTCGAGGTCCGCCACACCTCCGGGGAAACTGTCCCTGAGAAAAGATCTCCAGGAACCGCTTCGCCGAGGCTGGAAAATGCTGTTCACAGGAAGTAAGGCAAGCGAATCTCCTGCAGAGTAAAAGAGGCCTTACAGTCCCTGGAGGAGCAGGCTGCCAGAGTGTGTGAAACCTGACTGTTGCCTTACTGGCCTCAGCTCCGCCATTGCCTGTTCATCCGAGCTAGCACCCAGGCCTACTTGGAAAAGCGTTTGGGTGCAGATTTCTACAAAGTGCCAAGGGCTACAGCAGTGAGAATTCTCTCAGTGGTAAGGGAGAGCATTTTATGGATTCTCAAGCTGTTTTCTGAATGACAGCGTCAAAATGAACAGAGAGAAT
Organism: Bubalus kerabau; assembly: GCF_029407905.1. NCBI lineage: Eukaryota > Metazoa > Chordata > Mammalia > Artiodactyla > Bovidae > Bubalus > Bubalus kerabau. The sequence continues at coordinate 1,956,932 of NW_026577889.1, read as the reverse complement.
CAGGCTCTCTGTGCCCCTATGTTAGGTACGCAGCTTCACACACAGAGGTGTCTCTATAGGAGCCAAGAATGCTCCTGAGAGATGAGGTTCACTAGAGGTCTGCTACAGAGCATAGACCTGTCCATGTGGTCTTGCCTTCCCCTGTGCCTTTGGGCCCCGGGCTCGGCCCCAGCTCCGTGGAAACAACCCCTGAGAAAATATCTTCAAGATACGCTTTTCCCAGAGGCTGGGAACTGGGGTTCATAGGAGGAGAGAAAAGCAAGCCTCCTTCGGGCATGAAAGGCAGCCAACCTGCCTGTGTTTTGAAGCCTCTATTTGGAAGGAATGGGTTAGCTTCTCCTAAAGGAGACCTCCAGATCTGCTCAGAAGTCGGTAATTCCAGAGGCAGGGTGCTGGTTCCTGACTACCCTTTGCCAGCCTTGCAAAGACATTCCAAGATTCTAGAGTTATATTCCATGAAGGAGCAGGCTTCGGGAATGTGTCAGAGGGGACTGGCTCCTTATTGGCCTCAGCTCAGCTATTGCATTTCCATCCAAACTAGGACAAGGGCCTACTTTATGAAGGGTAAGGGTCTTCTTCTTTGAAACTGCCAAGGGCTACAGCAATGAGACCTCTGTCAAGGCGAGGGAAGCCTAAGAGGACGGATTCTCAAGCAGGTGCTTTACTACAAAGCATCAGCACCCCACGGAGAGAACCAAGATCCCTGTTCCCCAATGTTGGGAGTGTAGCTTCACACACAGAGTTGTCTCTATAGGAGCCAAGAATGTTCCTGAGAGAGTAGGTTCACTAAACCTCTCCTACAGAGCATAGACCTGTCCATGTGGTTTTGCCTTCCCCTGTGAGTTGGGTCCCCGAAGTCCGCCACACCTCCGGGGAAACTGTCCCTGAGAAAAGATCTCCAGGAACCGCTTCGCTGAGGCTGGGAAACGCTGTTCACAGGAAGTAAGGCAAGCGAATCTCCTGCAGAGAAAAAGAGGCCTTACTGTCCCTGGAGGAGCAGGCTGCCAGAGTGTGTGAAACCTGACTGTTGCCTTGCTGGCCTCAGTTCCACCATTGCCTGTTCCTCCGAACTAGGACCCAGGCCTATTTGGAGAAGCGTTTGGCTGCGGATTTCTACAAAGTGCCAAGGGCTACAGCAGTGAGAATTCTCTCAGCGGTAAGGGAGAGCATTTTATGGATTCTCAAGCTGTTTTCTGAACGACAGTGTCAAAATGAACTGAGAGAATCAGGCTCTCTGTGCCCCTATGTTAGGTACGCAGCTTCACACACAGAAGTGTCTCTATAGGAGCCAAGAATGTTCCTGAGAGATGAGGTTCACTAGAAGTCTGCTACAAAGCATAGACCTGTCCATATGGTTTTGCCTTGCCCTGTGAGTTGGGTCCCCGAGGTCCGCCCCAGCTCAGGGGAAGGAGCCCCTGAGAAAAGATCTCCAGGGACCGCTATTCCCGCAGGCTGGCAAACGCAGTTCACAGGAGGTAACGCAAGCGAGCCTCCTGCAAGGCACAACAGGCCTTAGTGTCCCTGGACGATCAGGCTGCCAGAGTGTGTGAGACCTGACTGGTGCCTTACTGGCCTCAGCTCCGCCATTGCATGTTCCTCCGAACTAGGACCCAGGCCTACTAGGAGAAGGGTTTGGGTATGGATTTCTAAATACTGCCAAGGGGTATAGCAATGAGAACTGTGTCACGGGTAAGGAAGAGCATTGTATGGATTTTCAAGCTGTTGTTTGAACGACAGCTTCAAAGCTGCACAGAGAGAATCAGACTCTGTGTCTCCATGTTCGGTACACAGCTTCACAGACAGGGGTGTCTCCATAGGAAACAAGAACGTTCCTGACAGAGTGAGGTTCACTAGAGCTCTCCTAGAGAGCAAAGACTTGTCCATGTGGTTTTTCTTCCCCTGTGCGTTTGGGGCTCCAGGCTCGGCCCCAGCTCCGTGGAAACAACCCCTGAGAAAAGATCTTCAAGATCCGCTTTTCCCAGAGGCTGGGATGTGGGGTTCATAGGAGGCGGGAAAAGCAGGCCTCCTTCAGAGAGCAAGAGGCAGCCAAGCGGCCTGCGTTTGGAAGCCTCTATTTGGAAGAATGGGTTAGCTTCCCCTAAGGGAGACCTCCAGATCTGTTCAGAAGTCGGTAATTCCAGAGGCAGTGTGCAGGGTCCTGACTGCCCTTTGCCAGCCTTGCAAAGACATTCCTAGATTCTACAGTTATCTTCCTGAAGAAGCAGGCTTTGGGAATATGTCAGACTTGACTGGCGCCTTATTGGCCTCAGCTCAGCTATTGCCTTTCCATTCAAAGTAGGACAAGTCCCTACTTTATGAAGGGTAAGGGTCTTCTTCTTTCCAAACTGCCGAGGGCTACAGCAATGAGACCTCCGTAAATGTGAGGGAAGCATAAGCGGATGGATTATCAGGAAGGTTCTTTGCCACCAAGCATCAGCACCCCACGGAGAGAATCAGGCTCCCTTTGCCCCTATGTGGGGTGTGTAGATTCACACACAGTGGTGTCTCTACAGGAGCCAAGAATGTTCCTGAGAGATGAGGCTCACAAGAGCTCTCCTACAGAGTGCTCACCTGTACATGTGGTTTCGCCTTCCCCTGTGAGTTGGGTCCCCGAGGTCCGCCCCAGCTCCGAGAAAACAGCCTCTGAGAAAAGATCTCCAGGAACCGCTTTTCGCCCAGGCTGGGAAAAGCTGTTCACAGGAAGTAAGGCAAGTGAGCCTCCTGCAGAGAAAAAGAAGCCTTACTGTCCCTGGAGGAGCAGGCTGCCAGAGTGTGTGAGAACTGACTGGTGCCATACTGGTCTTAGCTCCGCCATTGCTTGTTCCTCCGAACTGGGACTCAGGCCTACTTGGAGAAGGGTTTAGGTGCAGATTTCTACAAACTGCCAAGGGCTACTGCAATGAGAACTCTCTCAGAGGTAAGGGCGAGAATTGTATGGATTCTCAAGCTGTTTTCTGAACGACAGCATTAAACCTGCACAGAGAGAATCAGGCTCTCTGCCGCCATGTTGGGTACGCAGTTTCACACACAGAGGTGTCCGCATAGGAGCCAAGAACGTTCGTCAAAGACTGAGGTTCACTAGAGCTCTCTTAGAAAGCAAAGACTTGTTCATGTGATTTTGCCTTCCCCTGTATGTGTGGGTCTCTGGGCACAACCCCAGCTCCGTGGAAAAAACCCCTGAGCAAAGATCTCCAAGAATCTGCTTTTCCCCCATGCTGGGAACCAGGGATCATAGGAGGCAGGAAAAGCAAGCCTCCTTCAGGCAAGAAGAGGCAGCCAACCGGCCTGTGTTTGGAAGCCTCTATTTGCAAGGAATGGGTTAGCTTCTCCAGAAGGAGACCTCCAGATCTGCTCAGAAGATAGATATTCCAGAGGCAGGGTCGAGGTTCCTGACTGCCCTTTGCCAGCCTTGCAAAGACATTCCTAGATTCTAGCAATATTTTCCATGAAGGAGCAGGCATCGGGAATATGTCAGAGTTGACAGGTGCCTTACTGGCCTCAGCTCAGCTATTGCCTTTCCTTTCAAACTAGGATCAGGGCCTACTTGGTGAAGGGTAAGGGTCTGCTTCTTTCCAAAGTGCCAAGAGACACAGCAATGAGACCTCTGTCAAGGCGAGGGAAGCGTAAGCGGATGGATTCTCAAACAAGTGCTTTGCCACAAAGCATCAGCACCCCACAGAGAGAATCAGGCTCCCTGTGCCCCTATGTTCGGTGTGTAGCTTTACACACAGAGGTGTCTCTGTACGAGCCAAGAATGTTCCTAAGAGATGAGACACACTAACGTCTCCTACAGAGCATAGACCTGTCCATGTGGTTTTTCCTTCCCCTGTGAGATGGGTCCCCGAGGTCCACCCCAGCTCTGGGGATAGAGCCCCTGAGAAAAGATCTCCAGGAACCGCTTTTTGCCCAGGCTGGGAAACGCAGTTCACAGGAGGCAAGGCAAGCGAGCCTCCCGCAGGGAAAAATAGGCCTTACTGTCCCTGGAGGAGCAGGCTGCCAGAGTGTGTGACACCTGACTGGTGCCTTACTGACCTCAGCTCCGCCATTGCATGGCCATCCAAACCAGGACCCAGGCCTACTTGGAGAAGGGTTTGGGTGCGGATTTGTAAAAACTGCCAAGGGCTACTGTAATGAGAAGTCTCTCAGAGGTAAGGGAGAGCATTGTATGGATTCTCAAGCTGTTGTTTGAACGACAGCTTCAAAGCTGCAAAGAGAGAATCAGGCCCTGTGTGCCCCCTTGTTGGGTATGCAGCTCCACACACAGAGGTATCCCCGTAGAATCCAAGACTTTCCTCACATACTGAGGTTAACTAGAGTTCTCCTACAGAGCAAGACTTGTCCAGGTGGTTTTGCCTTCCTCTGTGCATGTGGGTCTCCGGGCTCGGCTCCAACTCCGTTGAAATAGCCCCTGAAAAAAGATCTCCAAGAACCACTTTTCCCCCAGGCGGGAAGCGGAGTTCACAGGAAGCGGAAGAAGCAAGCCTCCTTCGGGCAAGTAGAGGCAGCCAACTAGCCTGTGTTTGGAAGCCTCTCTTTGGAAGGAATGGTTAGCTTCTCCAAAAGAAGACCTCCAGATCTGCTCAGAAGACGGAAATTCCAGAGGCAGGGTCGAGGTTCCTGACTGTCCTTTGCCAGCCTTGCAAAGACATTTCTAGATTCTAGCGTTATTTTCCATGAAGGAGCAGGCTTCAGGAATATGTCAGACTTCACTGGCGCCTTACTGGCCTCAGCTCAGCTATCGCCTTTCCGTTCAAACTAGGACAAGGGCCTACTTGGTGAAGGGTAAGGCTCTGCTTCTTTCCAAACTGCCAAAGGCTACAGCAAAGAGACCTCTGTCAAAGAGAGGGAAGTGGAAGCGGATGGACTCTCAAACAGGTGCTTTGCCACAAAGCATCTGCACCCCACGGAGAGAATCAGGCTGCATTTGCCCCTATGTTGGGTGTGTAGCTTCAAACACAGAGGTGTCTCTATAGGAGCAAAGAATGTTCCTGGGAGATGAGGTTCACTAGAGCTCTGCTACAGAGCATAGACCTGTCCATATGGTTTTGCCTTCCCCTGTGAGTTGGGTTCCCGATGTTCGCCCCAGCTCCGAGGAAGAAACCCCTGAGAAAACACCTCCAGGAACTGCTTTTCGTCCAGACTGGGAAACGCAGTTCACAGGAGGCAAGGCAAGCGAGCCTCCTGCAGAGAAAAAGAGGCCTTACTGCCCCTTGGAGGAGCAGGCTGCAAGAGTGTGTGAGACCTGACTGGTGCCTTACTGGCCTCAGCTCCGCCATTGCATGTTCCTCCGAACTAGGACCCAGGCCTACTAGGAGAAGGGTTTGGGTGCGGATTTCTAAAAAACTGCCAAGGGCTACAGCAATGAGAACTCTCTCAGAGGTAAGGGAGAGCATTGTATGGATTCTCAAGCTGTTGTTTGAATGACAGCTTCAAAGCTGCAAAGAGAGAATCAGTCTCTCTGTGCCCCCTTGTTGGGTACGCAGCTTCACACACAGGGGTGTCTCCATAGGAGTCAAGAACGTTCCTGACAGAGTAAGTTTCACTTAGAGGTCTCCTGGAGAGCAAAGACTTGTCCATGTGGTTTTCCTTCCCCTGTGCGATTGGGTCTCTGGTCTCGGCCCCAGCTCCATGGAAACAACCCCTGAGAAAATATCTTCAAGATCCGCTTTTCCCAGAGGCTGGGAACAGGGCTTCATAGGATGTGAGAAAAGCAGGCCTCCTTCGGGCGCGAAGAGGCAGCCAACCGGCCTGTTTGGAAGCCTCTATTTGGAAAGAATGGGTTAGCTTCTCCTAAAGGAGACCTCCAGATCTGCTCAGAAGTCGGTAATTCCAGAGGCAGGGTGCTGGTTCCTGACTGCCCTTTGCCAGCCTTGCAAAGACATTCCCAGATTCTAGAGTTATTTTCCATGAAGGTGAAGGCTACGGGAGTATGTCAGACTTGGCAGGCACCTTATTGGCCTCAGCTCAGCTATTACCTTTCCATTCAAACTAGGACAAAGGCCTACTTTATGAAGGGTAAGGGTCTTCTTCTTTCCAAACTGCCAAGGGCTACAGCAATGGGACCTCTGTCAAGGCGAGGGAAGCCTAAGTGGATGGATTCTCAAGCACGTGCTTTGCCACAAAGCATCAGCACCCCACGGAGAGAATCAGGCTCCATTTGCCCCTATGTAGGGTGTGTAGCTTCACACAGAGAGGTGTCTCTATAGGAGGCCAGAATGTTCCTGAGAGATGAGGTTCACTAGAGCTCTCCTACAGAGCATAGACCTGTCCATGTGCTTTTGCCTTCCCCTGTGAGTTGGGTCCTCAAGGTCCTCCCCAGCTCCGGGGAAGGAGCCCCTGAGAAAAGATCTCCAGGGACCCCTTTTCCCCCAGGCTGGGAAATGCAGCTCACAGGAGGGAAGTCAAGTGAGCTTCCTGCAGGGAAAAAGAGGGCTTACTGTCCCTGGACGATCAGGCTGCCAGAGTGTGTGAGACCTGACTGGTGCCTTACTGGCCTCAGCTCTGCCATTGCATGTTCCTCCAAACTAGGACCCAGGACTACTTGGAGAAGGGTTTGGGTGCGGATTTCTAAAAACTGCCAAGGGCTACAGCAATGAGAACTCTGTCACGGGTAAGGAAGAGCATTGTATGGATTTTCAAGGTGCTTTTTGAACGACATCTTTAAAGCTACACAGAGAGAATCAGGCTCTCTGTGCCCCCATGTTGGGTACGCAGCTTCGCACACAGGGGTGTCTCCATATGAATCAAGAATGTTCGTGACAGAGTGAAGTTCACTAGAGCTCTCCTAGAGAGCAAAGACTTGTCCATGTGGTTTTTCTTCCCCTGTGAGTTTGGGTCTCCAGGCTTAGCCCCAGCTCCGTGGAAACAACCCCTGAGAAAAGATCTTCAAGATCCGCTTTTCCCAGAGCCTGGAGAGCTGGGTTCATAGGAGGCAGGAAAAGCAAGCCTCCTTCGGGCACGAAGAGGCAGCCGACCGGCCTGTTTTTGGAAGTCTCAATATGGAAGGAATGAGTTAGATTCTCCTAAAGTAGACCTCCAGATCTGCTCAGAAATCGGTAATTCCAGAGGCAGGGTGCAGGCTCCTGACTGCCCTTTGCCAGCCTTGCAGAGACATTCCTAGATTCCAGCGTTATTTTCCATGAAGGAGCAGGCTTCGGGAATATGTCAGACTTGACTGGCGCCTTATTGGCCTCAGCTCAGATCTTGCCTTTCCTTTCAAACTAGGACAAGGGCCCACTTTATGAAAGGTAAGGGTCCTCTTCTTTCCAAACTGCCAAGGGCTACAGCAATGAGACCTCTGTCAAGGCGAGGGAAGCGTAAGCTGATGGATTCTCAAGCAGGTGCTTTGCCACAAAGCATCAGCACCCCACGGAAAGAATCTGGCTCCCTTTGCCCCTACGTTGCGTGTGTAGCTACACACACAGAGGTGTCTCGATAGGAGCCAAGAATGTTCCTGAGAGAGGAGGTTCACTGTTGGGGGCCAGAGTGAGGCACTCCGCCCATGGCAAAGGTCATGAGGAAGGAGGCTCGACATACGCAAAGGTGGGATCGAGCCTCAGGAGTCCCCCTGGAAATCCTCGAGCATCTACCCCCATCACCAGAGCCTGCCTACCTTACTATTTTGTGCTCTCACCTACACCTCTGACTTTACGGGGGGCTGTCCCCCACCACCTCTTTCGGAGAAGGAGTTAACCTAGAGCTCCAGTTGATAAAAACCCCTGGGTGTGACAAGAGTGTTTTAACCTACAAACTCCTCTGAAGGTTCTCTAGCCTGCCTGACAGGCTTGTCCGGCCACATGTGATTGCTCACAGCCTCCCAACCATGAGAGGCACAAGATGCTTTAAACCTTCTAAAAACAGGTTCCTTAGAAAAGTTAGAAAATTATTAGTATAAGTATAATGGGCTGATTAGAAATCATATTGGTGAAGGGTTTTTCATTTGTTGAGCTGATGTTTACTGCTAAGTCTCCACATCCCCTGCCCTTATACACATTAATGAATATATAGAAGAAATAAGTATTAACCTTTGATATAAATCACGTTAGACCTTAGGCTAAGTAAATTCTTTCCTTAACTAAAACCCACTACACCCTCACCCTATAGGAATGTAACTTTATTTGGGTGGCGTCTGTTTTAAGAATAATCACCCCTGGAGAAATAAGTGTCCTGGTTGACTGACCGCTGTCACAAGGAGAGGGTCGTAAATTGTCAGCAGGCCCCCCGGCCAGAAGATGATGTAACACCCCTAAGACCTCTGTATACTTTTGTATGAAGCACCTGACTTTGATAAAAGTCAGGACTGCTGACCCCACGTGACTTTTGCATAACATATCAGTGTATAAAAGTAGACCATGGAAAATAAAGAATTGGGATCAGTTTCTCGAAATACTGGTCTCCCCATGTCTCTCTCTCTCTCTCTCACTCTGGTTGAGTCTCCATCTGGAGCGCGGAACCCACCAAGCTTACTAATTTTGCCTGGGCTTCTAAGATCCGACCGGGGAGGCCTCAGTGTCTCCTCTCCTTCGGGAGAACGGAAGGACGCCTGCGGCCTACGTAAGTGGTGCAAGCTTCTTGTCTTGAAGTTTTATTGGTCCCCCGCGTAAACCAAGCTACTCAGCCTATTTTCTCCACTGAATTTTCCTACTGAGCTATCCTCATTTTATTACTCTTTATATCCTTAACTAACGTTTAATTAAGCAGTTGTTCCCTGACCCTCGCCTACGCCGTCTCTGCTTCGAATACCCTGGATCAGCTGGGGCTGGACCCCGGCAGTTCACTAGAGATCTCCTACAGAGCATAGACCTGTCCATTTGGTTTTGCCTTCCCCTGTGAGTTGGGTCCCCGAGGTCCACCCCAACTCCGGGGAAACAGCCCCTGAGAAAAGATCTCCAGGAACTGCTTTGCGCCCAGGCTGGGAAACGCTGTTCACAGGAAGTAAGGCAAGCGAGCCTCCTGAAGGGAAATAGAGGCCTTACTGTCCCTGGAGGAGCAGGCTGCCAGAGTGTGTGACACCTGACTGGTGCCTTACTGGCCTCAGCTCCGCTATTGCATGTTCATCTGAACTTGAACCCAGGCCTACTTGGAGAAGTGTTTGTGTGCCCATTTCCAGAAACTGCGAAGGGCTACAGCAATGATAACTCTCTCAGTGGTAAGGGAGAGCATTGTGTGGATTCTCAATTTGTTGTTTGAACGACAGCGTCAAAGCTGCACAGAGAGAATCAGGTCTCTGTGTCTCTATGTTGGCTATGCAGCTTCCCACACAGAGATGTCCCCGTTGGAGCCAAGAACATTCCCCATAGAGTGAGGTTCACTAGAGCACTCCTAGAGAGCAAAGACTTATCCATGCGGTTTTCCCTTCCCCTGTGCGTGTGGGTCTCCGGGATCAGCCCCTGCTCCGTGGAAACAGCCTCTGAGAAAAGATCTCCAAGAACCTCTTATCACCCAGGCTGGGAAGCGGAGTTCGCAGGAGGTGGGATAAGCAAGCTTCCTTCGGCAAGAAGAGACAGCCAACCGGCCTGTGTTTGGAAGCCTATATTTGCAAGGAATGGGTTAGTTTCTCCTGACCGAGACCGCCAGATGTGCTGAGAAGATAGAAATTCCAGAGGCAGGGTCGAGGTTCCTGACTGCCCTTTGCCAGCCTTGCAAAGACATTCCCAGATTCTAACGTTATTTTCCATGAAGGAGCAGGCATCGGGAATATGTCAGACTTGACTGGCGCCTTACTGGCCTCAGCTCAGCTACTGCCTTTCCATTCAAACAAGGACAAGGGCCTACTTGGTGAAGGGTAAGGGTCTGCTTCTTTCCAAACTGCCAAGGACTACAGCAATGAGACCTCTGTCAAGGTGAGGGAAGCCTATGCGGATGGATTCTTAGCAGGTGCTTTGCCACAAAGCATCAGCACCCACGGAGAGAATCAGACTCCCTTTGCCACTATGTTGGGTGTGTAGCTTCATGCACAGAGGTGTCTCTGTAGAAGCCAAGAATGTTCCTGAGAGATGAGGTTCACTAGAGCTCTCCTACAGAGTATAGACCTGTCCATGTGGTTTTGTCTTCCCCTGTGAGTTGGGCCCCCGAGGTCCGACCCAGCTCCAGGGAAACAGCCCCTGAGAAAAAATCTCCAGGAACAGCTTTGCGCCCAGGCTGGGAAATGCAGTTCACAGGAGGCAAGGCAAGCGAGCCTCCTGCAGGGAAAAAGAGGCCTTACTGCTCCTGGACGATCAGGCTGCAAGAGTGTGTGAGACCTCACTTGTGCCTTACTGGCCTCAGCTCCGCCGTTGCCTGTTGTTCCGAACTAGGACCCAGGCCTACTTGGAGAAGGGTTAGGGTGCGGATTTCTACAAACTGTCAAGGACGACAGCAATGAGAATTCTCTTAGCAGTAAGGGAGAGCATTGTATGGATTCTCAAGCTGTTGTTTGAATGACAGCTTCAAAGCTACACAGAGAGAATCAGGCTCTCTGTTCCCCTATTTTGGCTGTGCAGCTTCACACACAGAATTTGACTCTGTTGGAGCCAGAAATATTCCTGAAAGACTTAGGCTCACCAAAGCTGTCCTCCAGAGCAAAGACATTGGATGTGGTTTTGCCTTCCATTGTCAGTATGGGTCCCCTAGCATGGCCCCAGCTCCGGGGATACAGCCTCTGAAAAAAATCTTCCAAGAAGCGATTTTCCTCCAGGCTGTTAAGCGTAATTCGCAGTTTGCAAGTTAAGGAAGCCTGCTTCGTGGAAGAGCAAGCAGCCAACTGGCCCTGTGTTAGGAAGCCTGTATTTGAAAGGAATGGGTTAGCTTCTACAGCGGGAGAACCTCAGATCTGCTCAGGGGGCTGAAATACTAGAGTCAGGGTCGAGGTTCTCCCTTGTCCTTTGCGCACCTTGCAAAGACATTCCTAGCTTCTAGCATTAGTGTCCCTGTAGTAGCAGGCTGCAGGAGCGTGTGATAAATGACTGCCGTGTTCCTGTCCTCAGCTCCGCTATTGACTTTCTATTCGAACTAGAACCCAGGCCTACTTTGAGAGGGGTTAGGGTCCAGTGTTTCCAAACTGCCAAGGGCTACAGCAATGCGAGCTCTGTCAGAGGTAAGAAAAGAGCAATTGGTTGGATTCTTCGGCTGCTGCGTGGCTGCACAGCTTCCGCGCCGCATGGAGAGCATGAGGCTCCTTGTGGCCCTATTTTGGGTACGCAGCAACATGCACACAGAGTGTCTGTGTTCACTTATGTACAGGCTTATGTACACTAGAGCTCTCCTACAGAGCAAAGACCACTCAGTGGGCTCCAAGAGATACCTGTCGCGACTCAAGAAGAGAGTGGAGTCCTTTGCTTCCCCTCGAGATGAGGCCTGACTCCCCGGGTGAGTATGGAATGCAACCCCAAATCCCTGTCGCCTATGGAGAGGAACATTAAGTCCTGGATACAAGCCTAGATGAGGTCTAGTTTGCCCTTCAGTGAATGGAGCCCAATCCCCAGCTCTCCCTGGCAACTCGAATGGAAGATTAGACTTCCTGGGCCAACACAAGAGGAAGCCTGAATTCCCCGTCGTAACTCGAGAATCCCACCGCAACTCGAGAAAAACCACGTGCTTCCCTCGTCATCGCAAGATGAGGCCCTTTGTCCGCTACAGCATCTCAAGAGAAGTCCCACGTTCCATCCTGAAGTGCGAAACGGTACTTGGCACCCTTGATGCGACCCCAAAAGTTCCGCGACATACCAGACTCACTCAAAGGGAACACCGAGGTTCCCGGCACCACTTCATCTGAGCCCCTTCTCCTCTCCTGATTGCGACAGGAGGGTCGACTCCCCTTCTCTGTCTGCAAGGGGTTCCCGACCTTCCGGGCGCACCTCAGGATGAGGCCGGTCTCATGAGGAAGTTCGAGACGTAGCCTCGTGGGTGGTGCCACATGCCAAAAGACCCCAATTTCACGGTCCACTGTTGAAAAGAACCCGATGCCAGCACACCTCTCTGAAGGAAAACCTGTGGATGAAGGCAGAACACGAAGGGGCACTGACACCCGCGTGCATCATCCAGAAAAACCCGCAGGTCCCACAGACATTTCGACAAGTGGCCTGTCACCATGTAAACAACTCGAAAGGCAAACGAAGGTCCATTCCTCAACAGAAGACTAGGTGTGACTCTCTTGTACCTACTCTGCAGGGACCATGGGATCCGAGTCAGAAACGGAGAGGAAGCCTGAGGTTCCTGCGTCCACTCGAGATGAGGCCCTCTTCCATTGCACCACACCCAGTGGAGTCCCGAGAGGCCCCTACCAACTCCACAGCATCCCTGAGTTCTCAGAGGCACAATGAGAAGCTCCCTGAGGTCACAGGCACAAGTTGAGGGAACCCTGGGTTTTCTCCCGCAACTCGAGAAGACCTCGAGAGTGCTTCAAAATGTCTTGAGTCGCGATTCCCCTACCATGACTGAAGAGCCATCACGCTCCCCCTCGCCACGCGCATGGAGACCTGACTAACCTGGCACTGCACTAGAGGCTCCCTGAGATCCTCATCGTACCTCGTGAGGAAACCCACACTGGCGCGGCAGCTCAAGGAAACACATGAGACACCTTGGTCATCGTGAGCTGAGGGCCTTCTTTTCCTGCATGGCCTGGAGAGCAATCCCGGGTCCTCTCTCCAAACGGAAGAGGAGGCTGGACTCCCTTGAGGCCGCTCAGGGGGCTCCAAGAGATCCGCGTCGCGACTCGAGAGGAGAGCGGAGTCCTTGGCTTCCCCTCGAGACGAGGCCTGACTCCCCGGGGGAGCCTGGAATGCAACCCCGAGATCCCTGCCTTCCCTGGAGAGGAATATTAGGTCCCGGACACACGCCTAGGTGAGGTCTCTTCGGCCCTGCAGTGACTCGAGCGCAAACCCCAGCTTTCCCTCACAACTCGAGGGGAAGATTGGGCTTCCCAGGCCCAACCCAAGAGGAAGCCTGAGATCCCAGTCGTAGCTCGAGAATCCCGCCGCAACTCGAGAAACACCACGTGGTTCCCACCTCTTGGCAAGATGAGGCCCTTGCCCGCGACGGGGTCTCAAGGGAAGTCCCTTGTTCCGCCCTGAAGGGCGAAACGGTCCCTGACAGCCTTCCTGCGACCCCCAAAAGTTCCCCGACACGCCGGGTTCCCTCGAGGGGAACACCGAGTATCCCGGCACTGCTTCATCGGAGCCCCTTCTCTCCTCCTGATCGCGACAGGAGAGGCGATTCCCCTGCGTGGTCTGGAAGGGGTTCCCGGCCTTCCCGGCGCACCTCAGGATGAGGCCGGTCTCACGAGGAAATTCGAGACGAGCCACGTGTGTGGTGCCACATGCCGAACGCCCCCGATTCCCCGGTCCGCACTTGAGAAGGACCCGAGGCCCGGACCCCTCTTCGAAGGCAACCCTGTGGGTGAAGGCACAACACGAAGGGGCACTGCCACCCCCGTGCATCGTCAGCAAAGACCCGTGGGTTCCACACACATCTCGACGAGGGGCCTGAGACCCCCTGAGCAACTCGAGAGGCCAGCGGGGTTCCCTTCCTCAGACAAGACGAGGCCTGACTCTCCTGTCCCAACTCTGCAGGGACCCTGCGGTCGGAGTCCAAAATGGAGAGGAAGCCTGAGGTTCCTGCCTCCCCTCGAGGTGAGGCCCTCTTCCGTTGCGCCAGACCCAGCGGAGTCCCGAGGGGCCCCGCCATCTCCACAGGATCCCTGGCCTCTCAGTGGCACCCTGGGAAGTTCCCTAAGGTCCCCGGCAGAAGGCGAGGGAAACGAGGGTTTCCAGCCGCCCCCCGACAAAGACGTCGAGAGTCCTTCTTCAATGCGTCTCGAGGCCCTAGTGCCCTCCCGTGACTCGAGAGCCATGACGCGCTCCCCCTCGCCATGCTAGGAGACATGACTTCCCTGGCGCCGCACGAGAGGCTCCCTGAGATCCTCGTCGTGCCTCGGGAGAAAACCCCCATGGGCGCCGCAGCTCGAGGAAACCCCTGAGACGCCCCCGTCCTCGCGAGCTGAGGGACTTCTTTTCCTGCATGGCCTGGAGAGCAATCCCGGGTCCTCTCTCCAAACGGAAGAGGAGGCTGGACTCCCTTGAGGCCGCTCAGGGGGCTCCAAGAGACCCGCGTCGCGACTCGAGAGGAGAGCGGAGTCCTTGGCTTCCCCTCGAGACGAGGCCTGACTCCCCGGGGGAGCCTGGAATGCAACCCCGAGATCCCTGCCTTCCCTGGAGAGGAATCTTAGGTCCCGGACACACGCCTAGGTGAGGTCTCTTCGGCCCTGCAGTGACCCGAGCGCAACCACCAGCTTTCCCTCGCAACTCGAGGGGAAGATTGGGCTTCCCAGTGCCAACCCAAGAGGAAGCCTGAGATCCCCGTCGTAACTCGAGAATCCCGCCGCAACTCGAGAAAAACCACGTGGTTCCCACCTCTTGGCAAGATGAGGCCCTTGCACGCTACAGCTTCTCAAGAAAAGCCCCACGTTCCGTCTTGAAGTGCGAAACGATACTTGACACCCTTGATGTGACCCCAAAAGTTCCTCAAAATATCGGTCTCACTCGAGGTGAACACCGAGGTTCCCGGCACCAGTTTATCTGAGCCCCTTCTCCCCTCCTGTTCGTGATAGGAGGGTCACTTCCCCTGCTTTGTTTGTAAGGGGTACCCGACCTTCACGGGGCACTTCAGGATGAGGCCGGTCTCACGAGGAAATTCAAGACATAGCTCGCGGGTGGTGCCACATGCCAAAAGACTATGATTTCCCGGTACGCTCTTCATAAGAACCTCATGCCTGGACACCTCTTCGAAGGCAACCCTGTGGATGAAGGCACAACACAAAGGGGCACTGAGACCCTCGTGCATCGTCCGGAAAAACCCGCAGGTTCCACATACAGCTCAACAAGTGGCTTGTCACCCCTGAAGAACTCGAGAGGCAAGTGGGGTTTCATTCCTCTACACAAGACGAGGCCTGACTCTCCTGTCCCAACTCTGCAGGGACTTTGCAATCTGATTCAGACCAGCGCCAGTGAAGTCACGAGAGGAACGCTGAGGTTCCTGCCTCCACTCGAGATTAGGACCTCTTCCATTGCATGAAACCCAGTGGAGTCCCGAGAGACGCGTCCCAGCTCCACAGTATCCCTGACTTCTCAGAGGCACCCTGAGAAGCTCCCTGAGGCCACCAGCACAATTCGAGTGAACCCAGGGTTTACTGCCACTACCATAGAAAGAACTCAAGAGTCCTACTTCAACGCGTTTTGAGGCCTGATTCCCCTACCATGACTCGAGGGCAATGACGCGCTCCCTCTGCTACACTCATGAAGCCCTGACTTCCCTGGCGCCACACGAGAGGCTCCCTGAGCTCCCCGTCATACCTCGTGAGAAACCCCACACTGGCGCCGCAGATAGAGAAAACCCACGAGACGCCCCCGTTTTCGCGACATGACGGCCTTCTTTTCTAGCATGGCCTGGAGAGCAATCCTGAGTCCTCTCTCCAAACTCCACAGTAGGCTTGACTCCCTTTTGGTCACTCAGTGGACTCCAAGACATACCCGTCACGACTCGAGAGGAGAGCGGAGTCTTTTCCTTCCCCTCGAGGCGAGGCCTGACTCCTCGGGTGAGTCTGATATGGGAACCGCAGATCCCTGTCGCCCCTGGAGAGAAACATTAGATCCTGGACACAAGCCTAGATGAGGTCTCTTTTTTCCTGCAGTGACTCGAGAGCAATCTTCAGCTCTCACTTGCAACTCGAATGGAAGATTGGACTTCCCTGGGCCAACACAAGAGGAAACCTGTATTCCCCATCGTAACTCAAGAATCCTGCCGCAACTCGAGAAAAAACACGTGGGTCCCCCGTCAGCGCTAGATGAGGCCCTTGCCCACTACAGCGTCTCAAGAGAAGTCCCAGGTTCCGTCTTGGAGTGCGAAACGGTACTTGGCACCCTTGATGCAACCCGAAAAGTTACCCGACTTACCAGTTTCTCTCAAGGGGAGCACCGAGGTTCCCGGCACTACTTCATCTGAGCCCTTTCTCTCCTCCTGATCCCGAAAGGAGGGTCGATTCCCCTGCTTTGTCTGGAAAGGGTTCCCGGACTTTCCTGCACGCCTCAGGATGAGGCCGGTCTCACGAGGAAATTCGAGACGTAGCCTCGTGGGTGGTGCAACATGCTGAAAGACCCCGATTTCCCGGTCCGCACTTGAGGAGATCCCGATGCCCGGACAACTCTTCGAAGGCAACCCTGAGGATGAAGGCACAACAGGAAGGAGCACTGACCCCCCCGTCATCTCCGAAATACCCGCAGGTTCCACACACATCAAGAAAAGTGGTGTCATCCTTGAACAACTTGAGATGTAAGCGGAGTTCCATTCCTCCGCAGAACACGAGACCTGACACTTCTGAGCAAACTCAACAGGGACCCTGTGATCTGAGTCAGATCTGGCTCCAGGAAGTCAGGAGCAGAACCCTGAGGTTCCTGCCTCAACTCAAGATGAGGCCCTCTCCCATTGCACCAAACCCAGAGGAGTCCCGAGAGGCCTCTCCCAAATCCACAGTATCCCTGACTTCTCAGAGGCACCCTGAGAAGCTCCCTGAGTTCACCAGCACAAGTCAAGGGAACCCAGGGTTTCCTGCCGCAACCCTAGAAAGACATCGAGAGTCCTTTTTCAACCCGTCATGAGGCCCGATTCCCCTACCCTGACTTGAGAGCAATGACGCGCTCCCCCTTGCCCCGCCCATGGAGACCTGACTTCCCTGTTGCCACACGAGAGGCTACCTGAACTCCCCGTCGTACCTCGTGAGAAACCCCACACTGGCGCCACAGCTCGAGAAAACCCACGAGACGCCCCCATCATCTTGAGATGTGGGCCTTCTTTTCCTGCATGGCCTGGAGAGCAATACCGAGTCCTCTCTCCAAACTGCAGAGGAGGCTTGACTCCCTTTAGACCACTCAGTGGGCTCCAAGAGATACACGTCGCAACTCGAGAGGAGAGCCGAGTCCTTTGCTTCCCCTCGAGACGAGGCCTAACTCCCCGGGTGAGTCTGTAATGCAAACCCGAGATCCCTGTCGCCCTTGGAGAGGATCATTGGGTCCTGAACACAAGGCTAGATGAGGTCGCTTTTGCCCTGCAGTAACTCGAGAGCACTCCCCAGCTTTCCCTCGCAACCCGAATGGAAGATTGGACCTCCCTGGGCCAACACAAGAGGAAGCCTGAATTCCCAGTAGTAATCGAGAATTCCGCCTCAACTTGAGAAAAACCACGTGGTTCCCCCGTCATTGCAAGATGAGGCCCTTGCCCGCTCCAGTGTCTCAAGAGTAGTCCCACGTTCCGTCTTGAAGTGCGAAATGATATTTGGCACCCTTAATGCTACCCCAAAAGTTCCCCGACATATGGGTCGCACTCGAGGGGAACACCGAGGTTCCTGGCACCACTTCATCTGAGCCCCTTTTCCCCTCCTGATCGCGAAAGGAGGGTCGATTCCCCTGCTTTGTCTGCAAGGGGTTCCCGACCTTCTCCGCGCACCTCAGATGAGGGTGTCTCACGAGGAAATTCGAGACGTAGCCTCGATGGTGGTGCCACATGCCGAAAGACCGCGATTTCGTGATCTGCTCTTGATAAGAACGCGATGCCCAGACACCTATTCGAAGATAGTGTGGATGAAGGCACAACACGAAGGGGCACTGACACCCCCGTGCATCGTCCGGAAAAGACCGCAGGTTACTCATACAGCTCAACAAGTGCCTGTCACCCAGTGAACAACTCGAGAGGCAAGCGGAGGTCCATTCCTGCACACAAGACAAGGCCTGACTCACCTCTCCCAACTATGCAGGGGGCTGCGATAGGAATCAGAAATGGAGAGGAACCCTGAGGTTCCTGCCTCCCCTCGAGATGAGGCCCCCTTCCATTTCACCAAACCCAGTGGAGTCCCGAGAGGTCTTTCCCAACTCCATAGTATCCCTGACTTCTCAGAGGCACCCGGAGAATCTCCCTGAGGTCACCGGCACAAGTCGAGGGAACCCAGGTATTCTTGCCAAGACCTGAGAGAGATCTTGAGAGTCCTTCTTCAACGCATCTAGAGGCCTGATTCCCCTACCATGACTCGAGAGCAATGACGCGCTCCCCCTCGCCACACGCATCGAGACCTAACTTCCCTGGCGCCACACAAGAGGCTCCTTGAGCTCCCCGTCGTACCCCCTGAGAAACCAACACAGGCGCTGCAGCTCGGTAAAACCACCGAGACCCCCCTGTCTTCGTGAGATGAGGGCCTTCTTTTCCTGCATGTCCTGGAGTGCAATCCCGAGTCCTCTCTCCAAACTCCTGAGGAGGCTTGACTCCCTTTAGTCCACTCAGTGGGCTCCAAGAAATACCCGTCGCGACTCGAGAAGAGAGAGAAGGCCTTTGTTTCCCCTCGAGACGACGCCTGACTCCCGGGTGAGTCTGGAATGCAACCCCAAGTTCCCAGTCATCCCTTGAGAGGAACATTAGGTCCTAGACACAAGCCTGGATGAGGTCTCTTTTGCCCTGCAGTGACTCGAGCGCAACCCCCAGCTATCCCTCGCAACTCGAATGGAAGGTTGGACTTCCCTGGGCTAACACAAGAGGAAGCCTGAATTCCCCGTCGTAACTCGAGAATCCCGCCGCACCTTGAGAAAAACCACGTGATTCCCCCATCATCCCAAGATGAGGCCCTTGCCCTCTACAGCGTCTCAAGAGAAGCCCCAAGTCCGTCTTGAAGTGCAAAACGGTACTTGGCACCCTTGAAGTGACCCGAAAAGTTTCCCGACACACCGGTCCCACTCGAGGGGAACACCGAGGTTCCTGGCACGACTTAAACTGAGCCCTTTCACTCCTCCTGATCGCGACAAATGGTCGATTCCCCTGCTTTGTCTGGAAGGGGTTCCCGATCTTCATGGTGCACCTTAGGATGACACCAGTCTAACGAAGAAATTCGAGACGTAGCCTCATGGATGGTGCCACGTTCTGAAAGACCCCGATTTCCTGCTCTGCTATTGATAAGAACGCGATGTCCGGACACCTCTTTGAAGGCAACCCTGTGGATGAAGGCACAACACGAAGGGGCACTGACTCCCTCATGCATCTTACGGAAAAAAACGAAGATTCCACTCACAGCTCGACAAATGGTCTGTTATCCTGTGAACAACTCGAGAGGCAAGCGGAGTTCCATTCCTCCACACAAGACGAGGCCTGACTCTCCTGTCCCAACTCTTCAGGGACCCTGTGGTCGGAGTTTGAAATGGAGAGGAACCCTTAGGTTCCTGCCTCAACTCGAGATGAGAACCTTTGCCATTGCACCAAACCCAGTGGAGTTCCGAGAGCCCCTCCCAAGTCCACAGTATGCCTGACTTCTCAGAGGCACCCTGAGAAGCTCCCTGAGGTCACCGGTACAAGTCGAGGGAACCCAGGGTTTCCTGCCGCAACCTGAGAAAGACCTCGAGACTCCTTCTTCAGCGCGTCTTGAGTCCCGATTTCCCTACCATGACTCGAGAACATTTATGGGCTCCCCCTCGTCACACACATAGAGACCTGACTTTCCTGGCGCTACACGAGAGGCTCCCTGAGCTCCCCGTCGTACCTCGTGAGAAAACTCATAATTGTGCCCCAACTCGAGAAAACCCACAAGACGCCCCCGTCATTGCGAGCTGAGGGCCTTCTCTTCCTGCATGGCCTGGAGAGCAATCCCGAGTCCTCTCTCCAACTCCACAGGAGGCTTTACTCCGAGTAGGCCACTCAGTGGGCTCCAAGACATACCCGACGCGACTCGAGAAGAGAGTGGAGTCCTTTGCTTTCCTTCGAGAAGAGGCCTGACTCCCTGTGTGAGTCTGGAATGCAACTCCGAGATCCCTGTCACCCCTGGAGAGGAAAATTAAGTCCTGGGCACAGGCCTAGATGAAGTATATTTTGCCCTGCAGTGACTCGAGAGAAATCCCAGCTCTCCCTCGAAACTCGAATGGAAGATTGGACTTCCCTGGACCAACACAAGAGGAAGCCCGAATTCCCCGTTGTAACGCGAGAATCCTGCTGCAACTCGAAGGAAACCACGTAGTTCCCCCCTCATCTCAAGATGAAGCCCTTTCACGTTAGAGCGTCTCAAGAAAAGTCTCACGTTCATGTTGAAGTTTGAAACATTACTTGGCACCCTTCATCAGACTCCAAAAGTTCCCTGACATACCGGTCTCACTCGAGGGGAACCCCGAGGTTCCCAGCACCACTTCATCTGAGCCCCTTCTCCCCTCCTGATCGCGACAGGAGGGTCGATTAACCTGCTTTGTCTGGAAGGCTTTCTCGACCTTCCCAGCGCACCTCAGGATGAGCCCAGTGTCAAGAGGAAATTCGAGAGGTAGCCTCGTGTGTGGTGCCACATGCCAAAAGACCCCGATTCTCTGGTCCTCTCTTCATAAGAACCCATGCCCGGACACCTCTTCGAAGGCAACCCTGTGGATGAAGTCACAACACGAAGGGGCATTGACAACCCCGTGCATCATCTGGAAAAACCCACAGGTTCCACATACAGCTCGACAAGTGGCCTGTCACCTCGTGAACAACTTGGGAGGCAAGCAGAGTTCCATTCCTCCACACAGCACGAGCCCTGAGTCTCCTGTCCCAACTCAGCAGGGACGCTGCAATCGGTGTCTGAAATGGAGAGAAACAGTAAGGTTCCTGCATCAACTCTAAATGAGGCCCTCTTCCATTGCACCAAACCCAGTGGAGTCCCGAGAGGCCCCTCCCAACTCCACAGTATCCCTGACTTCCCAGAGGCAACCTGAGTAGCTCTCTGAGGTCACCGGCAGAAGTTGAGGGAACCCAGCGTTTCCTGCCACAACCCCAGAAAGACCTCGAAAGATCTTCTTCAACGCGTCTTGAGGCCGGATTCCCCTAACATGACTCGAGAGCAATTACCCGCTCCCCCTCACCACGGGCATGGAGACCTGACTTCCCTGGTGCTGCACGAGAGGCCCCCTGAGCTCTCCATCGTACCTCGTGAGAAACACAACGTGGCGCCCCAGCTGGATTAAACCCACGAGACGTCCACGTCATCGCGAGATGTGGGCTTTCTTTTATTGCATACCCTGGAGAGCAATCCGGAGTCCTCTCTCCAAACTCCACAGGAGGCTTGACTCCCTGGAGGCCACTCAGTGGGCTCCAAGAGATAACTATCGCGACCCAGGAGGATATCAGAATCCTTTGCTTCCCCTCGAGCCGAGGCCTGACTCACTGGGTGAGTCTGGAATGCGTCCCCGTGATCCCTATCGCCCCTGGAGAGGAACATTAGGTCCTGGACACAAGCCTAGATGAGGTCTATTTTGACCTGCCGTGACTCGAGAGCAATTCCCACCCAGCTCTCCCTGGCGACTCGAATGGAAGAATGGACTTCCCAGGGCCAACACAAGAGGAAGCCTGAATTCCCCGTCGTAAGTCAACAATCCCATCGCAACTCGAGAAAAACCACGTGGTTTCCCCTTCATCACAAGATGAGGCCCTTGCCCACCACAGCGTCTCAAGAGAAGTCCCACGTTTCATCTTGAAGTTTGAAACAGTATTTGGCAAGCTTCATGAGACCCCAAAAGTTCCCTGACATACCGGTCTCACTCGAGGGGAACACCGAGGTTCCCGGCACCACTTCATCTGAGCCCCTTCTCACCTCCTGATCACGACAGTAGGGTCGATTTACCTGCTTTGTCTGGAAGGCTTTCCCGACCTTCCAGGGACACCTCAGCATGAGGCCCGTCTCACGAGGAAATTCGAGACGTAGCCTCGTGTGTGTTGCCGCATTCCAAAAGACCCCGATTTCCTGGTCCGCTCTTGATAAGAACCCGATGCCCGCACACCACTTCGAAGGCAACCCTGTGGATGAAAGCACATCACGAAGGGGCACTGACACCGCCGTGCATTGTCTGGAAAAAACCGCAGGTTCCACACACAGCTCGACAAGTGGCCTGTCACTCCTTGAACAACTCGAGAGGCAAGCGGAGTTCCATTCCTCCACACAAGACGAGGCCTGACTCTCCTGTCCCAACTCTGCAGGGACCCTGCGATCTGAGTCAGAAATGGAGAGGAACCCTGAGGTTCCTTCCTGATCTCGAGATCAGGCCCTCTTCCATTGCAGCAAACCCAGTGGAGTCCCAAGAGGCCTCTCCCAGCTCCATAGTATCCCTGACTTCTCAGAGGCACCCTGAGAAGCTACCTGAGGTCACAGGCACAAGTCGAGGGAACACAGGGTTTCCTGCCGCAACCCGAGAAAGACCTCGAGCGTCCTTTTTCATTGCGTTGAGCCCTGATTCCACTACCATGACTCGAGAGCAATGACGTGCGCCCCCTTGCCAATCGTATGGAGACTTGACTTCCCTGACACCACACGAGAGGCTCCCTGAGCTCCCGGTCGTACCTTGTGAGAAACCCCACACTGGCACCGCAGCTCCAGAAAAACCACGAGACTCCCCCGACATCGCGAGATGAGGGCCTTCTTTTCCTGCATGGCCTGGAGAGCAATCCCGCGTGCTCTCTCCAAACTCCACAAGAGAGGAGCCAAGACTGCTGAGGAGTAGGACGGGGAGAACTCTTTTCCCCCCCAAACAATTTCATCAAAAGAGCATTTAAACGTCGAGTAAATTCCACAATACAACTTATGAATGCTGCCAGAGGACATCAGGCACCCAGAAAAGCAACCCAACTCTTGGAAAGTAGGTAGGGAAAAGTATAAAAGACAAAAAAAGAGACAAAAGAGGGAGGGAGGGATTTCCGTCCTGGGAAGATAGTCTTAAAAAGAGAAAAGTTTCCAAACACCAGGAATGCTTTTCACTGCCAAATCTTTGCCAAGCTTTGGAAGCACAAAGGGCAACATAAGGGGGATAAAAATAAATAAACAATGAAAACTCGCAGATTGCAAGCCCTACGGTAACTCCCCCAGCTGCGAAGCAGTGCAGACGCCTGCTCACACCATTAGCAAGCAGGGGCTGGGCAGGGAGGCGCGGCGCGGTCTGCATCACTTAGAGTAAGAATCTGGCCTGAATACCCTGAGCGCTATCTGAACGAAATAACTTGGGCTAGCAAACCAGACTCTGGGATATCTACCACGCAAAAAGCCAGCCCTAACCTAAGACACCGCCAGGCCCGCGCACGGAACAAAGGACTGAACAGAGATAGCCGGCTGCAGACCTTCCCCCTCTGGTGACAGGCAGCCAGAGCCGGAAGGGGGCAATCGCAGCCCCAGAGAGACATTATCTATAAAACTGTAAGCAGGCTTCTTTGCTAACTAAAACTTCTTGGGGATCTGGACGGTCAACATCTGCCTGAGAAGGTGCGCCTGTTTTACACCCAGATAACCGAGTGGCAGGGAGGCGATAAGTCACAACATTGGCGCTCGCCAAACATCTCATTACCTGAGCTGCTCGGACCTGGGAAGAGCACAAAACGCAGGCCCAACCGAGCCTGTGCCTCTGAGGACTACCCGAGTGCCTGAACCTGAGTGGCTTGGACCTGGGAGGTGCATGCAGCCCAGGGCCAGCCTCGGATTGTTCCCGGTGGAACAACCTAGAGCCAGAGCAGTGTGGGCAGGGAGGCTACACGCGCCGTGAGCGGGAGCAGACCCAGTGTGGCTGAGGCACTGTGACCGAACGCCAGTGTTATTTGTTTGCAGCATCCCTCCCTCCCTCCCCACAGTGCAACTGAACAAGTGAGCCTAAAAAAAAAAGTGTCCTCCACCGTCCCCTTTGTGTCAGGGCGTAAACCAGACACTGAAGAGACCAGCAAACAAAAGAAGCTATAACAGAGGGAATCGCCTTGGAAGCTACAGGCAATGGACTAAAACCCTGTGGTTACTAGGACTACATAGGAAGGTGCCTATAGATCTTGAGAAATATAAGTCGGACCAAGGAACTAGCCAAAAATGAACTGAACCCACGATACTCACAACAAAACCAGAGAAAGTCCTAGATATATTTTTATGATCATTCTTTCTTTTTTTTAATTTTTTTAATTTTAAGTCCTCTATTGTTCCTTTAATTTTCACTTTTATAACCTATTACTTTGCAAAAAAAAAAAGACCCTATTTTTTTCTTCTTCAGCAAACTTCATATATATATATATATATATATATATATATATAATAATTTTTTGACCTTGTTTTTTTGTTTTGTTTTTTTTTTTCTTCTTTTAACATTGTATTTTTGAAATTCCAAACTCTACTCTAGATTTCTAATTTATGCTTTTTGGTATTTGATATCAATTTTGTACCTGTAGTTTCTTTATAATTTTTGCGACATTGCTTGTTTTTGTTTGTTTGATTTCTCTTTAGTTTTCTTCTTCCTTTTTTTTAACATTGTATTTTTGAAATTCCAAACTCTACTCTAGATTTTTAATTTGTGCTTTTTGATATTAGTTATCAATTTTGTACCTGTATTTTCTTGATAATTTTTGCGACCTTGTTTTTTTTCTTTGTTCGTTTTTTCTCTCTTTCTTTTCCTACTTCTTTTCTTTAACATCGTATTTTTGAAATTCCAAACTCTACTCTAGATTTTTAATTTTTGCTTTTATGTATTTGTTACCAATTTTGTACCTTTAAGAACCCAATCTTCAGTACCCATTTTTCACTAGGGAGCGAGATTACTGGCTTGACTGCTCTCTCTCCCTTTGGACTCTCCTTTTTCTCCACCGGGTCGCCTGTGTCTCCTCCCTAACTCCTCTCTACTCTACCCAACTCTGTGAATTTCTGTGTATTCCAGACGGTGGAGAACACTTAGGGAACTGATTACTGGCTGGATCTGTCTCCCTCCTTTTCATTCCCCCTTTTATCCTTCTGGCCACCTCTGTCTCCTTCCTCCTTCTTCTCGTCTCTGTATAACTCTGTGAACATCTCTGAGCGGTCCAGTTGTGGAGTGCACATAAGGAAGTGACGACTGGCCAGCCCACTCTCTCCACTATTGATTCCACCTGATCTCATTTGGGTCACCTCTAACTCCCTCCTCCCTCTTCTCTTCTCCATGTAACGCTGTGAACCATTCTGAGTGGCCCTCACAGTAGAGAAACTTTTCTTCTTTAACGTAGATGTTTTATCAATGGTGCTGTATAGAAGGAGAAGTTTTGAAACTACTGTAAAAGTAAGACAGATAACTGGAAGCAGGAGGCTTAAGTCCGAACCCTGACTCCAGGGAACTCCTGACTCCAAGGAACATTAATTGACAGGAGCTCATCAAATGCCTCCATACCGACACTGAAATCAAGCACCACACAAGAGCAAACAAGTTCCAGGGCAAGACATACCAAGCAAATTCTCCAGCAACAAAGGAACACAGCCTTGAGCTTCAAGATACAGGCTGCCCAAAGTCACCCCAAAACCACAGACATCTCATAACTCATTACTGGACACTTCATTGCACTCCAGAGAGAAGAAATACAGCTCCACCCAGCAGAACACGGACACAAGCTTCCCTAACCAGGAAATCTTGACAAGACACCTGTACAAACCCATACACAGCGAGGAAATGCCACAGTAAAGAACTCCACAAACTGCCAGAATACAGAAAGGATACCCCAAACTCAGCAATTTAAACAAGATGAGACAGAGGAATACCCAGCAGGTAAAGGAACAGGATAAATGCCCACCAAACCAAACAAAAGAGGAAGAGATAGGGAATCTACCTGATAAAGAATTCCGAATAAGGATAGTGAAATGGATCTAAAATCTTGAAATTAAAATGGAATCACAGATAAATAGCCTGGAGACAAGGATTGAGAAGATGCAAGAAAGGTTTAACAAGGACCTAGAAGAAAAAAAAAAGAGTCAATATATAACGAATAATGCAATAAATGAAATTAAAAACACTCTGGAGGCAACAAATAGTAGAATAACAGAGGCAGAAGATAGGATTAGTGAATTCGAAGATAGAATGGTAGAAATAAATGAATCAGAGAGGATACATGAAAAACGAATTAAAAGAAATGAGCACAATCTCAGAGACCTCCAGGACAATATTAAACGCTACAACATTCGAATCATAGGGGTCCCAGAAGAAGAAGACAAAAAGAAAGACCGTGAGAAAATACTTGAGGAGATAATAGTTGAAAACTTCCCTAAAATGGGGAAGGAAATACTCACTCAAGTCCAAGAAACCCAGAGAGTCCCAAACAGGATAAAGCCAAGGCGAAACCCCCCAAGACACATATTAATCACATTAACAAAAATCAAACACAAAGAACAAATATGAAAAGCAGCAAGGGAAAAACAACAAATAACACACAAGGGAATTGCCATAAGGATAACAGCTGATCTTTCAATAGAAACTCTTCAAGCAAGGAGGGAATGGCAAGACATACTTAAAATGATGAAAGAAAATAACCTACAGCCCAGATTATTGTACCCAGCAAGGATCTCATTCAAGTATGAATGAGAAATCAAAAGCTTTTCAGACAAGCAAAAGCTGAGAGAATTCTGCACCACCAAACCAGCTCTCCAACAAATACTAAACAGGAAACACAAAAACGGTGTATAAATTCGAACCCCAAACAATAAAGTAAATGGCAATGGGATCATACTTATCAGTAATTACCTTAAACGTAAATGGGTTGAATGCTCCAACCAAAAGACAAAGACTGGCTGAATGGATACAAAAACAAGACCCCTACATATGTTGTCTACAAGAGACCCACCTCAAAACAGGGGATACATACAGACTGAAAGTGAAGGGCTGGAAAAAGATTTTCCATGCAAATAGGGACCAAAAGAAAGCAGGAGTAGCGATACTCATATCAGATAAAATAGACTTTAAAACAAAGGCTGTGAAAAGAGACAAAGAAGGTCACTACATAATGATCAAAGGATCAATCCAAGAAGAAGATATAACAATTATAAATATATATGAACCCAACGCGGGAGCACCACAGTATGTAAGACAAATGCTAACAAGTATGAAAGGAGAAATTAACACTAACACAATAATAGTTGGAGATTTTAATACCCCACTCACACCTATGGATAGATCAACTAAACAGAAATTTAACAAGGAAACACAAACTTTAAATGATACAATAGACCAGTTAGACCTAATTGATATCTATAGGACATTTCATCCCAAAACAATGAATTTCACCTTTTTCTAAAGTGCACATGGAACCTTCTCCAGGATAGATCACATCCTGGGCCATAAAGCTAGCCTTGGTAAATTCAAAAAAATAGAAATCATTCCAAGCATCTTTTCTGACCACAATGCAGTAAGATTAGATCTCAATTACAGGAGAAAAACTATTAAAAATTCCAACATATGGAGGCTAAACAACACGCTGCTGAATAACCAACAAATCACAGAAGAAATCAAAAAAGAAATAAAAATTTGCATAGAAACGGATGAAAATGAAAACACAACAACCCAAAACCTGTGGGACACGGTAAAAGCAGTCCTAAGGGGAAAGTTCATAGCAATACAGGCACACCTCAAGAAACAAGAAAAAGGTCAAATAAATAACCTAACTCTACACCTAAAGCAACTAGAAAAGGAAGAAATGAAGAACCCCAGGGTTAGTAGAAGGAAAGAAATCTTAAAAAATTAGAGCAGAAATAAATGCAAAAGAAACAAAAGAGACCATAGCAAAAATCAACAAAACCAAAAGCTGGTTCTTTGAAACGATAAATAAAATTGACAAACCATTAGCCAGACTCATCAAGAAACAAAGGGAGAAAAATCAAATCAATAAAATTAGAAATGAAAATGGAGAGATCACAACAGAAAACACAGAAATACAAAGGATCATAAGAGACTACTATCAACAATTATATGCCAATAAAATGGACAACGTGGAAGAAATGGACAAATTCTTAGAAAAGTACAACTTTCCAAAACTGGACCAGGGAAGAACTAGAAAATCTTAACAGACCCATCACAAGCACGGAAATTGAAACTGTAATCAAAAATCTTCCAGCCAACAAAAGCCCAGGTCCAGACGGCTTCACAGCTGAATTCTACGAAAAATTTAGAGAAGAGCTAACACCTATCCTGCTCAAACTCTTCCAGAAAATTGCAGAGGAAGGTAAACTTCCAAACTCATTCTATGAGGCCACCATCAGCCTAATACCAAAACCTGACAAAGATCCCACAAAAAAAGAAAACTACAGGCCAATATCACTGATGAACATAGATGCAAAAATCCTTAACAAAATTCTAGCAATCAGAATCCAACAACACATTAAAAAGATCATACACCATGACCAAGTGGGCTTTATCCCAGGGATGCAAGGATTCTTCAATATCCACAAATCAATCAATGTAATACACCACCTTAACAAATTGAAAAATAAAAACCATATGATTTTCTCAATAGATGCAGAGAAAGCCTTTGACAAAATTCAACATCCATTTATGATAAAAACTCTCCAGAAAGCAGGAATAGAAGGAACATACCTCAACATAATAAAAGCTATATATGACAAACCCACAGCAAACATTATCCTCAATGGTGAAAAATTGGAAGCATTTCCTCTAAAGTCAGGAACAAGACAAGGGTGCCCACTTTCACCATTACTATTCAACATAGCTTTGGAAGTTTTGGCCACAGCAATCAGAGCAGAAAAAGAAACAAAAGGAATCTAAATTGGAAAAGAAGAAGTAAAACTCTCACTGTTTGCAGATGACATGATCCTCTACATAGAAAACCCTAAAGACTCCACCAGAAAATTACTAGAACTAGTCAATGACTATAGTAAAGTTGCAGGATATAAAATCAACACACAGAAATCCCTTGAATTCCTATACACTAATAATGAGAAAACAGAAAGTGAAATTAAGGAAACAATTTCATTCACCATTGAAATGGAAAGAATAAAATACTTAGGAATATACCTACCTAAAGAAACTAAAGACCTATACATAGAAAACTATAAAACACTGGTGAAAGAAATCAAAGAGGACACTAATAGATGGAGAAATATACCATGTTCATGGATTGGAAGAATCAATATAGTGAAAATGAGTATACGACCCAAGGCAATTTATAGATTCAGTGCAATCCCTATCAAGCTACCAAAAGTATTCTTCACAGAGCTAGAACAAATAATTTCACAATTTGTATGGAAATACAAAAAACCTCGAATAGCCAAAGCGATCTTGAGAAAGAAGAATGGAACTGGAGGAATCAACCTACCTGATTTCAGGCTCCACTACAAAGCCACAGTTATCAAGACAGTATGGTACTGGCACAAAGACAGAAATATAGATTAGTGGAACAAAATAGAAAGCCCAGAGATAAATCCACACACATATGGACACCTTATCTTTGACAAAGGAGGCAAAAATATACAATGGATTAAAGACAATCTCTTTAACAAGTGGTGCTGGGAAATCTGGTCAACCACTTGTAAAAGAATGAAACTAGAACACTTTCTAACACAATACACAAAAATAAACTCAAAATGGATTAAAGATCTAAACGTAAGACCAGAAACTATAAAACTCCTAGAGGAGAACATAGGCAAAACACTCTCTGAAATACATCACAGCAGGATCCTCTATGACCCACCTCCCAGAATATTGGAAATAAAAACAAAAATAAACAAATGGGACCTAATTAACCTTAAAAGCTTCTGCACATCAAAGCAAACTATTAGCAAGGTGAAAAGACAGCCTTCAGAATGAGAGAAAATAATAGGAAATGAAGCAACTGACAAACAACTAATCTCAAAAATATACAAGCAACACCTACAGCTCAACTCCAGAAAAATAAATGACCCAATCAAAAAATGTGCCAAAGAACTAAATAGACATTTCTCCAAAGAAGACATACAGATGGCTAACAAACACATGAAAAGATGCTCAAGATCACTCATTATCATAGAAATGCAAATCAAAACCACTATGAGGTACCATTTCACGCCAGTCAGAATGGCTGCAATCCAAAAGTCTACAAATAATAAATGCTGGAGAGGGTGTGGAGAAAAGGGAACCCTCTTACACTGTTGGTGGGAATGCAAACTAGTACAGCCACTATGGAGAACAGTGTGGAGATTCCTTAAACAACTGGAAATAGAACTGCCTTATGATCCAGCAATCCCACTGCTGGCTGGGCATACACACTGAGGAAACCAGAAGGGAAAGAGACACGTGTACCCCAATGTTCATCGCAGCACTGTTTCTAATAGCCAGGACATGGAAGCAACCTAGATGTCCATCAGCAGATGAATGGATAAGAAAGCTGTGGTACATATACACAATGGAGTATTACTCCGCCATTAAAAAGAATAGAATGAATCAATTCTAATGAGGTGGATGAAACTGGAGCCTATTATACAGAGTGAAGTAAGCCAGAAAGAAAAAAACCAATACAGTATACTAACACATATATATGGAATTTTGAAAGACGGTAACAATAACCCTGAGTACGAGACAGCAAAAGAGACACTGAGGTATAGAAGAGTCTTATGGACTCTGTGGGAGAGGGAGAAGGTGGGAAGATTTGGGAGAATGGCATTGAAACATGTAAAATATCATGTATGAAAAGAGTTGCCAGTCCAGGTTTGATGCATGACACTGGATGCTTGGGGCTAGTGCACTGGGACGACCCAGAGGGATGCTATGGGGGGGAGGAGGGAGGAGGGTTCAGGATGGGGAGCACATGTATACCTGAGGCGGATTCATTTTGATATTTAGAAAAACTAATACAATTATGTAAAGTTTAAAAATAAAATAAAATTAAAAAAAAAATCCACAGGAGGCTTGACTCCCTTTAGGCCACTCAGTGGTCTCCAAGAAATACCCGTCGGAACTCGAGAGCAGAGCAGAGTCCTTTCCTTCCTCTCGAGATGAGGTCTGACTCCTCGGGTGCGTCTAAAATGCAACCCCGGGATCTCTGTCGCCCCTGGAGAGGAACATTAGGTCCTGGACACAAGCTTAGATGAGGTCTCTTTTGCCCTGAAGTGACTCGAGAGCAATCCCTAGCTCTCTCTCTCAACTCCAATGGAAGATTGGACTTCCCTGGGCCAACACAAGAGGAAGCCTGAATTCCCCATCGTAACTCGAGAATCCCGCCGAAACTCGAGAAAAACCACATGGTTACCCCGTCATCGCAAGATGAGGCCCTTGCCCGCTACAGCGTCTAAAGAGAAGTCCCAGGTTTCTTCTTGAAGTGTTTTCACACTTCAAGTGTGAAAACTTGGCACCCTTGATGCGATTCCAAAAGTTCCCCGACACCCTGGTCTCTCTCGAGGGGAACACCGAGGTTCCCGGTACGACTTCATCTGAGCCACTTCTCCCCTCCTGATTGCGACTGGAGGGTCGACTCCCATGCTTTGTCTGGAAGGGGTTCCCAACCTTCCCGGCACACCTCAGGATGAGGCCGGTCTAACGAGAATATTTGAGACGTAGCTTCATGGGTGGTAACACATGCTGAAAGACCCCGATTCCCCGGTCCACTCTTGATAAGAACCCGATGCCCGGACACCTCTTGAAAGGCAACCCTGTGGAAGAAGGCACAACACGAAGGGGCACTGACACCCTCGTGCATCGTCTGGAAAAACCCGCAGATTCCAAACACAGTTCGACAAGTCGCCTGTCACCGCGTGAATAACTCGAGAGGCAAGCGTAGTTCCATTCCTCCTTACAAGACGAGGCATGACTCTCCTGTCCCAACTCTGCAGGGACCCTGCGATCAGAGTCAGAAATGGAGACGAACCCTGAGGTTCCTGCCTCCACTCGAGATGAGGCCCTCTTCTATTGCACCAAACCCAGTGGAGTCCCGAGAGGGCCCTCCCAACTCCAGGGTATCCCTGACTTCTCAGAGGCACACTGAGAAGCTCCCTGAGGCCACCGGCACTAGTCGAGGGAACCCAGGGTTTACTGCCGTGACCCAAGAAACACCTTGAAAGTCCTTCTTTAACGGTTCTTGAGGCCCGATACACCTACCATGACTCTAGAGCAATGACGCGCTCCCCCTTGCAATGCGCATGGAGACCTGACTTCCCAAGTGCCACATGAGAGGCTCCTTGAGCTCCCCGTAGTACCTCATGAGAAACCCCACACTGGCGCTGCAGCTCGAGAAAACCCACGAGATGCCCCCTTCATCGCGAGATGATGGCCTTCTTTTCCTGCATGGCCTGGAGAGCAATCCCGAGTCCTCTCTCCAAACTCCACAGGAGGCTTGACTCCCTTTAGGCCACTCAGTGGGCTCCAAGAGATACCCGTCGCAACTCGAGAGGAGAGCCGAGTCTTTTGCTTCCCCTCGAGACAAGGACTGACTCCCCGGGTGCATCAGGAAAGCAACCCCGAGATCCCTGTCCCCCCTGGAGAGGAACATTATGTCCTGGACACAAGCCTAGATAAGGTCTCTTTTGCCCTGCAGTGACTCAAGCGCAATCCCTAGCTTTCCCTCGCAACTCGAATGGAAGACTGGACTTCCCTGGGCCAACAGAAGAGGAAGCCTGAATTTCCTGACCTAACTCGAGAATCCCGCCACAACTCGAGAAAAACGACGTGGTTAACCCGTCACCACAAGATGAGGCCCTTGCCAGCTGCAGCGTCTCAAGAGAAATCTCACGTTCCGTCTTGAAGTTTGAAACGGTACTTAGCACCTTTGATGCGACCCCAAAAGTTCCCCGATATCCCAGTTTTACTCGAGGGGAACATCGAGGTTCCCGGCACCACTTCATCTGAGCCCCTTCTCCCCTCCTGATCGGGACAAGAGGGTCAATTCACTTGCTTTGTCTGAAAGGGTTACCGACCTTCCTGGTGCACCTCAGGTTGAGGTCCGTCTCAAGAAGAAATTCGAGACGTAGGTTTGTGGGTGGTGCCACATGCCGAAAGACCCTGATTTCCTGGTCTGCTCTTGATAAGAACCTGAAGGCTGGATACCTCTTCGAAGGCAACCCTGTGTATGAAGGCAAAAAACAAAGGGGAACTGACACCCCCATGCATCGTCCGGATAAAACCACAGGTTCCACACACAGCTCGACAAGTGGCCTGTTATCCGGTGAACAACTCGAGAGTCCAGCGGAGTTCCATTCCTCCACACAAGACGAGGCCTGACTCTCCTGTCCTAACTCTGTAGGGACTCTGTGTTCAGAGTCAGAAATGGAGAGCAACCCTGAGGTTCCTGCTTCAAATCGAGATGAGGCCCTCTTCTGACAAGGTCCAGCCTCGGCTGGTCCAGGGTTTTTGAAGGGGAGACAGAGTAGGCGACCTATTGATTTATTTATCAAAGATATAAAGAGTAATAGAATGAGGATATCTCAGTAGGAAAATTTAGTGGAGAAAAGAAGCTGAGTAGCTTGGTTTATGCGGAAAATCAGTATAACCCGTGACACCAGGTTAGCTCTGACCACAGAGGCCGCAGGCTCCCTCTCGAATAGCGAAAAGTGCCCCACCTTAGACACCTTCTCAAGTGGTCATCGAAGCCCAGGCAAATAAATGGTCGCAGAAGATATCCGCGCTCCAGATGGACACTCATCTGAAAATTGAGGGGAAGAATGACATTAGGAGACTAAGCGTTGGCAATCAAGGCCCGTAGCTTTATTTTCAACAGGGGTTTTTTTTACCCTAAGTTACACATAGAGGATAATGGGGATGCAAAGTCAGCAGCCTTTGATCCTTATCAAAAACCAGGGTTTCTTTCCTGCAAATGTATCGTATACAAATGGTTTAGGTGATTTACATCATCTTCTAGCCAGAAGGCCTATTAACATTTTATGACTCTTGACAAAGACTTATCAACCGTAAGACTTATTTTCTCTAAGAGTAATTATTTTAAGGTTTGGCCCCATCTTTCGAAGATAAAATTGCATTCCTATAGGGCGGATGTGTAATGGGTTTACAACAAAGGAAAGAATTTATTACCTTAAGGGTCTAAAGTTAGTAACACCAAGGCCACTACTTATTTCTTCTACATACCAACTATATTAATTAATACACATTCAAGGATACAATTCAGGGGATGTGGAAACTTGGCAACAAGCATTGGTTCATCAATGAAATCTTTTACTAGTTTTATTCTGACAGTTTCTAACTCTCTGAGAGGCTCTAAGCTATTTGAATATCTTAAGCTTCCCGTGACCCTCGAGGCTCGGAGACTGTAAACAATTGTATGCCTTGCTGTAGGAGACCGGGTAAACTTGTCAGGAGAGTTAGAGAGCCATCTGACGTGTTTGGATTTAAACACTCCTAATTGCCCAGGAACTTTATTAATTGGAGCTGTAAGTTAGCTCTTTGACAGAAAGAGGGAGATGGTGGTGGGGGACAGCCCCCAGGAAAGTCAGAGGTGAGAGCACAAAGCAATAAAGTAGGCAGACTCTGGTTTTAGGGGGTAGATGCTCAAGAATATCCGGGAGGACTCCCGAGGCTCGATCCCGCCTTTGTGTATGCCCAGCCTCCTTCCTCATGACCTTTGTCACGAGTGGAATGTCTCTCGCCGGCTCCCGGCATCTCCCCGTTTTTTATTTCTTAAAACAGCCAGATGTAGCTCAGTCGCGAACCTCTGAATACTCTGCTGAAGAATCCTGACAATACAAGGAAGAATGATTATGAGAAGCAGAATTAAAGCAGCCACCCCAGCATAGCTAAAGACATTAGACAGAATATTCTTTCCTGAGATGTAGTTAGGGAAAGTATGGAAGAAATCATTTGCTGTTCCAGCAGCAGTAAAATCTAATCGGGAGTGCTCCATGGTTGCTATTTGATAGTGAAGTTTCCCTACGTCTCAATGTCAGAGCTGTTCCAGATACCTGAAATATGGT
This sequence comes from Bubalus kerabau, assembly GCF_029407905.1. NCBI lineage: Eukaryota > Metazoa > Chordata > Mammalia > Artiodactyla > Bovidae > Bubalus > Bubalus kerabau. Next base: position 1,922,260 of record NW_026577889.1, on the reverse strand, counting down.
TTTTAATCTTTTCCCATTCAAAATCTGTCTCATTTACTTTCAGGGGTGTTACACATATCCACCGATAGTCAGCATGACAAGACAATGCCATTTTCACCTTTAAAGCCTGCAATTCAGTCCCAATATGTATTACTGCTTCCTCTAGGGCGTCTACCCTCATTTCTAATTTTCTCTCTATAGCTTCCTGTGTTGCCAATGTTAAAGAAACATTTTTGGACATAGAATCAACATATTGAGCAGTATGTACTTGTTGAGTCAATGATATTGCTGCCACAGTAACAGAAGTGATTGCACTTATCAAAGCTGCCGTTCCCAAGATAAGTAAGCCCACAAACCGTCATGTTTGCATTAAATCCTGTAGTTGTTGTAATACAGCAAGACCATAATTCAATAAGTGGTTACATCATAAGATAAGGTGGATGTTGTAGCATTACAAAGGAGCAAACATTATATTGAGGGTTTAAACAAGATGAACCAGGGAGCAGCTGTAGGCGTCGGCCCGGGGGAGCAGTGTCCCCAGCATCAGGAGGCAGAACGCGAGCGGCAGGCTGTGGGCCAAGGCGCCTATGGCGGGCAGAGGGGCAGGGTTCATGGTTTAGGGCTAGCCGCCACCGCTTGGGCTCAAGGTGGTCCCCTCTTGCCAGTGGGGCCACGCTGGTCTGGATGGCACTCCGCAGGCGCGCTTTCCTCTCTGGCCCTCACTCGCTGCACAGACTTCTTTGCTCTAGGTCACGGGGTGCAGCGAGGAGGGTGCGAGGCGCTGCTGGTGGCATGGAGGCGAGAGCTGGCTGGGGAGGGGGAGCAAGTGAGTGCGCACGCCACGAACCTGGTCTTTGGGGAATGTGACATGACGAATTTGTCTGAGATCCAAACTGGAGAATCTGCATTCTGTAGAAATATACAAGCATACCCTCTCCCACAAGTTAGCAACACATCTGGCTTTTTCACTCTCCCGTAAGGAGGCCTTTTTACTTGACCAGGGGCCAAGTCGTAGCCTGTAATTCAGGCATCTAGTGTCTCATCATTGTAGTCTGCCTCTGTGTGTTTACGTTTAAGTGATTAATTACAATTGGAACATAACTTCACTATTTGTCTAGCTGTTTCCCTATGGATATGTTAATTTAGGTCTAATGTTTAGTTTAGGTCTCTGTATAAATTAAAGTAATAAATGTATAACCTCCTTATCTCATTTTGGTATACAGGTATACAGATATACCTAAATGCAAAATGCATTTATATATGTATTTATATATGGCAACAAGTATAAAGTTATTGACATATAATATATATAAATCAATATACTTGAATTAATCTTTATAATTAATATATTAATTAATATATATTACAGCAATACAACACATACACAGCTAATACCAACCAACACAAACCAATATACTGTAATAATACATGTCACACATTTATAATTATACAGTATATAGAACATATATCATCACAGCACATCAATCCATACCAATTAATATCAGCCACACACACATTATATTACTGCCATATATATTTAATTATACAGTATATATATGTGTGTGTATATAGTATACATATTAATTTATATACAAATTAATTAAGTATAGATCTATAAATAGAATTAGGTATACCTTTATTAAATTTTATTTATACCCATACCTAATTAGGCAAACTGTAATTAGGCAAATATATTTATATTATGTATTTATAAAAATATATAATGTATTGTTAAGTGTACCACCTGTACAGCATCTCCACCCCACATACCACTTTCTCTAATCCCACCAACTCATTTTCAGTATTATGTGTTGGCCAGGAGCTGGGCCAGTCTTTCCCAGCAATGTTAAGAGACGTCTGTTCCTGTGTCTAATAGCCCTGGCGTTTTATTCTCTTGAAGTAAAAGATCTTTTAAAGGCCTTGGAACTGTAATTTCCTGCACCCAAAAGGCTAGATCACTAGATCCAAATGTTTTGTGGCTCTTAGATTGAGAAGTCAAGTTTTTCCTTGTCTGATAGTAAGGTAAAAGTAAAAGCTGTGTTACTCTTTGACCTTTATTAATTTGTACAGTTTTGATAGGCAGTGAGATCAAGACTTTAATTTCTCAATATCATCAGAATCTACTACACCATGCACCAGCGAAATTTCTTTTCTTTCTTTTTTTTTTTTTGTTTAATTTTTTTTTTAAAAGAAAGCGAGCTACGCCCCAGGACAAATCTTACAATGTCCTCAGATAGGGGGCCAGCCACTCTGGTTGGAATTGGAGTAAGCGGCACATCAGGGGTTAATATTGTTATTAAATCTCCTTGCCTTTTCGCTTTTCTCCTAGCCTGGGTGAGACCCCCCTGAGGGAGTTTTCTCCAAGGAGCACGCTCTGAATATTGTGTACTAAAAGCTCCTTTGTTTAAAAAACTTTTTATCTTCCTCAGTCTTAGGCAACACTTTGGGAGGCATTTGGGGCAAAGTGGGGAACTCCTGGGTCCTGGGAGGCACAATCGAAGGCGGTGGCGGTCTCCTTAAATCAGAAAGTGGTGGATAAGTTTTTTAAAGGTTTGCGCAGAGGGGGAGGGAGCTCGCCAGGGCTCTCGGCCGCAGCGTCCTGTAAGCCCTCTCCTTCCTCGGGAGGTAGACCACTTTCTCCCTCCTTTTTTTTTTTTCAATGGCAGAAAATATGATCTGTGCAGTAAATGGAGACTCACCACCATCCACCTCTATAGCCTCCCCCATAGGCTATTTAACAGCCTCGTGACGGAGGTCCAGGACATTTCTAATCATATTCCACAGTCAATAAATATTTGTCTATTCTTTGATGCAGAGAAATCCATTTTTAATTTTTTTTTTAATTTTAGAGAATATTTTTATTTATTTTGTAACCTCTTTACCCTGGCTAAACTGCAGAGGGGACTAGAAAAGAAGCCTCAAGGTGAGGATCAAGTTCATCCTTGGGACTAGAGAAAATCCTTCTCCGGGAAACTCCTAGCGGTGGCCCTTTACCCTCACATGGAGGAGGAGGCATAGGGGGATGGGAGCGTCCCGAAGTTTTCCTCTTCTGTTCCGGAGATCCTTTAACTGTTTGGTAACTAAATCTTACGAACTGTCTGATCGGGGATGTTTCCCTCAACCTCCTAGGAGCGGATGGTCTGATTAGGGATGTTTTCTTAAACTTTTAGGAGCATCTTTAGCCAAAAAGAAAACAATCCTCATCAGAATGGCATCGAGCTGCTGTTTCCTCTAAACCTTTTTCAAATTGAGGGGAGAGCTGATCTTTCTTTTCATCCCTATCTTTTACATGCTCATTGGCAGTCATAGCGGCTAGCCATTCATTTAGCTGTCGATAGCTAGGTATAGCCTCTTCATTTTCACTTTTCTTTATAACAGGTACCTTTTCAGATTTGCTTTTTTGTTTAACAGGTACTTTTCCAACTTTACTTTCCTCTTTAACAGGTACCTTTTCAAATTCATGAGCTGGATCTAAAACATCTCTAGTCATATTCCACAGAGGAAAGGTGTAAGTAGGGATTTTTTCCAAACCTTGCTGAGCACAATAAGCTCTTAGCTGTCTTCCTAGTTTTTTCAAGATACCTAGGTTAACAGTGCCTTGTTGTAGAAACCAAGGGCAGTGGTCTTGTACAAATGTACAAAATGATTGAATGGAAGATGTTTTAACCTTGATTCTTCTTTTACTTAATAACTGTAAAATTACTCCTATAAAGAGCTGTCTTTCATTTGATTCAGTGTTGCCCATGTCAGAAAATTAAGGATAGTAAAAGATTTTGCTTTTAGCTATCTAAAGATTAGGCCTTTTTTGTCAGCCTTTTTAGAAACCGTTTTTTCTCTCTAACTCTTCAACACTTCCCACTCCTCTCGCCCTGTCTATTCTACAGGGGGATCTGCAGCCCCCTAAGTGGGATCCTATCTGTCCCCAAAACTGAACACTGGGGGAATGGGGTTGGGGAATTACCTTCAAAATGCCTGTCTCGGGCGCCACCTGCAGAGGTCCAGCCCCAGCTGATCCAGGGTATTCGAAGGGAAGATGGAGTAGGCGACCTATGTATTTATTTATTTATTCATCAAAGATATAAAGAGTAATAGAATGAGGATAGCTCAGTAGGAAAATTCAGTGGAGAAAAGCAGCTGAGTAGCTTGGTTTACGTGGAAAATCAATATAACCCATGACACCAGGTTAGCTCTGACCACGGAGGCTGCAAGTGCCCTCTAGAATAGAGGAAGGTGCCCCACCTTAGACACCTTATCGAGTGGGTCTTCGAAGCCCAGGCAAATAAATGGTCGCAGAGGATATCCGCGCTCCAGATGGACACTCATCTGAAAATTGAGGGGAATAATGACATGGGGAGACCAAGCGTTGGCGAGCAAGACCCGTAGCTTTATTTTCAACACAGGTTTTAATACCCTAAGTTACACACAGAGGATAATAGGGGATGCAAAGTCAGCAGTCTTTAATCCTTATCAAAAACCAGGGTTTCTTTTCTGCAGATTTATCGTATAAAAATGGTTTAGATGATTTACATCATCTTCTGGCCAGAAGACCTATTAACATTTTATGACTCTTGACAAAGACTTATCAACCATAAGAGTTATTTTCTCTAAGAGTAATTGTTTAAGGTTTGGCGCCATCTTTCGAAGATAAAATTGCATTCCTATAGGGAGGATGTGTAATGGGTTTACAACAAAGAAAAGAATTTATTACCTTAAGGGTCTAAAGTTACCAACATCAAGGCCACTACTTATTTTTTCTACATACCAACTATATTAATTAACACACATTCAAGGATACAATTCAGGGGATGCGGAAACTTGGCAAAAAGCATTGGTTCATCAATGAAATCTTTTACTAGTTTTATTCTGACAGTTTCTAACTCTCTGAGAGGCTCTAAGCTATTTGAATATCTTAAAATTCCCGTGCGTCTCGAGGCTGGGAGACTGTACACAATCGTATGCATAGCTGTAGGAGACCGGGTAAACTTGTCAGGCGAGTTAGAAAACCATCTGAGGGGTTTGGATTTAAACACTACTAATTGCACAGGAACATTATTAGTTGGAGCTGTAAGTTAGCTCTTTGACAGAGAGAGTGAGATGGTGGTGGGAGACATCCCCAATAATGTCAGAGGTGAGAGAAAAAGCAATAAAGAAGGCAGACTTTGGTTTTTGGGGGTAGATGCTGAAGAATATACGGGGGAACTCCCGGAGGCTCGATCCCGCCTTTGCGTATGCCGAGACTCTTTCCTCATGACATTTGTCACGAGTGGAATGTCTCTCGCTGGCTCCCGGCAATCTTCCATTGCACCAAACGCAGTGGAGTCCCGAGAGGCCCCTCCCAACACCACAGTATCAGGGTCTTCTCAGAGGCACCCTGAGAAACTCCCTGAGGTCACCGGCACAAGTCGAGGGAACACAGGGTGTCCTGCCGCAACCCGAGAAAGACCTCAAGAGTCCGTCTTCAACGCGTCTTGAGGCCGGATTCCCCTACCATGACTCGAGAGCAATGACACGCTCCCCCTCGCCATGCGCATGGACACCTGACTTCCCTGGCGCCACATGAGAGGCTCCCTGAGCTCCCCGTCATACCTCGTGAGAAACCCCACACTGGCGCCGCAGCTCGGGAAACCCACGAGACGCCACCGTCATCGCGAGATTGGGGACTTCTTTTCCTGCCTGACCTGGAGAGCAATCCCTGGTCCTTCCTCCAAACTTCACAGGAGGCTTTACTCCCTTTAGGCCACTCAATGGGCTCCAAGAGATACCTGTCGCGACTTGAGAGGAGAGCAGAGTACTTTGTTTCCCCTCGAGATGAGGCCTTACCTCGGGTGAGTCTGGAATGCAACCCCGAGATCCCTGTTGCCCCTGGAGAGGAACATTATGTCCTGGACAAAAGCCTAGATGAGGTCTATTTTGCCCTACAGTGACTCGAGAGCAACACCCATCTCTCCCTCGCAATTCGAATGGAAGATTAGTCTTCACTGGGCCAACACAAGAGGAAGTCTGAATTTCCCGTTGTAACTCGAGAATCCTGCCGCAACTCTTAAAAACCACGTGGTTCCCCATTCATCGCAATATGAGGCCTTTGCCCACTACAGAATCTCAAGAGAAGTCCCATGTTTCGTCATAAAGTTCGAAATGCTACTTGGCACCCTTGATGCGACCCCAAAAGTTCCCCAATATACCGGTCTCAATCCAAGGGAACACCAAAGTTCCTGGCACCACTTTATTTGAGCCCCTTCTCCCCTCCTGATCATGGCAGGAAGGTCGATTCCCCTGCTTTGTCTAGAAGGGGTTCACAACCTTCATGGCGCACCTCAGGATGAGGCCAGTCTCACGAAGAAATTCGAGATGTAGCCTCATGTTGGTGCCACGTGCCGACAGACCCCGATTTCTCGGTCTTGCTCTTGATAAGAACCCGATGCCCGGACACCTCTTCTAAGGCAACCCTGTGGATGAAGGCACTACACGAGGGGGCACTGGCAACCCTGTTCATCGTCCGGAAAATCCCGCAGGATCCACATACAGCTCCACAACTGGCCTGTCACCCCTTAAACAACGAGAGAGGCAAGCGGAGTTCCCTTCCTCAGACAAGACGAGGCCTGAGTATCCAATCCCAACTCTGCAGGCACGCTTCGATCTGAGTCAGAAATGGAGAGGAAACCTGAGGTTCCTGCCTCAACCCGAGATGAGGCCCTCTTCCATTAAAACAAACCCAGTGGAGTCCCAAGAGGCCCCTCCCATCTCCACAGTATCCCTGACTTCTCCTAGGCATTCTGAGAAGCTCCTTGAGGCCACCGGCAAAAGTCGAGGGAAATAAGGGTTTCCTGCCACAACCGAAGAAAGACCTCGAGAGTCCTTCTTCAATGCGTCTTGAGGTCAGATTCCCCTACCATGGCTCGAGAGCAATAACCTGCTCCCCCTCGCCACGCACAAGGAGACCTGACTTCCCTGGCGCCACACGAGAGGCTCCCTGAGCTCCCTGTCGTACCTCGTGTGAAACCCCACACTGGCGCCGCAGCTCGAGAAAACCCACAAGACCCCTCCGTCATCGCGAGATGAGGGCCATCTTTTCCTGCATGGCCTGGAGACCAGTCCCAAGTCCTCTCTCCAAACTTCACAGGAGGCTTGACTCCTTTTAGGCCACAAAGTGGGTTCCAAGAGGTGCCCGTCGCGACTCGAAAGGAGAGTGGAGTCCTTTGCTTCCCTTCGACACGAGGCCTGACTCCCTGGGTGAGTCTGGAATGCAAACCTGAGATCCCTGTGGCCCTTGGAGAGGAACATTAGGTCCTGGACACAAGCCTAGATGAGGTCTCCTTTGCCCTGCAGTGACTCGAGCGCAACCCCCAGCTCTCCCTCGCAACTCGAATGGATGATTGGACTTCCCTGGCCCAACACAAGAGGAAGCCTGAAATCCCCGTTGTAACTCGAGAATCCCGACACAACTCGAGAAAAACCACGTGGCTCCCCCGTCATCGCAAGATGAGGCCCTTGGCCGCTACAGCGTATCAAGAGAAGTCCCACGTTCCATCCTGAAGTACAAAACGGTACTTGGCACCCTTGATGCGACCCCCAAAGTTCCCTGACATACCAGTCTCACTCGAGGGAAACACCAAAGTTCACGGCACCACTTCCTGTAAGCCCCTTCACCCCTCCTGATCGCGACAGAAGGGTCGATTCCCATGCTTTGTCTGCAAGGGGTTCCCGACGTTCCCCGTGAACCTCCGGATGAGGCCGGTCTCATGACGAAATTCGAAAAGTAGCCTAATGGTTGGTGCCACATGCTGAAAGATCCCGAATTCCCAGTCCACTCTAGATAAGAACCTGACGCCCGGACATCTCTTCGAAGGCAACCCTGTGGATGAAGGCACAACATGAAGGGACACTGACATCCCCATGCATCGTCTGGAAAAACCCGCCGATTTCACTCACAGCTCCAAATGTGGACTGTCACCCCGTGAACAACTCGAGAGGCAAGTGAAGTTGCATTCCTTCACACAAGACGAGGCCTTACTCTCCTGTCCCAAAACTTCAGGGACCCTGCGATCAGAGTCAGAAATGGAAAGGAACCCTGAGGTTCCTGCCTCCAATCAAGATGAGGCCCTCTTTCATTTCGTCAAACCTAGTGGAGTCCCGAGAGGCCCCTCTAACTCCTCAGTATCCCTCACCACTCAGAGGCACCTGGGAAGTTCCCTAAGGTCCCCGGTAGAGGTCGAGGGAAACGAGTGTTTCCCGCCCCAACCCAAGAAAAACCTGGAGAGTCCTTCTTAAATGCGTCTTGATGTCCTAGTCCCTCCCATGACTCGAGAGCAATGACGCGATCTGCCTGGCCACACGCATGGAGGCCTGACTTCTCTGGCGCCGCACGAGAGGCTCCCTGAGCTCCCCATCATATATCGTGAGAAACCCCACACTGGCGCCGCAGCTCGAGAGAACCCATGAGACGCCCCCGTCATCACGAGAGGAGGGCCATCCTTAACTGCATGGTATGCAGATCAAGCGTGAACCTTCTGTCCAAGCTACACAGGACGCTTGAATCCCTTTAGGCCACTCATATGGCTCCAAGAGTTACGCGTCGGGACTCGAGAGGATAGTGGAGTCCTTTGCTTCCACTCGAGACGAGGCATAACCCACCGGGTGAGACTGGAATGCGACCCCGATATCCCTGTCGCCCCTGGAGAGGAACATTACGTCCTGGACCCAAGTCTAGATGAGGACTCTTTGCCTTGAAGTGACTCGAGAGCAACCCCCAGCTCTCTCTGACAAGTTGAATGGAAGATTGGACTTCCTGGGCCAACACAAGAGGAAGCCTGAATTCCCCGTCGTAACTGGAGAATCCCGCCTCAACTCGAGAAAAACCACGTGTTTCCCTCGTCATCGCAATATAAGGCCCTTGCCCGCTACAGCATCTCCAGAGGATTACCACGTTCCATGTTGAAGTGCGAAACTGTACTTGGCACCCTTGATGCGACCTCAAAAGTGCCGTGACATACCGGTCTCACACGAGGGGACCACCGAGGTTCCCGGCACCACTTCATCTGAGCCCCTTTTCCCCTTCTGATCGTGACCGGTGGGTCGATTCCCCTGCTTTGTCTGCAAGGGGTTCCCAACCTTCCCGGCGCACCTCAGGATGAGGCCGGTCTTCCGAGGAAATTCGAGACATAGCCTCGTGGGTGGTACCACATGCTGAAAGACCCCAATTTTCTGGTACGCTCTTGAAAAGAACCCGATGCCCAGACACCTCTTTGAAGGCAACCCTTTGGATGAAGGCACAACACGAAGGGGCACTGACACCCACGTGCATCGTCCGGAAAAACCCGCAGGTTCCAAACACAGCTCAACAAGTGGCCTGTCACTCCGTGAACAACTCGAAAGGCAAGCGGAGATCCATTCCTCCACAGAAGACGAGGCGTGACTCTCTTGTCCATACTCTGCAGGTAGCCTGCGACCCGAGTCAGAAATGGAGAGGACCCCTGAGGTTCCTGCCTCCATTCGAGATGAGGCCCTCTTCGATTGCACCAAACCCAGTTGAGTAACGAAAGGCCCCTCCCAAATCCACAGTGTCCCTGACTTCTCAGAGGCACCCTGAGAAGTTGCCTGAGGTCACCGACACAAGTCGAGGGAACCCAGGGTTCCCTGCCGCAACCCGAGAAAGACCTCGAGAGTCCTTCTTCAATGCGTCTTGAGGCCCGATTCGCCTACTATGACTCGAGAGCAATCACGCACTCCCCTTCACCACACGCACGGAGACCTGACGTCCCTAGCACCACACGAGAGGCTCTCTGAGCTCCCCGTCATACCTCGTGAGAAATCTGATACTGGCGCCACAGCTGGAGAAAACCCACGAGACGCCCCCGTCATTGCGAGATGAGGGCCTTTTTTCCTGCATGGCCAGGAAAACAATCCCGAGTCATCTCTCCAAACTCCATAGGAGGCTTCACTCCCTTTACGCCACGCAGTGGGCTCCAAGAGATACCCGTCGCGACTCGACAGGAGAGCGGAGTTCTTTTTTTCCCCTCAAGATGAGGCCTGACTCTCCGGGTGAGTCGAGAATGCAACCCTGAGATCCCTGTCGGCCCAGTAGTGGAACACTAGGTCCTGGACACAAGCGTAGATGATGTCTATTTTGCCCTGCAGTGACTGGAGAGCAATCCCCAGTTCTAACTTGCAACTCGAATGGAATACTGGATTTTCCTGGCGCCACACAAGAGGCTCCCTAAGATCCCCGTGGTACTTCATGAGACACCCCACACTGGCGCCGCAGCTCGAGAAAACCCACGAGACGCCACCGTCATCTCGAGATGAGGGCCTTCTTTTCCTGCGTGGCCTGGAGTTCAATCCCGAGTCCTCTCTCCAAACTCCACAGGAGGCTTGACTCCCTTTAGTACACACAGTGGGCTCCAAGAGATACCCATCGCGACTCGAGACGAGAGCGGAATTCTTTGCTTACCCTCGAGGTGAGAACTGACTCCCCGGATGAGTCTGGAATGCAAACCCGAGATCCCTGTCGCCCCTGGAGAGCAACGTTAGATCCTGGACACAAGCCTAGATTAGGTCTCTTTTGCCCTGCAGTGACTCTAGCGCAATCCCCAGCTCCCCCTCGCAACCTGAATGGAAGATTGGATTTCAAGGCCAACAAGAGGAAGCCTAAATTCCCGGTCATGACTCGAGAATCCCGACGCAACTCGAGCAAAACCACGTGGTTCTCCCGTCATCGCAAGATGAGGCCCTTGCCCGCTACAGCGTTTCAAAAGATGTCCCAGGTTCCGTCTTGAAATGCGAAACGGTACTTGGCACCCTTGATGCGACCCCAAAAGTCCCCCAACACGTCGGTCTCACTCAAGGGGAACACCGAGGTTCCCGGCACCACTTTCATTTAAGCCCCTTCTCCCCTCCTGATCGTGACCGGTGGGTCGATTCCCCTGCTTTGTCTGCAAGGGGGCCCGACCTTCCCTGCACAACTCAGGATGAGGCCGGTCTCATGGGGAAATTTGCCACTTGCCGAAAGACTCCAATTTCCCGGTCCGCTCTTGATAAGAATCCGATGCTCGGACACCTCTTGGAAGGCAGGCTTGAGTATGAAGGTACAACACGAAGGGGCACTAACACACCTGTGCATCATCCGGAAAAATGGGCAGGTTACACACACAGCTCGGCAAGTGGCCTGTCACCTCGAGAACAACTCGAGAGGCAAGAGGAGTCCCATCCTCCAGAAAAGACGAGGCCTGACTCTCCTGTACCAACATGCAGGGACCTTGCGATCTGAGTCAGAAATGGAGAGGAACACTGAGGTTCCTGCTTCAACTCGAGATGAGTCCCTCTTACATTCCACCAAATGCAGAGGAGTCTCGAGAGGCCCCTCCAAACTGCACAGTATCCCTGACTTCTCAGAGGCACTCTGAGAAGCTCCCTGAGGTCGCAGGCACAAGTCAAGGGAACCCTGGGTTTTATGCAGAAAGACCTCGAGAGTCCTTCTTCAACCCGTCTTGAGGCCCGATTACCCTACCATGACTCGAGAGCAATGACGAGCTCCCCCTAGCCATCTCATGGGGACCTGACTTCCCTGGCACCACACGAGAGGCTCCCTGAGCTCCCTCTCGTACCTCGTCAGAAACCCGGCACTAGCGCGGCAGTCTAGAAAACCCACGAGACGCCGCCGTCATTGCAAGATGAGGGCCTTCTTTTCCTGCATGGCCTGGAGAGGAATCCCGAGTCCTCTATCCAAACACCACAGGAGGCTTGACTCCCTTTAGGGCACACAGTGGGCTCCAAGAGATACCCATCGCGACTCAAAAGGACAGCGGAGTTCTTTGCTTCCCTCGAGACAAGGCCTGATTCCCCGGGTGAGTCTGGTATGCAACCCCCAGATCCCTGTCGCCCCTAGGGACGAACATTAAGTGCTAGACACAAGCCTAGATGAGGTCTATTTGGCCCTGCAGTGTCTCGAGAGCAATCCCCAGTTCTAACTCGCAATTCGAATGAAAACTGGACTTTCCTGGGCCAGTTGAAGAGGAAGCCTGAATTCCTCGTCGTAACTTGAGAATCCCGCCGCAACTCAAGAAAAACCACGTGGTTCCCCCGTCATCGAAAGATGAGGCCCTTGCCCGCTACAGCGTCTCAAGAGAAGTCCCACGTTCCGTATTGAAGAGCGAAAAGTTACTTGGAACCCTTGATGCGACCCCAAAAGTTCCCCGACTTACCAGTCTCACTTGAGGAGAACACCGAGGTTCGTGGCACCACTTCATCTGAGACTCTTCTCCCCTCTTGATCGCGACAGGAGGTTCGATTCCCCTGCTTTGTCTGGAAGGCGTTCCCGACCTTCCTGGCGCACATCAAGATGAGGCCAGTCTCACGAGGAAATTCGAGACATAGCCTCGTGGGTGGTGCGGCATGCCAAAAGACCCCAATTCCCTGGTCCGCTCTTGATAAGAACCCGATGGCAGAACCCAACTCGAAGGCAATCCTGTGGATGAAGGCACAACACGAAGGGGCAGTGACACCCCGGTGCATCATCCAGAAAAACCTGCAAGTTCCACATACAAATCGACAAGTGGCCTGTCACCCCATGAACAACGCGAGAGTCAAGCAGAGTTCCATTCCTCCACACAAGACGAGGCCTGACTCTCCTGTCCCAACTCTGCAGGGACTCTGCGATCCGAGTCAGATCCGGCGCATTCGAAGCCAGGAGAGGAACCCTGTGGTTCCTGCCTCAACTTGTCATGAGGCCCTCTTCCATTGCACCAAACCCAGTGGAGTTCCGAGAGGCCCCTCCCAACTCCACAGTGACCCTGACTTCTCAGAGGCACGCTGAGAAGCTTCCTGAGGTCACTGGCACAAGTCGATGGAACCCAGGGTTTCCTGCTGCAACCCAAGAAAGACCTCGAGAGTCCTTCTTTAACACGTCTTCAGGCCCAATTCCCCTACCATGACTCGAGAACAATGACGGGCTCCCTCTCACCACGTGCATAGAGACCTGACTGCCCTGGCACCACGTGAGAGGCTCACTGAGCTCCCAGTCTTACTTCGTGAGAAACCCCACACTAGCGCCACAGCTCGAGAAAACCTACGAGACGCCCCAGTCATCGGGAGATGAGGGCCTTCATTTCCTGCATTGCCTGGAGAGCAATCCCGTGTCCTCCCTCCAAACACCAGAGGAGGTTTGACTCCCTTTAAGCCACTCAGTGGGCTCCAAGACATACCCGTCCGACTCGAGAGGAGAGCAGAGTCCTTTGCTTCCCCTCGAGACGAGGCCTGACTCCAAGGCGAGTCTGGAATGCAACCCCGAGATTCCTGTCGCCCCTTGACATGAACATTAGGTCCTGCACAAAAGCCTTGGTGGGGTCTCTTTTGCCTTCAGTGACTAGAGCGCACCTCCAGATCTTCCTCGAATCTCGAATGGAAGATAAGACTTTTGTGGGCCAACACAAGAGGAAGCATGAATTCGCTGTGGTAACTCAAATATCCCACCGCAACTCGAGAAAAACCAAGTGGTTCCCCAGTCATTCCAAGATGAGGCCCTTGCCCGCTGGAGCACCCCAAGAGAAGTCCCACGTTCCATTTTGAAGAGCAAAACGGTACTTGCAACGGTTTATGCGACCCCAAAAGTTACCTGACATACCTGTCTCACTTGAGGGAAACACCGAGGTTCCCAGCAGCACATCATCTGAGCCACTTCTCCCCTCCTGATCGCCACAGGAGGGTCGATTCCTCTGCTTTGTCTGGAAGGGTTTCATGACCTTCGCGGCACAACTCAGGATGAGGCCGGTTTCATAAGGAAATTTGAGACTAGCCACGTGGGTGGTGCCAAATCCTGAACGACCCCGATTTCCCGGTCCGCTCTTCATAAGAACTCGATGCCCGGACAGCTCTTCGAAGGCAACCCTGTGGATGAAGACAAAAACGAAGGGTCACTGACACCCCCGTGCATCGTCTGGAAAAACCTGCAGATTCCACACACAGTTTGACAAGGGGCCTGAAATCCCATGAACAACTCGAGAGGCAAGCGGAGTTCCATTCCTCAGAAAAGACGTAGCCTGACTCTCCTGTCCCAAATCTGCAGTGACCCTGCGGTCTGAGTCCGAAACGGAGAGGAACCCTGAGGTTCCTGCCTCACCTCGAGGTGAGGCCCTCTTCCATTGCGCCATTCCCAGCGGAGTCCCGAGGGGCCCCACAAACTCCACAGGATCCCTCCCCTCTCAGAGGCACCCTGGGAAGTTCCCTAAGGTCCCCGGCAGAAGGTGAGGGAAACGAGGGTTTCCCGCCGCCCCCAGAGAAAGACCTCGAGAGTCCTTCTTCAACACGTCTCGAGGCCCTAGTCCCCTCCCGTGACTCGAGAGCCAGGACGCGCTCCCCCTCGCCATGCGCATGGAGACCTGACTTCCCTGGCGCCGCAAGAGAGGCTCCATGAGATCCTCGTCGTGCCTAGTGCGAAAACCCCCACGGGCGCCGCAGCTTGAGGAAAATCCTGAGACGCCCCCGTCCTCGCGAGCTGAGGGCCTTCTTTTCCTGCATGGCCTGGAGAGCAATCCCGGGTCCTCTCTCCAAACGGAAGAGGAGGCTGGACTCCCTTGAGGCCATTCAGTGTGCTCCAAGAGATCCGCGTCGTGTCTCGAGAGGACAGCGGAGTGCTTAGCTTCCTCTCGAGACGAGGCATGACTCCCCGGGGGAGCCTGGAATCTAACCCCGAGATCCCTGCCTTCCCTGGAGAGGAATATTAGGTCCCGGACACATGCATAGGTGAGGTCTCTTTGGCCCTGCAGTGACCCGAGCGCAACCCCCAGCTTTCCCTCGCAACTTGAGGGGAAGATTGGGCTTCCCAGGGCCAACCCAAGAGGAAGCCTGAGATCCCCGTCGTAACTCGAGAATCCCGCCCCAACTTGAGAAAAACCACGTGGTTCCCACCTCTTGGTAAGATGAGACCCTTGCCCGCGACGGCGTCACAAGGGAAGTCCCCTGTTCCGCCCTGAAGGGCGAAACGGTCCCTGACAGCCTTCCTGCGACCCCCAAAAGTTCCCCGACATGCCGGGTTCCCTCGAGGGGAACACCGAGGGTCCCGGCACCACTTCATCTTAGCCCCTTCTCCCCTCCTGATCGCGACAGGAGAGTCGATTCCCCTGCGTGGTCCGGAAGGGGTTCCCAGCCTTCCCAGCGCACCTCAGGATGAGGCCGGTCTCACGAGGAAATTCGAGACGAGCCACGTGGGTGGAGCCAGATGCCGAACGCCCCCGATTCCCCGGTTCGCTCTTGAGAAGCACCCGAGGCCCGGACCCCTCTTCGAAGGCCACCCTGTGGGTGAAGGCACAACACGAAGGGGCACTGCCACCCCCGTGCATCGTCCGCAAAGACCCGCGGGTTCCACACACAGCTCGACGAGGGGCCTGAGACCCCCTGAGCAACTCGAGAGGCCAGCGGGGTTCCCTTCCTCAGACAAGACGAGGCCTGACTCTCCTGTCCCAACTCTGCAGGGACCCTGCGGTCGGAGTCCGAAACGCAGAGGAAGCCTGAGGTTCCTGCCTCCCCTCGAGGTGAGGCCCTCTTCCGTTGCGCCAGACCCAGCGGAGTCCCGAGGGGCCCCGCCACCTCCACAGGATCCCTCGCCTCTCAGAGGCACCCTGGGAAGTTCCCTAAGGTCCCCGGCAGAAGGCGAGGGAAACGAGGGTTTCCCGCCGCCCCCCGAGAAAGACCTCGAGAGTCCTTCTTCAACACGTCTCGAGGCCCTAGTCCCCTCCCGTGACTCGAGAGCCATGACGCGCTCCCCCTCACCACGCGCATGGAGACCTGACTTCCCTGGCGCCGCACGAGAGGCTCCCTGAGATCCTCGTCGTGCCTTGGGAGAAAACCCCCACGGGTGCCGCAGCTCGAGGAAACCCCTGAGACGCCCCCGTCCTCGCGAGCTGAGGGCCTTCTTTCCCTGCATGGCCTGGAGAGCAATCCCGGGTCCTATCTCCAAACGGAAGAGGAGGCTGGACTCCCTTGAGGCCGCTCAGGGGGCTCCAAGAGACCCGCGTCGCGACTCGAGTGGAGAGCGGAGTCCTTGGCTTCCCCTTGAGACGAGGCCTGACTCCCCGGGGCAGCCTGGAATGCAACCCCGAGAACCCTGCCTTCCCTGGAGAGGAATATTAGGTCCCGGACACACGCCTAGGTGAGGTCTCTTCGGCCCTGCAGTGACTCGAGCGCAACCCCCAGCTTTCCCTCGCAACCCGAGGTGAAGATTGGGCTTCCCAGGGCCAACCCCAGGGGAAGGCTGAGATCCCCGTTGTAACTCGAGAATGCCGCCGCAACTCGAGAAAAACCACGTGGTTCCCACCTCTTGGCAAGATGAGGCCCTTGCCCGCGATGGCGTCTCAAGGGAAGTCCCCTGTTCCGCCCTGAAGGGCGAAACGGTCCCTGACAGCCTTCCTGCGACCCCCAATTGTCCCCCGACACGCCGGGTTCCCCCGAGGGGAACACCGAGGGTCCCGGCACCGCTTCCTCTGAGCCCCTTCTCCCCTCCTGATCGCGACAGGAGAGTCGATTCCCCTGCGTGGTCTGGAAGGGGTTCCCGGCATTCCCGGCGCACCTCAGCATGAGGCCGGTCCCAGGAAGAAATTCGAGACGAGCCACGTGGGTGGTGCCACATGCCGAACGCCCCCGATTCCCCGGTCCGCTCTTGAGAAGGACCCGAGGCCCGGACCCCTCTTCGAAGGCAAGCCTGCGGGTGAAGGCACAACACGAAGGGGCACTGCCAACCCCGTGCATCGTCTGCAAAGACCCGCGGGTTCCACACACAGCTCGTCGAGGGGCCTGAGACCCCCTGCGCAACTCGAGAGGCCAGCGGTGTTCCCTTCCTCAGACAAGACGAGGCCTGACTCTCCTGTCCCAACTCTGCAGGGACCCTGCGGTCGGAGTGCGAAACGGAGAGGAAACCTGAGGTTCCTGTCTCCCCTCGAGGTGAGGCCCTCTTCCATTGCACCAAACCCAGATGAGTCGCGAGAGGCCCCTCCCAACTCCACAGTATCCCTGAATTCTCAGGGGCACCTTGAGAATCTACCTGAGGTCACCGGCTCAAGTCCAGGGAACCCAGGGTTTCCTGCTGCGACCCGAGAAAGACCTTGAGAGTCCTTCGGCGCGTCTTGAGGCCCGATTCCCCTACCATGACTCGAGAGCAAAGACCCGCTCCCCATCGCCATGCGCATGGAGACCTGACTTCCCTGACTCCTGAAGAGAGTCTCCCTGAGCTCCCAGTCGTACGTCTTCGGAAACCCCATTCAGGCACCGCAGCTCGAGAAAACCCACGATACGCCCCCATTATCACGAGATGAGGGACTTGTTTCCTGCCTGGCATGGAGAGCAAAACCGAGTCCTCTCTCCAGACTCCACAGGAGGCTTGACTCTCTTTAGGCCTCTCAGTTGGCTCCAAGAGATACCTGTCAGGACCTGAAGGGAGAGCAGAGTCCTTTGCTTCCCCTCGAGACGAGGCCTGACTCCCCGTGTGAGTCTGGAATGCAACCCCGTGTTCCTGTCACACCTGGAGAGGAAAACTCGGTCCTGGACACAAGCCTAGATGAGGTCTATTTTGCACTGCAGTTACTAGAGAGCAATCGCCAGCTCTCCCTCGCAAATCGAATTGAAGATTGGACTTCCCTGGGCCAATACAATTGGAAGCCTGAATTCGACATCGTAACTCGAGAATCCCGCCGAAACTCGAGAAAATCCACGTGGTTCCCCCATCAGCGCTAGATGAGGCCCTTGCCCGCTACAGCGACTCAAGAGAAGTCCCACTTTCTGTCTTGAAGTGCGAAACGGTACTTGGCACCCTTGATGCAATCTCAAAATTCCCCGACATACCGGTCTCACTCGAAAGGAACACCGAGGTTCCCGGAACCACTTCATTTGAGCTCCTTCTCCCCTCCTGATTGCGACAGGAGTGTCGATTCCCCTGCTATGTCTGGAAGGGGTTCCCGACCTTTCCAGCGCGCCTAAGGATGAGGCAGGTCTCACGAGGAAATTCGAGACATAGCCTCGTGGGTGGTGCCACAAGCCGAAAGACCCCGATTTCCCGGTCTGCTCTTGATAAGAACGTGATGCCCTGACACCTTTACGAAGGAAAACCTGTGGATGAAAGCACAACACGAAGGGGCACTGACACCCCCGTGCATCGTCCAGAAAAACCCGCAGGTTACAAACACAGTTCAACAAGTGGTCTGTCACCCCGTGAACAACTCGACAGGCAAGTGGAGTTCCATTCCTCCAAACAAGACGTGACCTGATTTTCTGTACCAACTCTGCAGGGAAACTGCGATCCGAGTCAGTACCAGCGACAGGAAACCCAGGAGAGGAAACATGAGGTTCCTGCCTCCACTCGAGATGAGGCTCTCATCCATTGCACCAAACCCAGTGGAGTCCAGAGAGGCCCCTCCCAACTCCACAGTACCCCTGACTTCTCAGAGGCACCCGGAGAAGCTCCATGAGGTCACTGGCACATGTCGAGCGAACCCAGGGTTTCCTGCCACAATGGGAAAAAGACCTCGAGAGTCCTACTTCAACGTGTCTTGAAGCCCGAATCTGCTTCCATGGCTCTATAGAAATGACACGCACCCCCTCGCCACACACATGGAGACCTGACTTCCCTGGCGCCATAAGAGGGGCTCCCTGAGCTCCCCGTCGTACCTCGTGAGAAACCCCACACTGACTCTGCAGCTCGAGAAAACCCACCATACGCCCCTGTCATCGCGAGATGAGGGCCTTCTTTTCCTGCATGGCCAGGAGAGGAATCCCGAATCCCCTTTCCAAACTCCACAGGAGGCTTGATTCCCTTTAGGCCACTTAGTGGGCTCCAAGAGATACCCGTCGCGACTCGAGAGGAGAATGGAGTCCTTTGCTTCCCCTCGAGACAAGGCCTGACTCACCAGGTGGGTCTGGAATGCAACCCCGAGATCCCTGTCTCCCCTGGAGAGGAACATTAGGGCCTGGAAACAAGCCTAGATGAGGTCTCTT